>NW_026652278.1:108595347-109087896 GCF_009828535.3 Hylobates moloch | reverse complement strand
TCACACTCCGGGGACTGTTGTGGGGTGGGGGGAGGAGGGAGGGATAGAATTAGGAGATACACTTAATGCTAAATGATGAGTTAATGGGTGCAGCACACCAACATGGCACATGTATACATATGTAACAAACCTGCACATTGTGCACATGTACCCTAAAACTTAAAGTATAATAATAATAAAATAAAAAAATAAAAATTAAAATTAAAAAAAAGAATTTAATTCTCATACCTTCTGACATGGTTTGGCTGTGTCCCCACCCAAATCTCATCTTGAATTCCCATGTGGCATAGTAGGGACCCAGTGGGAGGTAATTGAATCATGGGGGGCAAGTCTTACTCATGCCATTCTGATGACAATGAGTAAATCTCACGGGATCTCAGGGTTTTAAAAATGGCAGTTTCCCTGCACAGGTTTTGCTTTGTCTGCTGCCACCCATGTAAGACATGACTTTCTCCTTTTTGCCTTCCACCATGATTGTGAGGCTTCTCCAGCCTAGGGTGGAACTGTAGGTCTAATAAACTTCTTGCTTTGGTAAATTGCCCAGTCTCAGGTATGTCTTAATCAGTAGCTTGAAAACGAGCTAATGCACCTTCTTATAACCTTTTACTAAGAAAAACATTTTACTGTTCTTATGCACCTTGCATGTAAATCTATTTCCACTAGTCTCAATTATCTGTCATAATGGTAACATTTAGCAATTTTTTTTTTTTTTTTGAGATGGAGTCTCGCTCTGTCACCCAGGCTGGAGTGCAGTGGCGAGATCTTGGCTCACTGCAAGCTCCGCCTGCCGGGTTCACACCATTCTCCTGCCTCAGCCTCCCAAGTAGCTGGGACTACAGGCGCCCACCACGACACCCGGCTAATTTTTTTTGTATTTTTAGTACAGACAGGGTTTCACCGTGTTAGCCAGGATGGTCTCTATCTCCTGACTTTGTGATCTGCCCGTCTTGGCCTACAAAGTGCTGGGATTACAGGTGTGAGCCACCACGCCCATCCACCTTTGCAATTTTTAACTTTAATGTAAAAACCTGGTAAGTTCTTTTGATTATATGTTAGGTGCAGCCAAGGTTTGACTCCTTCTGGCATTGATAAGGATGTGGTTAGTTCCATATGTTCCCCAGGCCTTGCTAAGCTGAACAGTTCTCAGAAACCAAAAATCAATTTATAACCTCAAAACATTTAGCAAACCTTGCATCTGACCTGCATAATTTAGTTCACCTATTTATGTTTTGACAACATCTGCATTTTACCAATAATCTTTAAGGTTGTTTTTATTTCCCAGAGATTAAAGTCACGTGAACTGAAAGGTAGCACAGCTTTTATCCTCCCTTTTTAAAAATATCTGATCCAAGTGCTTATCTCCTTTTAGGCCAATTAATCAGAGCTCTTTTAGAGACATCACACACAACACACACATAAGGACACTGACAAGCAGAAGAAAATTCAGTCACTGGGTGGAGCCCTTTAAGGGACAGGGCTAGGAAAACATGCAGATATGAAACCAGAGAGGACTCATTTCCTAAGCCAGGATTGAATCCAGGCCAAGTGGAAGCTAAACAAAGCTTTGCCACAGGGTTACAGCCCATGCCCCTAGGACATAAAACAAGATGGAGGCCTGAAGCAAAGTTTTCTAGGGACCATACAAAAAGACATGCAAAGCATACCACAGTGGCTACAGCTTAAGACTAGCCTCACAAATCCTTTTTCACAAAACTCTGCAGAGAATATAAACAGTGATCCTTATCATTCCTAGCCCAGTAAAACATCTTCCAAAACAAACAAAATCTCATTTAAAAGTCAACTCCTGACCCAGTAAAAGAAAGGAAAGAAAAAAAAAAGTTTAAAAATGCCTGTTCACTCTAATGTCAGTTTCATTTGCTGTACAGGAGCTCTTTCATTTAATTAGATGCCAATGGGTCAATTTTGGCTTTTGTTGCAATTACTTTTGGTGTTTTAGTCATGAAGTCTTTGCCCATGCCTATAACCTGAATGGTATTGCCTAGGTTTTCTTCTAGGGTTTTTATGGTTTTGGGTTTTACATTTAAGTTTTTAATCCATCTTGAGTTAATTTTTATATACGGTGTAAGGAAGGGGTCCAGTTTCAGTTTTCTGCATATGGCGAGCCAGCTTTCCCAGCACCACATTGATCAAATAGGGAATCCTTTCCCCATTGCTTGTTTTTGTCAGGTTTGTAGAAGATCAGATTGTTGTAGATGTGGTGGTGTTATTTCTGAGGTCTGTGTTCTGTTCCATTGATCTATATGTCTGTTTTGGTAGCAGTACCATGCTGTTTTGATTACTGTAGCCTTGTAGTATAGTTTGAAGTCAGGTAGTGTGACTCCTCTAGCTTTGTTCTTTTTGCTTTGGATTGTCTTGGCTATATGGGCTCATTTTTGGTTTGATATAAAATTTAAAGTAGTGATCTTCTAATTCTGTGAAGAAAGTCAGTGGTAGTTTGATGGGAATAGCATTGAATCTACATACTACATTTGGCAGTATGGCCATTTTCATGATACTGATTCTCCCTATCCATCAGCATGGAATGTTTTTCCATTTGTTTGTGTCCTCCCTTATTTCCTTAATCAGTAGTTGTAGTTCTCCTTGAAGAGGTCCTTCACATCCCTTGTATGCTTTGTTCCTGGATATTTTATTCTCTTAGTAGCAGTTGTGAAAGGAAGTTCACTCATGATATGGCTCTCTGCTTGTCTATTGTTGGAGTATAGAAATTCTTGTGACTTTTGAACGTTGATTTTGCATTCTGAGACTTTACTGAATTTGCTTATAAGCTTAAGGAGTTTTTGGCCTCAGATGCTGTGGTTTTCTAAATACAGAATCACGTCAAATGCAGAGACAATTTGATTTCATCTCTTCCTATTTGAATACCCTTTATTTCTTTCTCTTGCCTGATTGTCCTGGCCAGAAATTCCCAAACATTGTTGAATAGGAGTGGTGAGAGAGAGGATCTTTATCTTGTGCCAGTTTTCAAAGGGAATGCTTCCAGCTTTTGCCCAATCAGTATGATATTGACTATGGGTTTGTCATAAATAGCTTTTATTTTTTTGAGATATGTTCCATCAATACCTTGTTTATTGAGAGTTTTTAACAGGAAGGGATGTTGAATTTAATCAAAGGCTTTTTCTGTGTCTATTAAGATAATCATGTGGTTTTTGTCATTGGTTCTATTTAAGTGATGGATTATGTTTATTGATTTGCATATGTAGAACCAACCTTGCATCCCAGAGATGAAGCCTACTTGATCATGGTGGATAAACTTTTTGATGTGCTGCTGAATTCAGTTTACTAGTATTTTTTGAAGATTTTCACATTGGTATTCATCAGGGATATTTATCTAAAGTTTTCTCTTTTTGTTGTGTCTCTGCCAGGTTTTGGTATCAAGAAGATGCTGGCCTCATAAAATGAGTTAGGGAAAAGTCTCTATCAATTTTTTGGAATAGTTTCAGAAGGAATGGTACCAGCTCCTCTTTGTACCTCTAGAATTTGGCTGTGAATCTGTCTGGTCCTGGGAATTTTTTTTGTTGGTAGGCTAATAATTACTGTCTCAATTTCAGAACTTGCTATTGGTCTATTCAGGGATTTGACTGCTTCCTGGTTTAGTCTTTGGAGGGTGTGTGTGTGCAGAAATTTATCCATTTCTTCTAGGTTTTCTTGTTGATTTGCATAGAGGTGTTTATAGTATTCTCTGATGGTATTTTGTATTTCTGTGGGATCAGTGGTGATATACCCTTTATTATTTTTTACTGTGTCTTTTTTATTTTTCTTTCTTTATTGTGTCTTTTTTATTTTTCTGTCTTTCTTCTTTATTAGTCTAGCTAGTGATCTATCTTTTTTTTTTTTTTTTTTTCAAAGAACTAGCCCCTGGATTCACTGATTTTTTTTAAGGATTTTTCATGTCTCTATCTCCTTCAGTTTTGCTCTGATCTTAGTTATTTCTTGTCTTCTGCTAGCTTTTGCATGTGTTTGCTCTTGCTTCTCTAGTTCTTTTAATTGTTATGTTAGGGTGTTGATTTGAGATCTTTCCAGCTTTCTGATGTGGCCAATTAGTGCTATAAATTTCCCTCTAACACTACTTTAGCTGTGTCCCAGAGATTCTGGTACATTGTCTCTTTGTTCTCATTGGTTTCAAAGAACTTCTTGATTTCTGTCTTAATGTTATTATTACCCAGGAGTCTTTACACGTCCTGAGATAGGTCTCCTCAATTCAGCACATCGATAGGTCTTGACTCTGTCCAATTTTCCAGGCTGTGTCTTTTTAACTGGGGCATTTAGCCCATTTACATTAAGGTTAATATTGTTATGTGTGAATTTGATTCTGTCACCATGATGCTAGCTGGTTATTTTGCACATTAGTTGATGCAGTTTCTTCATAGTGTCATTGGTTTTTGTATTTTGGTGTGTTTTTGCAGTGGCTGGTACTGGTTTTTCCTTTCCATATTTAATGCTTCCTTTAGGACCTCTTGTAAGGCAGGCCTGGTGGTGACAAGATCCCTCAATATTTGCCTGTCTGGAAAGGATTTTATATCTCCTCATTTATGAAGCTTTGTTTGGCTGGATAGAATATTCTGGTTTGAAAATTACTTTATTTAAGAATGTTGAATACTGGTCTCCATTCTCTTCTGACTTGTAGGATTTCTGCTGGGAGATCCCCTGGCGTAGGTTACTATGTATCGAAGAAAGTAAAATCTTATTGAAAGTGAAGCTGACAGGCTGTTCTTTAATTGACTAACTAATGTGGCATATTTTCTTGGTGAGAGAGAAAATTTAGAAAGAATCTTTTAAATATTTAAATCAATGACAAGCCAACAACAAATATTGTGTTACGTTAGTGCAACTAATTTAACTTGTTTTTTGAAATTAAAGAGAATTTCATCTACTGCACAAAAAGTTTTAGATCACCAGCTTTACTTTTTTTTTGTAGTCCAGTAGCCCTTATTTAGCGTTTTTTGTCTATCCATGCACTTTTAAGTTAATTGATTAATAAAAAGTGGACACAATATATGTAACAAATGAATTGGAGGCAAAGAAGCAGCTGATTGTATAATACACATTATGTAACTTGTTAATAAGTGAAGGGAAGTTAATTGCATGTTATGGAATTAGAGTAACAATAGTATGATTTTAGAGGTATTGGTGAAGGTATGACATTAATTCTGGGAGGTGGAGATACATGTAGGTATCATCTGGTTTCTAGCACTGATGCAGAACTATGCTCTCACACATTTTCTAGAATTCATTTCAACATTTATTTCTCCATTTAAAAGAGTGAATTTTACTATTGTGCTGGCTTATTTAACTTGAAATTCAGTTGAAAGAAGAAAGACTCCTTCGATATTGAATGTTTTTTTTTCTCTCAAAATTGATTTTCAGAAATGGGAAACAGAAAAATAGCCAACTCATAACTAAAAACAACTTTAACAAAATAATTTTGAAGTTTGTATGACATGGCAGCCCAACGTTTCTCATTGTCTTCTTGCTTCATGGGCAACTAGTCACAGGCCCATTAGCATATAAAAACAATATTGATATGCATTGCTACATAGCTTTCTCTACACTTATGTGTCATATACGTAAATTCACTCATGTATACTGACATCATTTGAATATTAATGTCAAATGTATATACTCATTTTCAATTGTAATGCGGGTTAATATTTTGTAAGTCTATTTTCTCAGATATTAATGAATTTTATACAAAACTTAGTGTTCTTTGGCAAATGTGTGAACTTAGTTGTAATTGCTGAAATCTGCTCAAATATCTTATTTGAAAAAGTTTGCACGTGCTTTTTTTCCTTTTTGTGTTTTTACAGAAAAATAGCTTACCTGCTGTCTATTTGGGTTTGATTTTAAAGTAGTTTCCTCTCCTGAAAATGATATTTTAGTCGTAGATAATAATGTGAATGAGCTACAAGTTCACTTCTAATTCACCAGTCTGAGCTTCTCTTTGTAACTGTCCTTTTGCAAATGAGAAACTGAAACATTGGTAGTGATAATAGAAATGACAATGACAGTTAAACAATTCTGAATGTTCACTCTTGGTCATCTGTGACACTATGCTATTTACATATATTAAATAATATTTAAAATGACTAGATAAAGGAGGCATTATTATTTGACAAATTTTACAGATGAAACTGAGGTTTGAAAAGTTAGGCTTCATAGATTTAGAATTGAGACAGTTCAGATGCTTAATCTACCATTCAACCTCTGGATACAAGTTTTATGTTGCAAAGTGGAAATCATAATGGCTGTGTCATAAAGTCATTGCAATGATAAAATATATTTTGTGACTGGTGAAGGATAAACATTTAATAAAGGGTTATTATTATTACAGAGTATAAACCTTCTACCCATGATTTTGAACTTGTTTTCTTCCATCTTCAGAACCTGGCTCTATTATTTTTGTCTCCTTTCATTTAAATCATCAAATTTGCTCTATCCACTGGAATTTCTATGTTACAAATTTATTTTCGTCTACTTTATAGTAAAACAAAAAAATATGTATTCTCAAAGCAACCCTGAATATTGCTCCACACCTCAAGTTATTCTACGTTTTCTTAACTACTAAATTATTAGGGTTTCTTACCAAAGTAATTTACAATAACAGATAACACTTTCTCACTACCCATTCACTGAAGAAGTGCATTGCAGTTATCAAAATAATACATGTGTTAAACTTAAATGATACTAAGAGCTTAAGATCAATACTAATATTGATTAAAACAAAAATCTTCAGCCAGCCCACTCCAAGCTCCAGCCAGTGGAGGTCTGTGCCACACAGGTAAATTCATTTAAATGATTTACTGATTTATTCTGGTATTTACTACCATTTTGCCAAATAATATGCTTATAATGCTATTATTGGTTATGTCTCACAAATAATTATCTATTTACTTCATACTGTTTTATGAGTATACTGTTGTCAAATTCTACCCCACACACAGTCATTTTTACCTTCCTTCATTTTCTCAATATCTTGAAAGACACTGAAAAAGCCTTTTCATCCCAGTTAAAAAACAGAAACAAAACAAATAATCTGTCTGCTTTATCTCCTTTTGAAGCTGCTTGCATCTGTCCTGGGTGAACTCTAGCCAGCTGCACATCTCGAGACCGAGACATTTCCTCACCAATATCCATCTTCTAATCTTCATCCTCTGGTGTTGGGTTCCTGGTTTTCTGTATTTTACGTCTTTGTCATTTATAACTTACTTTCCCTGTTGTAGGATGCTTAGCCTGCAGCAGTTTCTTGAGAAAGGCAGCACGGAAAGTGAAGCTTTTTTGTAAAGCCTTGCAAAGAGAAAAATAATTGTTGTCTCAATCGTGGTGGTCTCTTCGTTATGGAGTTCTAAATTGATAACTAATTGTTATCAGCATTCTGAAGGCATAAACTAATGATGTTATGTCTCAGTATTAATCTTAAGTAGTCTGAAAATATTCCATTCCATTGCATGAAATCTGGTTTTTGTTTTTTTTCTTTGTTGCTTTTACGACTATTTTCTTTATTCCCATTGTTTCTAAAATTTTAGAATTATAGTCTTTGAATGAATCACCTTTGTATTTGTGATAATAGACACTTGGTGGAATTTTTCAATTTGGACACAAATATTAATGATTTGGGATTTTAAAAAATAATATTCTCCTATTTATTTTATCTGCTCACACTTTCTTTTCCTTTTTTCCTGGTTTTTTTCTTTTTTTTTTTTTTTTGAGACAGAGTCTTGCTCTGTCACCCAGGTTGGAGTACAGTGGCACAATCTCAGCTCACTGCAGCCTCCGCCTCCCAGGTTCAAGTGATTCTACTTCTTCAGCCTCCTGAGAAGCTAGAATTACAAGCGTGTGCCACCATATCTGGCTATTTTTTTTTTTTATTTTTAGAAGAGAAAGGTTTTCACCATGTTGGCCAGATGATCTCGAACTCCTGACCTCAAGTGATCCACCTGCCTCAGTCTCCCAAAGTGCTGGGATTACAGGCATGAGCCACCGCACCCAGATATGCTCACACTTTCTAAAATACATATAGTTGGAAATTGGATTTCCTACTATAATAGCTTATTTTTCTTTTCTATTTTCTATTTCTGCCTTTCCCCTTTTTACTTCCTAGGAGATATCTCAACATCATTATGTTGTAGGCTTTCATAAAATGTCTATTAATCCTTGGCTGTTGATTCATAATTTAGAGTAAAACATTAAAAGCTTAGTGGGACTCTATGTTATTTATGTGTATAGATGGATGAAAGAGCTTGTTGAATGATGGACTTCTTTCATAATGAAGTTCTATTGTGGAACACCAAATTGTTTATTAGTGTGGTTTTTGTTGCAGTTATTTTTTATTTTTGTTTTTTTCACTTTTTTTAAATCTTTTTAAGCCAGACAGTTTCTACAGAGATGAATTTTCAAATCTCTGGCCTGGTTCTATATATCTGTATGCATTATAACTGATTTTTGGAGAAAAAGAGTCGGAGCTATAATATATAATGTGTAGTTTTATGTCCTTTCTGATGGTCACGACAGTTTTTGCCCTCACTCTCACCCTCAGCACTCAACACTGCTATCTCCAGTGTTCTTGAAACTAGGATTACTTTAACTCAATTTTTCCTGAGAACAACGTTCCTCAATCACCTTTCCAAGAAGGGATATTCATATATCTATATGGTTTGGAAAGGGTATTTGGATAATAACTCCTCCTTCAGTAAGATGTTAACAACTAAATCTTAAGCCCATCTTCTTGAGATACTTGGCATTTCTATTCCAGGAAACATCCAGTGGGTTTCTGTTGCACAGACATCTTGCTTGTTCGTGTCATCCTCCTATGCAGGCACTTAACTCTCAGCTTTCTCTATGCTATAGGTAATTACCCCCATCCTTCTTTCTGTCTCCAGAATACTTGTTACACTTCTCACCCACTGTCATCTCCTCTTTAGTATTCTATGTAGTTTTAGGTTTATACATTTATATTTTATCATTGTCATTTCAAATTATGAGAAGAATCAGAGAAAAGTACATGTTCCGATTTTCATGCTTAATGATTACCCTCAATTCTTGACAATTGTCTTCGTGAAATCTCCCTTTGCTGTCTCACACAAGGCCTATCGATGACCAAGTCTAATGATCTCATTTAAGCTTGTTTCTCCTCGAATTAGTTATATTTGCCAAATTTTCATTTATTTCCTGAAAGTCTTCCCCCTACCCCTTGGTTTTCATGGTGGTATTCTCTGTTTTTCTCAAAAATCTGCTTCTCTCCAATTACATCTTAAATTTGTTGACAGGGAAGGAATAGAAAGACTTCAGCATATTTGTAATCCCAATGTATCTATGCTGTATTATTAAATCTCCATGAGGGTTTGGCATTGCTACTCTTTAAAACCAGCCCAATCCTCCAAGGGGAGATAATTATTGATCTATATGCACTGTTCCTTGGTTCTAGTTGATAAAATTTAAAGATAAACTTTATAATAATTCTTTCTATAGTTATCTCATTTCTTTGATTCCAAAATAACTCTACCTCATTTGTAATGTTTCTGACAGTGAGACAATTTTCCAATTCAGTAACATTCATATTTGTGGATTAGAAGAGAATAAATGAACGCATTTTCTTTAATTAGAGCAAAATTTTCAAACTTTCCTGAGCCAGAAAGAAGAACTTCCAGGCCTTTACAATATCACAAGAATAGCATAATAACTATAAAATGTGAATTAGGAAATAACAAAAAATTTGAATACCTAGAGAACTCTGTCCACTACCTCAGGAAAAAAAAGTTTGGTGATAGTTGCCTCAAAATTTTCATTGTCTCAATTATTGTCATTGTTAGTAAATTTAAATATCTGTGGAGAGTGGACATAAAACAAGCTAAAATAACCTAAGAAACATAAACCAACTTTTGAATAAAAATTGCTTTGCTTTGCAATGTCTGTATAATTGTGTATTTGTTTGTCTGACAATTTTTGGTAAATATATGTTTAAAAGATAAAAAAAACCTTTTATAAATATGTCCATTTCAATTAATTTATTCTTATATGATCCAAAATATTTAATATTTGACAGATGTTAAATTACAGATACGATGTGCACTTAAGACATTTAAGACTTCTACTTATATATTTTAAATAACTACATCATACCTAGCCTGAACAGGACATAGAATAATGTGTTTCACAGAAAATGTATGATGGTGTTATAAGTTCATAATACTAACTGGTAATTGCTTTTTTGCTGTTAAAGGTAAATAAAAATGTATGACTAAGCTATGGTTATTTAAATAATAATGCAATGTTTTTTATCTTGTGACTGTTTTTAGAATTCGTTGTAAACATACGTCAGATTTTTAAAGGTAGTTACAGAACTACACTCATTATGTGGATGCATTTGATATAAACTGTAACATACAGCTTGATTATTAGAGAGAATGATTTGGCATTTTGTTTTTAGAATGGATTTATTTGACCAGAGAGAAATAGTTTCTGTGTTGGATTGTTTTCTTTTGCTGGTGGGGTTATATTACCTGCAAAGAGATTAGAAAAATGCAGAAATACCTCTTTCTGTCCATATAAGTCACATCAAGTACAAGAACATTTTGTAACTATAGAGGTACATTTTTTTTTACCATGTGAACAAATAAAATAAGTGTTTTAGACAAATTCATATTTATGTAAGCTCCTTGGAAATATTACTATCGCAGCCTTCATACAAGGCCTGCAATTTGTTATATTTCTAATACATGAATCATGGTTTAGTTTATGGTTTGATACTTTTTACGGGTAAAATGCATTTTTTGAAACAGAAAAGCTTTTTATATGGAGTGTGTCTAGATGTCATGGTAGATAGATTGATGTCAAAGCCTGTTCACATACCTATTATCCATGAAGGAGAAAAGAAAAGAAGAAATCTCTGGCTGGCCATTACTTTTCATTTCTTTTTTTCAACTATTTTTCTACATCTTCTTTTCTTTTCAGTCTCTATTTCAGCTCCTTATCTTCTTACTCTGGAGTCCAGCTGTCCATCCCTGTCCCTGAAATGTCATCTCTGCAGCCTCTTTTAATTGGCCCCCGGGCCCCAAGATATCAGACCTGCTACCTGTTCATCTCATGATTCCCCTCTCAGCTTTCAGAAATAGTAGCAACTCCTTTACGCCCTATTCCTGATGATTTTCCACATTCTGTGGTCTGATAGGTGACTCCACAACTTCTGTAGACCTGTTCTCACCAAGGTCCCTGAGATATGCAGGGACTCTCTCTCTCTTTCTCTCCCTCTCCCTCGTTCCCTCCCTCTCTCTTTCTCTCTGTAACATTTGGTGACATTAATTATTTTCTTTGGAAACCTTTGATATCGTACTAGTCTACTATTCTTTCCTACTTCTGTACCTAAATCATCAAATGCCGCTTTTCAGTCAACTTTCCTGCTGGGATATACACTCTTTATGGGTTGGCATTCACTAAGGTACTGCTTTGGTCCCTCTTTTTTCTTTTTGTATACATTTCTTTCATTCTCCTTCATTCTCCTAGCTGTTCACAAATATTTCTTAAATTGCTACATTATTCTATGTACTTAGTTATGGTAGATAAAAATATGGCATTGCCTTCAAGGGGTCATAGTCTAATGAAGAAAGCAAACAATACAAAGATACAATATTGTGTGATAAGGGCTAGCATTGTGCATGTATATCCAGGAGGATTTATTTAAATTGTATTCCAGTTAACTCAGTAAGAGTGACATCTGGGCCTAAGTTCAAAGAGTAGAGAAATAAATTACCAAATGAAACAGAATTAGAGTACTGGACACAAGAGGAGAGCGTTATACAAAGGTTGGTTGTGCATGTGTAAATAACAGGATACTTTTTGTAACTACAAGTGGATTAATATTATTATACCATTGACCACATGTAAGAGTGATGTGAGAGATAAAAATTAAAGAGATAGGAAAAGATTAGAATATAAAAGTCCTTTTATGCCATCACAAATAGTTTGGATTTTATCCCAGAGATGATTAATAACAACCTAACATTGTCACGGTCAGCACTGATGTTGTTAGCTGATATTAAGTTGTTGTTCTGGAGGGTATATTCTTTTTTTTTTTTTTTTTTTTTGAGATGAAGTCTCGCTCTGTCACCCAGGCTGGAGTGCACTGGCATAATCTTGGCTCACTGCAATCTCCTCCTCCCAAGCTGGAGCGTATTGGAATGCAATGAGACTAGATTTAGAAAGGCCAGCTTGAACTATTTCCATAGCCCAACCTGAAAAACAGCAGTGCCAGCAAACATAGAGTGAGGGCAATGGATTAAGGAAGACAGAATTTTCCAGGATTAATTGACCAGATGTGTTCAGTGAGGAAATGTTCTAAAATAATTTCCAGATGTCTTGTTTTGCAAGCAGTAAGAAAATGCTGCATTCACTGGCAAATTAAAAACAGAACACAACGACTATGGCAGGTGTGTATGTGCGTGTGTGTGTGCGTTTGTGTGTGTTTCTCCTATTATTTTCCTTTGGGGAAAGAGAGAAAATAAGTAGTTTGAGACTACCTTAACATTTGAAAGATATTAATGCAGAAGTGTTCAGTATGCAACTGCATTTACTGATTTGGAATTTAAGACACCAATTTTGTCTGGACTTCAGGTGTAGATTTAGGAATTATATGCATCACAGTGATAGATAAAACCTTGAGAACTGATTTATTTACTACACAGAGAACATGGAATTAAAGAAGGACCAAGTGTGGATTCCTGGTTAACACTATTAATGTTTCAGAGGATTATCAAAAGTAAATCAGAAACTGTATGCAAAAAGGCACAAAATCAAGAAAAGAAGTTCTGTGAATGTATAGCATACATGCATTTTGAACACTACATGGTTAGCAGTTTCACATGTTAGGGGATAATGACTTGGAACTGTGAATTGAACTTAATAGTGAAGAGTTTAGCCATTAAGTAGCTAGTGGTGATTTGGGGATAAAGTGATAGTAGTAGGTGCTGGCTTGCTAATTCTTAAGGAGTGAATGGAGAACAGTAGTGATAGCTTGATTTGAAGAAATATATATATACACTAGGCCATTAAATAAGAATTCCTTTTTTAACTTTGAGATCTTTGTATAGGTATTTTACCTAATCATATACATAAGCAAACATTCCAACAAAAAATGAAACATTTCTTTTATGGGTAAAAGAGATAAATGATATTGTATAGATCTTAAAGGGACAATTGGAGGTGATAGAGAATATTGTTGAAGAGATTTATAGATAGGTATAGATAGATATATCTATACATATACACATATGTTAGTATATATATTCATAGACATATGCATTTGTATATATATAAACACATATTCTTTCTTGCACAAAAGGCATACTACACACATAACACACACACTTTTTCTCCTAGAATATTTGATTTAACAATATACTCTGACTCATGCATGCCATTTCAGAGAGACTGCACTGCTTATTTTTTATAGCTGTCTAGTATACCAATATGTGGGTATATCCTATGGTATTCAACCTATCCCTAGGCATGGTATTTTCCCCACACCTATTTTAATATTATGAGTAATACTGTTATGAATAGTCTCCTACATATGTTGTTCTCATGGTTGGATACATGTCTTCAGGAGGAGTTCCTAAAAATTGGAACTACCAGTTTAAAGCCTAAACACATACTGGCTTTGCCAAATTCTACTCCACACAGTTTCTAAGACTATACGCTCTTAATTCCAATGTTTGGGAAACCTGTTTCTCCATAGACTCAACAGATTGTATTGTCAAGCTTTTATTTTATTCATATTTTTAATCTGATATAAGAAATGGTATCTCGACATATTTTTCATTTGATATATGCTATGGTCTGAATATTGATGTTCCCCACAAAATTCATATATTGAAATACTGACATCCAAGGTGATGGTAATAGGAAGCAGGACCTTTGGGATGTGATTAGATTATGGGGGCAGAGATCTCATGAATAGGATTAGTACCCTATAAAGGAGACTTCAAGGATTTACCATGTGAGAACACAGTGAGAAGAGGCAATCACCAGACATTGAATCTGCCAGCACCTTATCTTGAACATCTCAGCCTTCAGACCTGAGGGAAATAAATTGTTGTTGTTTATAAGCTATCCGGTTTACAGTGTTTTAGCTGTCCAAACAGACTAAGACAGTTGATATGGTTTGGCTGTGTCCCTACCCCAAGTCTCATCCTGAATTCTAATCCCCATAACTCCTATAATCCCCATGTGTCAAGGCAGAGAACAGGTGGAGGTAATTGAATCATGGTGACAGTTTCCCCCACGCAGTTCTTATGATAGTGAGTTAATTCTCATAAGATCTGGTGGTTTTATAAGAGTTATATAGTGCCTCCTGCAGTCATTCTCCTTCCTGCTGCCTTGTGAAGAAAGTGCCTTGTGAAGAAAATGAAAAGAAGCAACCCCTTCAGCTTCCACCATGAGGCCACCATGAGCTTCCACCTGAGGCCTCCTCAGACATGCTGAAATGTGAATGTTTAATACTTATTATATTAAATAAGTATTATGTTAATATGTTATGTTAAATTATGTTAAATAAACATTATGTTAAATAAAGTTTAATACTTATTTCCTTTATGAATTACCCAGTCTCTGGCAGTTCTCTATAGCAGTGTAAAACAGACTAATACAACAGAATTTCATTACGATTGAAGTTTAATATTTTTGGTATGATTAAAGAACAGTTACGTTTTTTCAGATATAATTCTTTTGCCTTTTTTCTTGAATTTCTTGGATTTTAAACTCATTTATTACAAGTAAAATAACTCTTCCTTGAATTTGTGGCATTAAAGTCCAAATATCTCGTGTTTATTTTGTTTTACGTTGTCTTTGGTCATGCGTAAGTTTTTGTTAAACTTATACCTCTGTGAAGCGCCCTTTGTTTTTTTACTTTTGCCTCAGTTTAATTTTTTGTGTGATCTCATGCATGGACAATTGCTTTTGAAGCTCTGTTTTCAGTTGACAGTGAAATTAGGTTTCTGGCTTTTCTTTATTATTTCTCTTCAGACAAGGCCTTAGTCTTCTCTTCCTGTCAACTGGCCGTAGGGAACTCCCCATGAGTCCATCGGTGCAGGCTGGAGGAGAGAAGGCAGGGCGGCAGGAGTGGAGACCGTGGGCATTGGAGGCCCTTCTTCATGTAAGTTACTTGTGCCTTCAGGACCTGCTGAAGCCTGATCACATATATACCGCTTCCATTTGATGATGGAATGAATGCTGCTGGGTACAATCCACCTATGGCTAGTAGATGGGTCAGAAAGCCCCCAGTTCATGGTAGGCAGTTCAGATTGCATGGTGACTCGATGACCCACAGTCAAATATTCAGTTTCTGCCAAAGCCCAGTAACAGGCCAAAAGCTGTCTCTGAAAAGGAGAGTAGTTATTTGCAGAAGATGGCACGGCCTTGATCCAAAATCCTAGAGGCATGTGCTGTGATGCACCTATGAATCACACCTATATTTTCATTTTTCTTAGCTATTTTCTTTCTTTTGTTTATTTAACATATCTACAAAATGAATAATGCATGTTATATAATCCTTATACAAATAAGGATTATTTTACTTGCCATAAAATAATTATATTTTAATTAAATCATTACTTTAAAATACATTTAAAATATAATGAAAGGTTAGCTAAAAACAAATTGAATATATCCACAATAAGCACTGAAACCTATAAATTGAAATATTTTATATAGGTAAAATAAATTGACTAATAATTATATTTTGAAGTGAAACGTCTTTAATACCAGAGGTAAGTTTCAGAAAGCAATTCTATAAAGATAGATTTTTTTAAATTATTGAATTCAAGTTTGGTCACTTAGCTGTTTCTATTTAGAATATATTGTGTGTGTTTGGTTTTTTTAAAAAAATTATTATTCTGAGGTAAAAATATCATTGGCACATTTTACCACAGATTAAGTGGGAAAGTGAATATTTCCCAGACACATTGAAAGCAATTTTTAAATGCAATTTATTTGATTCAAATAATCACACATTCAAATTATGTAATATATCTTGATTATTCATTTTCCCTGTGAGCTTTTTATTCACTGTGGTCAAGCTCCACATTGGCCAACTCCTTCTGTATAGCTTACCGGTTTCTTCTCATTGTAGCCCAGGAGCTAACCAATAGGTTATCACACATTAAAAAGTTAACTTTACAAATTAAAATAAAATTAATGTTGTATAGTATTGATTGGCTCCTTCTAGGATAAAAAAAATCACTTATGAAGTATGTGCACTGTAGCAATATTATGAATATGTATTTTTATCTGTTCTCATATTTTACATTCTGTTCTCTGAGCAGGAAGGACACAGGCTACTATTTTTATTTCAGATGGTGCTGGTGGGTGACCTACAGTACGCTCAGAATCCAAATAAAGGGAAACATCAAAAATGATTTTTTTTAATGAACCAATGGATCTATTTTTATTTTCTTCTGTCAAAACATCTTTTATCGGGGGTCCTTTCCACTGATAACTTTGAGATGCCAGTCTCTAGAGTTCTAATCATTTCAACAAGCATTTCAGAGTGAGGCAGAAGACTCCGCACACTACCAAGCTTAGTGAAGAATCCAAATTATAAATAAATTTCTGATTAGTGTTTAATGACATGTCTAACTATACCTCCAAGGAAGAATAAAATATCCTTTTATGTTTGCTGTAAAAACAAAGTCAAAATGCTTTTAAAGGCATTTTCAATTATGCTATTCCATGGTCTGTAATAAAATATTTTTAAGTAAAATAGTAAGAAAATCCTTGCTTCTCACAGGGAAATGTTATTCCTCTCAAATTCAAAAGGTCTTTGTGATTGATCTTGTTTCTCCCACCTTTTCTTGTCTTAATTACTAGAACATTAAGAGACAAATTCAAAATCAAACAAAGTAAATATTTTGGCCCCTATAATTGTATTTTCATCTTGAGCACTGTTTTTATCTCTAATAAGCTTTATAATCTAATTGTGGCTTTCATTTGTTTTAACCTATTTTAAAATTTTTTTGAAAAGAGATAACATGTGAGTAAACAAATGAACAAAAAATAATGCCATGTTTAAGCCTTAGATCTTTATATCTTAATACATTTTGGGTAAGACCCTTTATTATTATTATAATTAAGATGGATGACTATAGAGACACAATAAAATTGGGAAAATATTTTTAAAATACTGCTTAATGAAGCAGTTTTATTTTCTATCTCTAAAAATATTATTTTAAAAATATTACTATTATATATACAACAGGTTATCTAATTTTTAAAAAATTTACATATATATAAAATTACAAATTTACAATAGTTATCAAAGTTTTTCCAACATTACCAAGAAAATAGGGGAGAACTCTAGTGGTTGTGTTGCCATATACCACAAACTGTGTTAGGCATTTATTTTCTTGGTGCCTGTAGAAATGGAAATGTATAATTTGAGAACTTTCAAAATGAAGAAATGCAATGTACTATAAAATAAAATTACATGTGATTTTCATAGAGGTGAGACATCATAGATACCTGTTACTGCAACATCAATATGAATATGGCATAGTCAATTGGCCTTGAATTTTGAAGACATAAATTTATGAAAAATGTGGCCTTTTTTGGTCCTCAAACTTCTACAAAGAGATTTTATAAAAATATCTGAAAATATGTGTGTATAGCTGAAAGGAAAAATAGAATGGTATTCATTAACTGAGACTAATGTTAGCAGGAAAAGTGTGATTAGCAATACCATATTATCATGAGACTGAGTTTCTAAGGTTACTGCGAGACTAGAATCAAGATTATAACAAGTAAACATTAGGCAATAATTATTCCATAGAAAACGATGCATATTTCCAGAATAATGGATTGCTGCAAGCTTAACAGATATGTACTAGCTGTAAAGTCTAAATAATTTGTTGAACCATGAAAATAGTAAAGATGATTATCATTATTGCAGTAGTAGTTGAATTTCTTAACTTGTACTCATTTTATATAAGATGCATATGCACCCATCATAAATTATGATTCCGAAAATGAAACCAAGTTCATTAAAGTGCTCATTTTGTAGTTATAGGAACGTAGATAAGCGTAGATGACCCTTCTCTGTTTCTATGTTTTTTTTCTGATATAATTTGTGGGCCACTACTGACAGGGAAAATGGTGTCAAAAACAATATTGTGCTCTCAATATAAATGATCCAGAAGCTGCTTCAAGTGAAAATGAAAATGATTTTTGGCTGCTGATAGACATTTTCTGTGCTTCTTCCATCAGACAGTGCTACTAAGGGTGGACCAGACAATGGATGTGTGTGCCCCTTAGATCTAATAATCATCTTCCCCTGGGAGGAAAGGATGCTGGGACAATAGGATAATGATTATGGTAGCTTTTTGCATTTTTGATTCCTAAAAGTATTTTTAAATTATTTTTAGCCAAAAATTTTCTAGTTTCTTTTGAAATTTATATAATTCCTTATCATAATACTTTAATCAAATTTATAAAGCTTGTTATTTTAAAACTTGATTACATTTTTGCTAAAATTTCCTTTAGACAGAATCTTAACGAGGACATTAACATTTTAAATATAGTTTGCATTAGGAAGGGTTATTGCAAATAAGTGATTGGAAATATTTGTGACATCAAAGCTTTAAATCTTCAAGTCTCATGTCTGGGGACAGACAGCCTCATCTTATCAGTTTGGCTCTGCCTCCCAGGAAAACATCACCCCTGCAGAGCCCTAGGCTATGCAGACAAGGACCTAACAGCTCCTCTGCAGAGTTGGTCTTAACAACTATGGAGGGAGATGGGATGTGCAGATATTTAACACAGGACTTTGGAGAAATAAATTCAGTGATAACCCAGGTGATTTTATTGGAAAATGATAGATTTATTATATAATTGATATAGAGACAAGTATAATAACTTGCAGTTCATACTACACAAGAATGTTTCTCTATAAAAATTAATAGATGGCCACTGTGCTGTTTTAAAAAATGAACCACAGGGGTTACTTTTGAGAATATTTAATAATTAATAGTTTTTACATCAATCTTTAGAACTTGCTTCCTGAGGAAAAGGACCTGCTAAATTTACCACAAAAATATATGGTGAAGACAAGCAATTCCTTTAATAAATAGATTTGAATTAATATACATGAGTGTCTTTAATTTTTCTTTAAACTCCCCGACATTTTACAGAATTGTGCTTAAAATCCAAACAACCTGAAATCTGTCTCCATGGAAATGAGGATTAAAAGTATTAAAAGCATTTCAAACTTAAAAAGTAGCAACCATGGAGTCTGTGATCCCTATATATTTGGCATGTTAGTTGTGTTGAGAAGACTGCACCATTCTGCTAAAAGTTTCCTTATGTTCATATATTCACTAACTAAACACTACTTGTTCTCTTATGCAAACTGCAATCTCTTTGAGGGGTTGTCTTTCCATTTTTCTCCTCCTGTACAATTAGGGTGTGGTTTTCTACTTTGCAAGTGCACAAAGGATACATGCTTGATGAATTAATTAAATCCAGAAATTTTAAAACTCAAAATGGAGATGTTATGGGTGCAACGATGTTAATAAATTATTGAAATTATTTGACTAACAGATAGAGATAACAAATTTCATGTCTGCCCCAGACTCATCCACAAATGGGAGATATATGGGATTCATTTTTCAACCACATTGAGACCAGTCATTAATTAAGTGTAATTCATTCTCTGCATCTTCTTTTCTATGTCATAATTGTCATAATCTTTTAAATACTACTTTCAAGTATTACTGCGTTAAGTAATACTTCTTTCAAGTAATACTACTATAGAGAAAAATTTCAACTAAAGGTTAAATCTTTTCATCAGATTTTGACTTTGGTCAAGAGAAATGAATTGTCTTAATAATTATAAACTCTAAGTAATTTGTATTACACATTAGCTATACATGAAAAGAATGAAAGTTAAAGACTACAGAATTTTATTCAAGACAATATCTTTGAAGGAGAACCTTAAACACTTTTTGAAACAAAGAAATAAGACAACAGAGAATAACTGTGTAACATGTTTTTTTTCTTCTGAAGCTAATAATGGGAAAAATAAGAAGGAATATTTTGGGTAAATGTTATTAAACACATGTAATATAGTCTTTTGCTAAGGGCATGACATTTGGAGTCAGATGGCCTTTTTGTCATTTTCTGGCTCTGTCACTCATCAGCTATATGACCTTGGGCAAATTATTAAATTACTTATACCTTAGGTTTTCCATACTAATAATGAGGATGATGAAAATAATAATATTTTCTACATCATAGCATTTTTTCTGACGATTTACTGAGTTAATTTATAAAACACAGTCCAGAGTTGCAGCTCAGCAGATAGCAAACGCTTGGCGAATGAGAGCTATTATTCTCTCTCTGTTTCACTCTCACTTCCCCTTTCTCTGCCTTGAATGCCTATTATATATTGGCTTTACTTGGATTTCCTCTTTAAATTGAAGGTGAATATAATGTCTTTACTTTTTGGGTTATTGGCTCTATAGATGGTCCTCTTCAGTTGCAAGGGACAGAAACCAATCTATTTTTCCTGACAACCTCTGAAATAAAACTATGGAAAAGTTAAATGGCTTTAATATAAGTTCTTCAGGAACTTGATTGGAGGCCATTTCTATATTGTACCTTATTTATGTGCACCTGCTCTCAAACTGGCAGCTTGAAATGACACATCTGACAAAAGTTTAGATTCTCATCTGATGTTGCCTTTATCCTGACAGATAATGCAAGCCTGTCTTGAGTTTTCTATTCTTATCTTAAACACATCTTTAACTATAATCATAAATAATCATCACAATTATTTTTCCATCAAGAGTATTTTTCTATTATACATATTTAGAGAAACTGTGGTATTTAAAATTATTGTTAGAGGGCTTAGGGCTTCTAAAAAACATTTTCAGTACCTTTAATATATTGCACTTCGGGTATCTTCATCCACTAAAATGGCTTTCTATTGTTCTTATAGCTATTTCAATGCCCATCGACTACTAGTAACATAACAGAATGTCGACAGAAGATTTTATCATAGGCAATATAAAATCAAATTATTCAACATGAAATTTTAATGGTTAAAAAGAATCTTGGGAGTGAGAGGGGCAGGGGCAATAGGGACCAGGGCAGATTTTTCTGAGGGCTTGAAAATTGTGAGCTCATACCTGTATGACATCAGAGCATTAAGAAGTCACACTCCATTTATAATGTAATGAGGTCACAGTACAATTCTGTAACTGGATTTAAACTTCAGCTCCTTGTTATGTTTATTGTAGAGCCAGCATGGAATGTGTAACAAAGATTCTCTACAGTTTTAAAATTATTATTTGTAATCCTGCTCTTTTAAAGAGATTCTTATCATACTTTATAATATGAAATAAATAACTAGGTCTCTTTAGTCACACTTAAAAATATTCCGTGATCCTGCTTGTGTACATGCCATTGACATTTCCCTGTACTGAATGAAAATTGCAATCTATGAATATGGCTTACTTGACTAATATTTGTATTTATTTGATTATTGGTACTTGATCTGGATTCTTGGTTTTAATTACTTTCTTTTGAAAGCTTATTATTTTGTTGTGTATTTAAGTGTTTTTACATTTTCTTTGACATAGTTTAGAAATTGGCTTGGATTGGGGTTGAGAGTGTTATTATTGAGTAAAGATGGAATAAATTTGTTATTACAGAATAGATCTCATTTTACATTCCAATTTCCTCATAGTGATTATATATAAATTCAAGTTAATTACAATTTCTTACTATGGGCTTTCATTCTAGACAACAGGGAACGTTAATTTTATTTAATAAAACATATAAATTTAGACACACAATAGAAAAATTCCTCAATTTGCAAGAAAACAAGACTGACAAGAATATCTTCTTAACTACTAAAATTACTTTATCATCACCAAATTAATTTAAACACAGATTTTAAGATGTATGTAATTTTTAAATGAGACACACTTCAATATATTTTTGTACTTTATAAATACAAGGGAATTCTTTGTTTAAACTTATCTTTCTGTGTAAATTAATCGTTGATTATATATTTTATGTTTAAATATAAAGAAGTTGAGTAATTCATATCATTTTGATGACACAAATTACAAAACATTATAAAATTGCTTATACCACACATTACTGAGAATTGATGACCAACTTACATGCTTTCTTACACGACAAAAGAAAAAATATTAGCTTGAAATAAACCTTTCAGTATCTCCGAGAACAATATTTCCTGAGTCAATTGGCGGAGTTCTCAAAAAATGTAATAGAGTAAAAAGTACATTTTTAGCATTCAAAGTAAATATGACTTTGTTAATTAAGCTAAGCATCCAAGCAAAATAACTTTTTTTATTTTTCTATATTAAAAAAGGTTGAGGCAAAAAATCTTTTCAGTTCTTGAAATTAAAAAGAAATAAAAGCAGTTAAAATTTTTCTTTCAGTTCCATAAACTCTGCTATGCATCTTAAGCTTTTGTGACAAGTGAAAGTCTAGGTGCTTGCAAAAATGAAAACCGGGTTAATTAGATGAAAGATAACCCTAGATATGTCATCAGTTATAATTTTGTTGAAGGAATGTAACATTTCATATATAAATTTAAATTTACCGTATATTTGGTGCGATTGCATTTAAGGAATGTAACATGAGGTAGAATCTTGAAGTAAAAATGTAATTGAAATGTCAGTATGTTTATAAAGATATTTAAAAAAACTATTTTTTGGGTTACTCAAATATATATACTTTAAATCCTTCCTGTCAGTTATACATTAGGTCATCATGAAGTAAGGGTTATGTGATAAGTTTTAACTCAGGAGCCTTCTTTATTTTGCAAAGACTATGTAACTCTTGACATTGCAGGTGGTGACTTGGAAGTTACTCTGGAGAGTTGTTCTTGTCCAGCAATTATAAAGTGGGTCTGGTCGTTCAGGTCTCTAATTAAAAATTCTGGGGAGGAGAACAATTCAATAAAAATCCAAACGACTTTATAAGAAAATTATACAGATTTTTAAAATATAATTAATTTAGAGACAAGTATAACAAACTATAGTTTGAATTGCACGAACGTATTTCTTTATAAAATTCAATATTTACTCACCATGCTTTTGTGATATCTTGACATAAGAAGCAAACCTCGTTACTGGTTAGCAGTGCCTTTACTTGTTTTGTTTTTGGTTTACATGCTCATCTTTGTAAAGTTTTTGTGTTGTTTTGTGCAGCAAATCTATGGCCTTGTGAAATTTGCAAAATGCAAGGCCTTCTGGCTTTATTTTCCTAAGACTCAATTTTCTTGTCATTAAAACAGGGGTAAAAATAGTAAGTGATACCATTTAAATAAGGCATTTCTTTAGCCTTAGATTTTTAAAATGTTAGTGATTCTTCTAATGTAGATGATTCCAGCCTTTTTTGGCATTTTAAATGATTACAGATCATCATCTCATGCATATTGCATTAAAATACTAAATGGTCTGGTCAGGAAACTTATGTTGTTGTCCTTTAATAATGATATATTCTGTTTAGACTATTATTTGTGCCACTAATTACTGACACGCCATTTTGTGATTTTCGTATTATATTGCTTTTCATATATTCTTTACAAAGTTGAGTTTTTCCAACTTATCTAACTCAAGAATAAGTCTTAGATTTCCTGGTCTAGCAAGGACCTCTCTTCTCATACAACCTCAATTCACATGATTTTCCTAGATATTTTGTTAACCACAATTTCTACATTAAGCAACTCTACCTCTGCTCTTTCTCTGGGTCTTTGTGATTCTCCTAATTTCTTCAGACTCTGCTCTACACTGATTGTCTGGTCTCTTGTCTCTGCACAGTGGAAAATCATAGTCATCTTGTCTGTATAAAGGAAGTAATATCTGAGCATTTGTCTCTAGGAAGAGTGTTCTTGGAGCCTTATATTTCTTTATTTCTAACAATTTCTCCCGTGGAGTGAGTCACGGTCCTGCTCCACTACCAAAATAGAAACTATTCTATCATATTAATTATTTTCTTTTAACACTTAAAACAGCAGCCAAACTGTGGAGATTGTATATGAAATATTGAACCCCTGCTTTTTTGAGTATTTTACAATTATAAACGGTTTTATCTCTAGATATGAATTATAAATGATGTAAAACTTTCTGAGAAACAAAGGCATTTAATGTTTAGTTTAAGTTCTCAGTATGTTTGACCCTAGCACACCCAGTATGCCCCGCATCTCCTCCTTTTCCTCAATATAACATCGATATCCTTTCAAATGTTCTTTTTCATTTGAATATCCATTTAAGTCCGGATATTCCTCCAAAGAAATGGCACAGAAATGTGTTGTCAGTTTCATTACATTTCGGTAAATAGTTTCCCGTATGTATATAGTGGATAAAGTAGCACATGAACTCCTTAATTCAATGGCTTCCAAATCCAGAAATGAGCATAATTATGAGTTAAAAAAAATAACATTAACACTAAGTTATGGAGGTGTGCCTCAGAATTAGTATTTTTAAACAACTCCCCTTTAGTATTTCTGGTTAAAAACTAAGTTTAGCAAATGCTAATCTCGGAATCTTTCCACTTTGGCCTCTTTTATTTCTGCCCACATTCCCTAATTTTTGCTCATTTTGGCAGCTATTCCCACGACCTTTTGTTCAAAGCTTGCTCACATGATGCTTTCAGTCTCCTAAGTTAATTCGTCCTCTACTCTCAAACTCCTTACTTCTCAATCTTCACTTTAAACCTATGATCAGCTGTTGCTTATTTGCTCAGAGCCACACTCCTTGTGCTTTTTTATTAATCTAATAAATGAATATTTTGGCCCACTAATGGATAAAGAATAGAGGGGACTCGTATTTTCATTACACACCTGGCAAGAGTGGCGTGTCCTTATTATGAAATGCCCAGTCACAGTTTACTTTGAAGCTTTTACTTTAATGAGCCTTCTGGGAAGATGATTTATTACTGGAGGAAGACTTTCTTGTTACAGAAAAAAGTATCAAAATCTCATTTTCTAAAAAAATGCAGCTTGAATTCAGTCCAACTAAAACAGATTATGCACATTCTGCTCTCTAGGATAATAACTAAACAGGATGATGATTTCATTATGCTGGCAAGTGATTAAATTTAGACCAAGAGTTTATGTAAATATTTTGGACTAGTTATGAACATCTATTTCTCCCCACTAGAGAATAAACTATCAATTGCTTTTATAGGTGGACAACCTTACTGTTATACAGATTTCAACAATAATTCATGAAAAATACGCTACTATGAACATTTGATACCAGCACAGTAGCAATATATATGAGTTTCCTTGTTTCATGCTCACATATTTCTAGGTAAAGAAGTTCACAATAAGTCCTGTTAAAGTCTTTGAAACCTGTTTTTGGTAGAACATTGACAGGATTAATAACGTATAGCTGAAAGGGTATTTGATCATGTGACAGATGAATCGAGTGAGTTTAGCGTCTTTCTACTACAATTCAGACCTCATAAAGCAATAGATGCTTATTCTCAGCACACGGTGCTTTCTTCAGGCTCTGTGTCTGTCCTTGGGCTTTACGATCATCTTACATCCGGAAGCAGTGTTAAATCAGACTCACAAATTTCCATATCTTTTCTATGTTACTAGAGGATTGAAGCAGAATATCAGGTAGTACAGATATCTCTGCTAAAATTATTCTTTTTAGTTTGGTTTGACTGAGGATGTTTAATCTTTGGAACATTACAACTGGGACTATAGGTGCCAAAAGCAAAGCTAGCAAGAATATTTGCATTTACACCTTTACATTATTTTTGAATAGTTCTTCTACACAAATCGAAGAAAGTGATTGTTTTTTATTATGTGTCCTTAGGCTTACTACATACCTTCAGTTAAAAACCCTTCAATTGTTTATTTGAATTAGAAAGTTAATGCTTTACACTGAAAACTTATTCTCAGACAAAAAGAGCAAAACGAATTCTGCTTCACACATTCATTTAATCTTCATCTTTTTATATTCTCAATGAATTACTAGGAATCTTGATGAAAAAACTTGTAGACAGAAAACCTTGATTTTGTAAAACTAAAATTCAAACTCAATTTTGTATTTAGATTTATCATATCAATCTATCATAAATTAAAAAATAAAAATTACACAAATGATTCAAAGCTCTTACTATAGGACTAGGGTTGTCACCCTACATTTTTTTTTTGGATTTTTTTTTCTGGAAGAAAGTGTTTTGTATAAATATAAAAGTGCATATTCCATGGACATGGCAAGTAAGGGAGTGATATTTAGAAAACCAGAAAAAACTAAGTTGGGAAAGTCCACACATGTAAATTGTTTTTATGTTAATCAATGATGAAACTCTCAACGCAAGTCAAGGTCATTTTCGTTATGGCACTTGATAGTATTTTGAAGCACTAAATAATACTAAACAGATATATCTTAAGGTTTATTTATTTAAAAACAAGAATAGTCCTACCTGTCTTGTTCCTTTGAAGACCTAGGGAAATGTCTCTTTCTACGGAAGGAATCGACAGGACTACTGGCTAAGTGAAGGTTGAAATCAGTGGAAATACAGTGGAACACAAGACTTGAATAGAAAGTGGTAGTTGTAGCATTTCAGTAATTGGTAGTGGTTTTGATATTGAAATATGGAAGGGCTTAGATGAAATCTAAATTCCAAAAGCTGGGTCAAAGCAGGAAAAAACATATAACATAATAGCAAAAATCAAAGCAGATTGCAAAGAAAAGAGGAGGAAGTTTTTAGGAAAATTGCAAACACCAAGGATGTTTCAAGTTCATGTTTGACAGCCAAATAGAGTCCTGTAGTCACAGTGTCTAGGTTTAAAATTTTGACTAGAGTATTTGCCAGCTCTGTGGTATCAGGCAGGATAATCCTTACATAACATTTCTTTCCTTTTTTTTTTTTTTTTTTTTTTTTCTGAGACATAGTCTTGCTCTGTCGCCCAGGCTGGAGTGCAGTGGAGCGATCTAGGCTCAGTGCAACCTCTGCCTCCCGGGTTCAAGCAATTCTCCTGCCTCAGCCTCCTGAGTAGCTGGAACTACAGGCGCATGCCACCACGCCTGGCTAATTTTCCATATTTTTAGTAGAGACTGAGTTTCACCATGTTAGCTAGGTTGGTCTGGATCTCCTGGCCTCATGATCCACCTACCCTGGCCTCCCAAAGTGCTGGGATTACAGGCGTGAGCCACCATGCCTGGCCAATACTTATCTTATAAAAGTAAAATGGGAGTAAAAGTCTTGTCAGCTTTATAAACTGCTGTGAGGATTAGAAAAGGTATTAAATATAATATCTTAGAATAAGATTTTGGAATAATGCATTGCACATTCCCAAGGTTTCAATACATTTTAACAAGGTATGGCATATTAAGAAGTTCTAAAAGTATTTTAGTTTTTATGATGACTATTTTGCTTATTAGGTAAATAAAATAAAATATTAAGTTATATATAAAATAAAATATTAACTTATGTTTTATGCTTTATGCTAGCTTTACTCTTTGTACTAACCTAAAATATATAATCCTTCTGTATAGAGCCAAAGGTATCAATTTCTCAAGTGATAAATGCCTTCTCCAAGGTCACATACTGAAAAATAGAAGAATGGGATTGAAAATGACTTCCCTTTGACTTTCAATATGCTAATGATCTTTCTGGTACACCTGATCTTTCTGTGACACATTCCAGTTGGATTTTACGTGGAGAAATTAATTGTCTCTGAAAAGGATAGAAGGTGTGAGCAAAATCAGTATGGAAAAACAAATTCAGAAAAAATGGTGAATTTTTTATTGGTTCTTGGATAAAAAAATGAATAAAAATTCACAAGCCAAGAATAGTAAAAGTAAAAAGATACAAAGCAGACAGACAGTGTGCACAGGTGTGGAAGATGGTAGTGATCAGTATATAAAGGTATGCAGGAGGAGGAAGAGGTGGATGGAGATGGAAGATGACATGTTTCCTTAATCTCCATTCATTTCTGCCTTTCTCTAATTCTGCCTCCTATAAGTTTTTTTCTTTTTCTATATGAATAACTTTAAGTGTGAGTCTTGCCATTTTCACTTATTTCTTTGTACTCTTTCTTCTTCAGGATTATGGCTTCTGAAGTCCTGGTTGCTTCATCACTTCTTAAATATCTTCCAATTTATCTCTATATCTACACAAATACACAAATATACATGTACATATATATGTGTTTGTCTATATACATATGTATGCGCACCTATGTAGAGATATAGATACAGATGAATGCTTTTCTAGTTATTTTAATGGGAACTATTTTTTCTGTTCAAAGCTCTTTGATCCTACTGGAATATAGAAGTCTCAAGAGACAGTATGTTTTCCTATAAATTATTAGGAGAGTTTTTCATAACGAAAATGTAGCTGTGATTGGCTTAATCTAACCTGAATTTATTTCAGTCAAAACACTGAAAGTATACAAAAGTAAATGATTATAATCTAGATAAGTAAACTTCCTTAGTCAGAAGTCAGTTTTAGTTTGTGTATCTTTTCCTAATCATTTCTAATGTACTTTACCCAACATACTTAAAAATATTGCCTGAATGACTTTTCTTTCCTGTTCTCTCTCCTTTTCTGTCTAGGAACTAACCATCTCATTTCATCCATGAGTGTTGGCAGATGTCTGTCATTTCTCTTCACAAATAGCTTTATAAACCTGCCTTATATTAGGTTTTCACTCCCAACATGTCAAAGCAGACTGTGAATCCATGACACTTCCATAAAATCTTATCACTCCTTGTCAAAATCCCCAAACCATCTTGTCATATTTAATTTATCACAAAATTATTTTCCACTTTTGCACTTACCAATAATGTGAAGTTACTGAACACTTTTCATAAATCTACTCTGAGTAATTATATTTAGATTGTTTTAATAGCTTAGAATAGAAAAAGGTAGATGTATTAAGATAAAAGTTGAAGCATCATATCTCTCTTATCGATGAAGACAGGCATTTCAAGTGGAGTTCTTAACAGTTATTTGCAACTGAAAAGATGGTGCCATTGTTGACAGTGTTCTCATTAGCCTAAAGTTTGTTTACTTAATTGATGACAGATCTTAACCAGGTATTTTAACACATATTCAGAATACACAACAGAATTGCAAGATTTAAGCTTTAATATCTATGTCCAGTTGGAGGATACAGAAAGCATATATTCCCTTTCTTCTCTATTCAAGAATTCCTTTTATTCTCTCCACAGGATAGATGGTATTATTTAAGAGATTTTGTTTTTACTTAATTTTACACAAAGTATACTACTGTTTGTTTGCGATAACTATTCCTCTCAGGATTATATTAACTTGGATTAAATATATTGTAAATGTACTCCATTAAGTTTGATAATATAATTGGCAGCCGTATCACAAGTGCAACATTTGAATTTCTCAAAAATTTGAAAATAATCTTAATTTTTTATTTCTTGATAATAATGCACTCATGTAAATGCATCACATAATACAATAACAATAATTCACATATACAAAAATATACACAGCACATCATTTATCTTACAAATAAAAGTTAAGATTAAAAATTACTAACAAATCAACAAGGAAAACAAACAACTACATGAAAAAGTGGGCAAAGGTTATAAACAGATACTTCTCGAAAGAAGATACAAAAGAGGACAGCAAGTATGAAAAAATGCTCAGCATCACTAATCATCAGAGAAATGCAAATCAAAACCACAATGAGATACCATCTCACCATTTCACCAGTCAGAATAGTTGTTACTAAACAGTCAAAAAATAACAGACCTTAGCGAGGCTGCAGGGAAAAAGGAATGCTTACACACTGTTGGTGGGAATGCAAATTAGTTCAGCCACTGTGAAAAACAGTTTGAAGATTTCTCAAATAACTTAAAACAGAACTACTGTTAATCTCAGCAATCCCAATGCTGAGTATATACCCAAAGGAAAATAAATCCTTCTACCAAAAGGACATATGTACCCATATGTTCATCATAGCACTGTTCACAGTAGCAAAGATATGGAACCAACCCAGGTGCCTATCAACAGTGGATTAGATTTTAAAAATGTGGTATATCTACAACACGGAATACTACATAGCCATAAGAAAAAATGTAATCATGTGCTTTGCAGCAACATGGATGCAGCTGGAGGCCAATATCCTAAATGAATTAACACACAAACAGAAAACCAAATACTGCATGATCTTGCTTATAACTGGGGGTCAAACTTTGGTTACACATGGACAGAAAGATGGGAACAATAGGTGCTGGGGAATACAAGATGGGTAAGTGGAGAGGGAGGCAAGAGTTGAAAAACTACCTATTGGGTACTATGCTCACTAACTGTGCCAGGAGTTCAATCATACCACAAACCCCAGCATCACACAATATATCCTTGTAACAAACCTGCACAGGTACCTCCTGAAACTAGAATGAAAGTTGAATTAAAAAAAAAAAAGATCTGTATAAACAGCTAGTGCTACTATTTTTATATGGAACTAACTGGCTGTGAACTGACAGGTCCTAGTTAACCAAAGTGTATACAGATTTTGACCTGAAATATAACACTTATCTGAAATATAACAATTATCCTTTTGGGAAAAAAACCCTGAACTCCTGAATTTTATATAATCATTTTATAAATCTGATATTTTGATCATTGAAAAACTGCATGCACAATCAAAATACACATAAATAAATAGCTATATAGTTGTTTTTTTTTTTTACTTTTTTCATGGAGTGTGAGGGATGATATGTATCCCAATAGAAAGATATCTTTTGATTAGTAATATGATATGGCTTTTGTCATCAAACACTCTTCTAATAACAAAAGCAGTTTCTATGAAGGATGGTACAATATAGTGATTACAAGCAACACGTTTGTAACTGCAGCCCCAGTGTTTGTATTTTGGCTCCATCATTTACTGGCATTATGACCCTGAGCAAGTTATCTATCATCCCACAATAGCTAAATATATTAAAATACACTGAACCTTGGAAGGGATGCCTGGAACATAGTACTACATGCACGTTAACTATTGATATAAAAGCTATCCCTGGTGAAATTCTAACTATGGATTCATGAAAATAAAAGTAAGAAGGAGTTCTATCTAATTAGTTTAGTTAATTAAATACATGTCCATGTCACAGTAGATGAATACATATTATTTGGAGACAGAGAAAGTGAATGAAAATGAAGACAAATTAAAAACTAAATTTGGGCTGGTAGCTCACACCCGTAATGCCATGCCTTTGGGATGCTGAAGCAAGAGGATCACTTGAGTCCAGGAGTTCGAGACCGGCCTGGGCAACATAGTGAGACCTTATCTCTACAAAACACAATAATTATAAAATCCGGGCATGGTGATGTATGCCTGTGGTCTCAGCTACTTGGAAGGCTGTGGTGGGAGGATTGCTTGTACCTGGGAGATCAAGGCTACAGTGAGACATGATCACACGACTGCACTCCAGCCTGGGAGACAGTGTAAGACCCCTTCTCAAAACAAAAGAAAACTAAACTAATAATTAGTAGCCTTTAGATAAAATTAAGGAGATAATGTGTGTATACATGTATCTCAAATTACTATAAATAATAATCTGAGAAAGAATAAATATACTTGGAAATTTTTAAAAAGTATATTTGTTAAAATAAAGAATTTAATTAAAGTGCTAAATATTAGAAAAAAGGAAGCTAAAGGCTCTATTATTGATAAGCACCCAATTGGTAATCTAAAAAATAAAATTACAAAAAAAAATCTAAAAATGTAATGAAAAAAGTAAAACTGTACAATTATTTAAAAAATGTAAAGGTCCACAATTGAGCTAGATGAGTAATAACATTTGTGTATAAATGTTGTTCCAGAAAAGAGTGTTTATAAAGGGGAAAATACATAGTTACTTGGAACAAAAGGAATTAAAGGGAGAAATACATGATATTGAAAATAAACAAGTTGAATAATACAGGAGAATGACAAAACATACACACATTCTTAAGTGTACATATACTCAAATGATGTCACAACTAAGATTCAAATGTCCAATTTTATTGGTTTTTTACAGCAATTTGTTAAATTACTTCACAAGTAAATTCAGGACTGCATGAGTGGAAAATTAGTATTATTATTCAAAAACAATACTAGGAAATTAAGCATGCTTAATCATGGGAAGAAGATAAAAGAAGTAACAAAAGGGAGGCATTAGAAATACTAGGAAAAATGAATCTATTAAAAAAGACCTCTCATATTTTAAACTGCCAAATCTGTGCCTAACTTTTGCAAAAATAAGCACTTTTTGGAAATACTACTAATGATGTAGTTTAGAGAGTGAAACAACTTATTTCTCTAAATGTATTTAAAATCTCTTGGGATATCTAGTTGAGAGTAATTATAATCATTTTCTTATGATTATCTGTTTTATCCTGAAATTGAGAAATCAATGTTTCGTTTTGTAGAAGTAAAGAATTATAAACCCAATTACTGTGACTCTCATTGGTTAAATCTGTGCTAAAATTTTAGGTTCCAAGTCTCACTCAATAATGTATGGGAGCCCATGTTCACAGGCCAAAAAGAGCCCATTAAAGTGGCTTTTAATTTCACTGAAGTACCAGGGCTAGCTTGAAAGTGACCAGTGTTAAATGAGAACTCTTGTGTGATAATGAGGAATGTTCACCCAACTGCCTCTTAAAATACAAAGAGTTACCCTTTTCTTCAAGAGTACCTGTAAATTTGTTCTCATAAATACACCCACAAAAAATACATCAGCCCTCACAATAATACTTACACAGTCAGGTAGATACTCATATTTTTTATTTTTTTCAAACGGAGTCTTACTCTGTCGCCCAGGCTGGAGTCAGTGGCAGGATCTTGGCTCACTGCAACCTCTGCCTGCCGGGTTCAAGCAATTCTCCCGCCTCAGCCTCCTGAGTAGCTGGGATTACAGCCGATCGCCACCACGCCCAGCTCATTTTTGTATTTTTAGTAGAGATGGGGTTTCACCATGTTGGCCAGGATGGATCTGCCCGCCTTGACCTCCCAAAGTGCTGGGATTACAGATGTGAGCCACCGTGCCAGGCCCAGATAGATTCTCTTTACCTGTCATTTTTGTACAAGATAAGCAAAATTACATCCAGGTAATCTACCCAAAGACAACTTATTTTTGTCTGCTACTAAAATTATTTTTCTTAAGCTCTTCTTGTTTGTTTATGCATGAATTAGAATCCACTAAAATCTATTACTTATATTAAATCATGATTACACTTCAAATCCTTCTGACTGATTCTCAAATATAAGACACTTTCTGGAAATTACATTTCATTTATGTTCAGACTGACATAAGTTTCATGGGGCATATTCTTTTCTACATATCAATATTTCTTCTTTCTCTATCACATGCTGGTGAAGGTGGGACATGTGTCATCTATCATGGCAAGTCACAGAAGTAGGGAAAGGTATAAACATGGTGCAAATACTCAATTGTTAATTACATAGTTTGGATTTTTAAAGAACATTTTTTTCTAGTTATTTGAATATATATTCTAATGTAAATTTTAAGGTTTTTTAAAGTTAGATTAAATAGAAAAGGAAGTACCTGTCTAATTTTCTAAAGATCCTTTATTTTGTCTGAGTATTAACCAAAATATATGGGTAATTTGTGCATTATCAGAATGTTTAAAATAAACATTCTGGCTTTTCATTGTCATTGTTTTGTTAATTCTTCTTAATGAGATCACTGTGCCCCATTTTCTGGCTCATATTTCCCTGCAGATTTCTCACTGATATGGCTAATCCCATGAGGAGGCATCATGTGCTCTTCATCTCCACCACGTCTGCAGCTTGACCATGTGAGTTTTGTACGTAAAATTTCCTGGGACACTACTTGCTTTAATGTGGAGCCTGTTGGGTTTTATGCATTAAATTACTTTCTAAATTTATAGAGAAGTATTATATTTACTGTTATATAATATATTTTAAGATTCTTAAAGCAACTTTTTATTATATGAGAGTTAATAAAATTAATAATACCTTTTGTTTTAGACACATTCTGGGCCTAAAATTCAAGGATGACTTTCAAATGGAAAAATAATATCAGTGAGAAAAAACCATTCCCCAAGTCTCTATGGAGGCTTCTGTGTTTAAATGATTTAATGTAACTGCGGAGTGGCCAGATCTGGGCCTCTTCTCTGAGATCTCCATAAACTCTCTTTCCTGAAACTATAAATTCAGAAACAAAAAATATTTTATTAGAAACTAGAAAATCATACTTTTACTTTATTTAACTGAGGCTTTAAGAAAAACTTAAACATACAAACTAGCACTTGCTTATGGTAAATTTTTGACTACTGAAAGTTGTTGCCTTAAGTGAGAAAAAGTGATGCCATGACTAAATAGGAAAACAAGAGTAAGTGTGCATAAATACAAATATTTTATCTATATTCAGAAAGTTACAAAAAATGGAAAAAATGTTTCTACAATTACCAGCTGAGATCACAGGGGAATATGTTTATAGTACATGGTGATGATAAACCTCTCATGGTTTGGGTGTTTGACAACATATAGAGAGTCACCCTATCATTTTGAGTAAAAATAATCACAAATATTACAGAGCACCTAGAATTAACAAGAGGAATTTTTCTTATTCTTGCCTTTCATAATGCTTCAACAATTTTTTTCTGAGGTTGTAGTTTAAACATAATAATGGCTTTTAAAATATCCAGCATTTGATGACACAAACAAAATCAGAACTTTCAGTTAAGGAGCATCCTTAAGTGAGAGATTTACTTAAAACATTATTTATATGATGTTAAAAAGCTGTATTTGGCAAGAAAGACCCAAACAATGTAAGTGAATTTCTAACGTTCCAACAACTAATTAGTATCGAAAACAGAGTACACGTTTCCTAAATAGTTTTCCAAATCCCAGACCCATGCTCCTTTCATGCTTTACACTCCTGTCATATGCTTGTTTCAAAAGAGCAATTTCAGATGGACACATACATTTCAAATGCACATTTATTGCATTGAAGTGGATCTGTGAGGTATGTTTGTATTTTTTTGTCCACTACTGTGAACTCAACAGGAAACAAGAAACATCAGCTAACACAGTACCCGATTTTAGATAGATGTGAAATGATGTTGAATTGGTGAATGATTGAATCACGAACCTTGTGTATGTTTTTGAATAGTCTTCATTGAAATAATTCATTATCATGTATATGTATATATAGAAACTTTTTTTGTGTTTTCATTCTTTCATCGATGAGATAAAATGAACATTAAGCAGTCACATAATAAATCCAGAATATAAATAGGTAGTAATAATTCAGTTTCTAATATTTCATTTAAAAATGAGCTAGTCAAGCTCAAGGAGACATCCCTAAACTGAGGATGGCTTGAAAAATCACAACTTTACATAAAATTTTAAATCATCCACATGAATGAGATCATATTGCTGTTTATATTGTCAGATGTCTTATGTCACCAATGAGTAGAAAATGGTTATAAGTGCTGGCACTTACTAAGTCAATAAAAATGAACTTATGTGAATTACTTAAATATTGTCGTATATAAGAGAATTTTATAATTACCCAGACTTTAAATATTAGTGTGTTTAGTTTAAAGGTCATATGTGTATTGCTATGTTTTTGCACAGAGCTGGGAACACATGAGTGGGCACGGTTTTAGAATAGTTCAGTACCTTTCATTCAGAAATTAGACACACTAATGACTTTTAAGTGTGACTGTGGAATAATTGTTCCTTTTATAACTGCAGTGCTCCTTTCACTCATTTATGAATTGCTTCTTTTTTATGCTCCTGAATTTTAAAATTTTTGCTAGAAGCCTGGATTTTCATTGAGCACTCGTCAAGGAAGTGTCCTGATGCAATGTTCTTCTTTTTCATATATACCCACAAATGAAGATTTCATAGAAAAGAAGCCTATAGAAATAAAAGGCATTATGTGTGTTTATTATGAGAAGTAGAAAAAGGACAAATGTGGAGGGCATATTTGAGGAGTCTAATTGGTCCATAGGCAATACAACCATATCTGCTCTGGCTGACAAACTCAACTATTCATTTGTAGAAGAGCAAAAGAGTCTAACTGTTTTAAGGACACTCAGCAATTTATGGGGCCATTGTCCTTCGGCAGTTTATTCTAAGATCGATATTTGTAGCAGAGTCAGAACTTGGGAAGTGATTCCATTAATAAACAGATAAAGCCCACAAGCAATGACTGTGAATGTAATAAGGAAGGAGATGTGTTTCTTCCACAAATATCAGTTGCATCATTTCAGAAAGCTATCAAGGAAAACAATGAAAATAAGCACTGAAATTATTTATCTTCAACTATTAAATATATTAAATATATTCTTTTGTTCTTCTTTTTTTTTTTTTTGAGACAGAGTCTTGCTCTGTCACCTAGGCTGGAGTGCAGTGGTGCGATCTTGGCTCACTGCAACCTCTCCGCCTCCCAGGTTCAAGTGATTCTCCTGCCTCAGCTTCCCGAGTAGCTGGGATTACAGGCATGTGCCACCAGGCCCGGCTAATTTTTGTGTTTTTAGTAGAGATGGGGTTTCTCCACGTTGGTTAGGCTGGTCTCAAACTCCCAACCTCAGGTGATCCGCCTGCCTCAGCCTCCCAAAATGCTGGGATTACAGGCATGAGCCACCATGCCTGGCCTTTTTATTCTATTTTCTGTAGTTTGATAATTGTTTGAATTAGTATATATTGGGAAACCGTCACTTTTAAAACTAAACTTTTTGCTTCACTCCATAAGAATATTCAATAAATGTTATCATCATCGACAATTTTTTAATTTATCATAAGTTTTTGAAAGCATCATTATTTTCAACTTCCTTTAAAATTATGTAGCACAAACATGCAACCTCAGGGATTCCTCCACCAAAATTTTGTTAGTAAAATTATTCTTAATGGTTAGATCTAGTTGAAAATTAAGTAGATAAATTCAATATCTTGGGCCATCACTAGGTTTTGTCATCTTAAAATGATCTCTAACTCTGTGTTTCAAGTATTTTAGGTAGATTTATTTCTAAGAAAACTTTTTACAACTAATGACACTTATTAGAAAATAAATTTAGATAATTTGAAAGACAACATGTGGAAAAAATACCTTAAATGTTATTTTTCTGTCAGAAATAGAGTGTTTAAGCCTAATAGTTGGAAAGAGACAAATAATATTTTTTTATTTGGAATAATAAATAAATATTTCAGTAAGTCTTTAAAAGAGACTTTTTTATAAGAAAGCAAAGACATTTTATTCTTCTGTTATTAGGACAGATAAATGTATCTTTTCCTATATTATTGAATTTAATTCATTTCAACTTATTGTAGCAGGACAAGCTGCAGACAAAACTGCTCAGACACCGAGTTAAAGAAGGAAGGGCTTTATCCAGCTGGGAGCTTTGGCAAGACTCACGTCTCCAACAACGGAGCTCCCCAAGTGAGCAATTCCTGTCCCTTTTAAGGGGTCACAACTCTAAGAGGGTCCACATGAGAGGGTCGTGATTGCTTGAGCAAGCAGGGGGTACGTGACTGGGGGCTGCATGCACCGTTAATCAGATCAGAACAGAACAGGACAGGGATTTTCACAGTGCTTTTCTATGTCTGTAATCTATAGATAACATAACCGATTAGGTCAGGAGTTGATCTTTAACTACCAGGCCTAGGGCATGGAGCCGGGCTGTCTGCCTGTAGATTTCATTTCTGCCTTTTAGTTTTTACTTCTTCCTTCTTTGGAGGCAGAAATTGGGCATAAGACAATATGAGGGGTGGTCTCCTCCCTTATTATCAGTTAATTTTTACTTACGGGATACTTTAGCAACATTAATTCACAGACTGTAAAATAGTTTAGTTCAGGTCGTAGTTCAACTACAAAAGCCAAACCTTTCAAACACAAAATAAATCTAACACCCTACATTTTTATTTTTTAGAAAAAAACAAATGGTATTTATTTTCTAAAACAAATCAATCAAAAGCATACATACACATAAACACACACCCCCAAACAGGCAAAACAATACAACCCAGACAGTTTTCCTGAATTTTATATAAGTTAAAATTACTTTTTAACCATGAAGCTTGTAACTTCAATGAGAAGTTTCAGTAGGAGGAAATGAAAAGTGTTTTGAAGGAATTCCTTATCAATCACCATTGTAGAAGAAGTCAAGTAAGAAATTAAAATATGTATTATATATGCATCCAAATAATAAAGAGAAAAAATTAAGCATTCCAAAAACATGTTTGAGAAAAGACAGACAAATCTGTTTTTAAGGTTGTATTTTCAATTCTTACTGGTCATCGTACTTGCTAATTTCATTCCCTCTTTTCTGTTGAAGCATGAAAATTCAAGAAGTTAGACTGCGTAAGAATGATGAAAAGTTTTCATTTTCAACTGCTTTCTACTGAGTTGTTTTTTCATCCATATTGCAACTTCTCATGGGTCTTTGATCCAGCCCAATGGCTGTCAAAATGATTGATGAAGCTGATGCTTAGAAGCATTCAGAAACATGGGTTTCTGGGTATTTGCACAAAAAGGCAGTGAAAAGTTCTGTGAAAGTTATTGGTCAATGTTCTCATGGGTCAAGAGGCATGTATTACTAAACAAAGTACTTTTAGCAGAAAACATTCACTTCTAAATTGGTGATACCTTGACTGTTTGATGATGTTGTAGTTGAATCATTTTCACAAACTCAGTCCACAGATATTTAAAGATCACACAATCAAGCGCTTACTTAGGACCAGTGTTTAACTCTACCATCTGTGTGCTCCATAATTGACTGAGAAGTAGGTGTAAATCCATATAACTCTCAGTTATTCCTAAAAACATACCAGTTGTATTCTTGTTTAAATTTCCCTTTCTTTTGTGTATATTATTTATGTATACAGAGACAACACTGATTTTTTTTCTAATAACTTGTTCATATTCAACTTTGTGTAAAAACAAAAATCACCTGTAGAGTTAATCAGACCAGTATTCAATCCTTTATGTCTCCATTTACCAAATTAGTCTCTATTTTTTTCACCTGTGGAATGTTAGTTATATGTATTTCCCACAGTTGCTATGGGCATTTCAAGGCATTAAATCATCATGCAGATAGTAGGGGTTAAACAAGTATTTAATTTGCATCTTCTCAGTTTTTTTCAAATCAAGAAATTGTAAGTTTGATGAAAAACACAAATAGATGAAAATAGCTATTATTCAATGCAGATTGCCAAAAATACTTGTAATCTTAAAAGAATAGCTGTCCTATTAATTACTCAAATTGTTAACATTTACCTAGTACACAGGAAAGAATTGGAAGGCTCAGAATCAAAGAAAAAATTTTTAATAAAGGACAAGAAGTAATTAAAACAGATTCACAATATTGTAAATGATAAATTTAATAAATATAAGTGGATATTAAATAATTATACACACATGTTCACTTTACTGAAATCTACTGGGCTGAATTTCTCATTTAATTATTAAAGAAATGTCATAATAATGTAAAATTTAGAAACTTAAAATCTATAAACATATGTTTTTTGTGCTTTTTCTATCTAAATCATCTAAACAATAAATATGTCTAGATGATTTTACAAATTTGATTTGATAATCACTAGAATGTAAGCTCTTGGAGACCAGAGGCTTTTTCTGTTCTTAATGTATCCAAAACACATTGAACAGTTTCAAATATAGAAGAAGGATTTTAGAAAATAGTTATTAAATGAATGAATAAGCAAACGAATCAATGAGCAATCCAGATAATACACAATAATAATCTGAACTTTGCCAACCCATTAAAACAAGAATGGGTGTCAACCCTACAAATGCATATATTATTAAACCTTTTTCACATATATAAGAAGAGTCACAATTAAATTCCCAAACTCATAAAGCTAATAAGTGGTACAGTCAATATAGATTCCCAGGTCATTTGACTTTAGCTTTAAGCTTACAGTGGAAGTTTTGTTGCACAAGATTTCAGATAAATATAATGTAATTGTTTTAGGGAATAAATTCTTCATTTTTAGCATTTATACAAAATATTTACACAAACATTGCTAATGAAGTTATCTTAGAAAAAATTAGAAAGTATAGTCATAGGTATAATAGTAAAAAACTAGTTTGTCTAAATTTATTAACACAGTATTATGCATAATACCACACTATAGGGAACACTATTTAAATAAAAAAAGAGACATTATTTACTGTTAGTGTCAAAATCTGCTTAGAAATACTAATGACAAAAATCTCCTTTTTTTACTTTTTTAAATAAAAGTTTATTACTTTTACATACTTAACCAGAAATTAATTTTAAATTCCTTATATTATTTGTACTTTCTAAGCTTTAAAATACATATTTTCTTTCATCATAATAATAATGCATTTTACTTTACTTTAAAATCTGTGACAGGAGGAAAAGTGTGAGAAGAATGTAATAGGCTAAACTTTCTCACTTTTATTTGATGATGAGTCTTTTCTGGTCATTCACAATTGTCAATAAAAATACATAAATAATGGTAAGAAACTTGGCAAATCAGTGATTATGACAGTTTGGTCTTTTTTTAGAATAGTTTGAATTCCTAAGGAAATAAATCATTTTTAACTTGAATTATGTATTTCTTAATTATATTACTCTGTGTTCCATGTTTTAGATGTTTTTGGGGTTAACTCTCTGAACTTCTGTAAATGTTCTATGAATTTTTGATATGACCACATGTTCTGTATTTTTTGCATATTATAAGTCTCTATACATATTTCAGTCAGTCATATGAGGTTCTATGATAGAGCAAACATGTTAATCTTACTTTCATCATTTAGTTTTAAGATTTCTACTTCTGTTTTAAAAATTTTTGAACATCTGCTATATGCACTTTGATATTTTACCCTCTATTATTTGGAATAAATTATTAATGTTAGTGTAGAATATTTTAACCCTATTTTCTTTAATATTCAATAACTAGAATTAAATATAATCATGCACATCTTGATGTAAGATGATGTGCTTATCTTACTTTTATATCTTCCCTCATTCTCCACATATTTCTCAATTTCAGGTGCCAGAATATAGATTCATAAAGTTAAGTTTAAGCCGAGCATGGTGGCTGCTCATGCCTGTAATTCCAGCAATTTGAGAGGCTGAGGCAGGCGGATCACTTGAGGTCAGGAGGTGGAGACCAGCCTGGCCAACATGGTGAAACTCCATCTCTACTAAAAATACAAAAATTAGTCGGGCCTGGTGGCGGATGCCTGTAATCTCAGCTACTAGGTAGGCTGAGGCAGGAGAATCGCTTGAACCCAGGAAGAGGAGGTTGCAGTGAGCCGAGATCTGAGATTGCACCAGTGCACCCCAGCCTGGGGAACAGAGGGAGACTCCGTCTAAAAAAGAAAAAATCATGTAATTAAGTTTAATATATGATTTATAAAATATTATATCTCTTGTTCTGTGTTTACTAGTACATTCCCTAATCTCGTAAAGTGCATTCATTTATAATTACCTCTACTTTATCTTATATTTTTTTCCTTGTGGCTTCCTTTCTCTCTTTCTTATTCTTTCTTTCTTTTCTTTCTTTCTCTTTCTTTCTTTCTTTCTTTCTTTTCTTTCCTTCTTTCCTTCTCTCTCTCTCTTTCCCCCTTCTTTCCTTCCTTCCTTCTGTACTCCTGCTCTTTCTCGATTTCTTCCTCCCTCCCTTTCTTCCCTCCCTCCTTCCCTTCCTTCCTTCTCTCCTTCCTTCCCTCCTTCCTTTTTTCCTTCCTTCCTTCTTTCCCTCTTTCCTTCCTTTGTTCCTTCTTTCCTTCTTCCCTTCTTCTTTCCATTTTTTTCTTTTTTTCTGGATTCCTTCTTTCCTTCCTTCCTTCCTTCCTTCTTCCCTCCCTCCCCTTTCTCTCTCTCTCTCTTTCTTTCTTTCTTCCTTCATGCACATTACTGATCTTTTATATGTTCCTATTCATTAGTAATATTTTCAGTTATTCATTTGGGTTGCTGAAATAAATATAATCAAATGAATTGTTGTCAATACCCTGGTGTGTCTCTTTTTTATGCATATATCTTTATTTTTCAAGTTCAACTTTCTGCATACATCTGACAAACACAGTTTGTTTTATTACCTTGCTTTTTAAATTTTTGTTTATGGCTTCTTGATATAAAGAAAATAAGGGATAATATTTTAGAATGAATTTTTAATAGTCTTTTTAATGAAAAAGAATAATTCCATACTCAACTTGTTCCTTAATGTATTTTGAAATTTTATAATTAATGAAATAGCATGCAGTAATATTAATAAATTAATGAAGTATTAGCCCAACATTATAGCATTTTAAATATAAAGTTGAAAACATGTTCCTTTCCTATATCTTATGTTGTATATAAGCTCTGTCCTTTACTTTTTATCTCTCTTCTTTTTTAATTCAGCAAGTGCAAAGAGAGTTCAAAATATATTAGTGATTTTTAAACTCACATCTATACTGACATTCTTTCTTTGCTTTAGCCATTCTCTCCTATCTCAACTCTGATCAACGTATCATGGATATTTTTACTTAAATTTGCTTCGCTCATGTCATAATAAAGATTACTTCATAATCAAACTGAGCTTTTCTCTTTCTATGCCAAACTGACTTCATCTTCTGGTTCTCCTACATACCTCTATATATACTGGCTGTAACAATTTCCAACTTTTGAAATCTGGGTTTATTTGCGTGATCTGCCTAAACAGTCTGGTGTGTCTTTCTCACTTAAGATTATATGTGCTCTTTCTGAACTTCTGAGTAAAAACATGTTCTCGTTGTCAATTTTATAAAATCAAAGTAATAATAAATTTGTTAGCCTCCTCTTTCCTACTCCTATCGCATTCAAACCTCCTTCCTGTAATAATTTTTAAATGTCTGTATAGTAATGTAAGTTCTGAAAGGCAAGGGGAGTATCTACCCTGTTGACCACCCAAAATATATCACAATACCTTTAAGGCACAAGAAACTGAATAATATTTGGGAAATATTAAAAAAAACTGAAAAGGCTGTTTTGTGCTTTTTAATATCTTTTCAAATGTTGATAAATATTGTGTAAAAATATTCCCTCTCTATACCAATTAAGATATAATAAGGGAGCTTTAAAAATACAACACATATTACATAATTTTAGTACTTAGTACTTCTAGTAGTTTTTGGCTTTTCCATGCATCAAAGATAAGAATTTTTTTTTTTTTATTTTTACTAAGACAGTTTACATACGTAAATTGAATTTCAGGTTAAACCATATAACATTTTTTCTGGATATCCAATACTCAGTGCTTGAGGATTGTGACCTGTCCTTTTGCACTTATGATAATGGTTGAGTTTTGGAGTCTGTCAGACTTTGAAAATGAGTCTGTCCCCAGGTCACCAAGGAGTATGTGACCTGCTAAGTTTTCATTTTGGTCAAAGTCTGTGTGACTTTTCAGGGACTTTCCACAAATCCATGCAACTTTTAGGCAAAGCTTGACATCTAAGGAAAATATGATATTAAATATATAGAAATGTTCAGCCTGAGCAACATGACAAAACCCCGTCTCCACAAAAAATACAAAAATTAGCCGGATATGGTACAATTATGGCCCCAGCTACTCAGCAGGCTGAGGTGGGAGGACTGCTTGAGCTTGGAAGGCTGAGGTTGCAGTGAGCTGGGATTGTGCCACTGTACCCCAGCCTGGGTAATAGAGTGAAGCCCTCTCTTAAAAAAAAAATAAAATAAAATAATAAGAAGAAAAGACGTATATAGAAATGTCACATTGTTCAACTGAAAGATATGTGGGTGAATAGATAAGTTATGTGACAGTAACAAGCAGGGCAGTTATTCACTTGGGTGACTCGGCTAACAAATTCTAAATATTGAATTACATGGAACATACAGCTCATCCCAAAGTGCTTTTTTTCCCTTACTTAATAATAATTCAATAATATAGAGTAAAATAGAATAAAAATCTGGTAATTATAAGAAAAGATAAATATAGTTGATGAATTCCAATTATCATAATCAACTTGTTTAAAGGTACTCTGTCAACACAAACTTCCTATGCACACATAGTAGGCAACAACTTGACCAGTGGAAGCATTAGATTCCAACTCACTAAAGCTCACGCATGTGCATGTGGACATGCAAGTGTGTGTGGAGGGGGAGGCGGGGTGTGGGTATGTGTGTGTATGTTCCATAAAAGAATCATAGAATGGCATTGACTTAGAATAAGCATATGGAGACAAATGAGAAAACTAAATTAAATTCAATATTCATTTCTCACAACTTTGTGAGTAATTTATTTTCCTTTGTTTAAACATAGGTGGCATGACTTTTCTTAGTAAATCAGTAGCAATTAATTATGTTCATACATGACTCTAAGAAAGCCTAGAAACTTAAATATCTTAAAACAATTCAAAATTTGAAGTAAATAAACACATTTGTTATATAATAGTTTTGCATTTCTGATCTTATATGAAATATTGTAAGTACATGGAATTGTACCAGTTTGTAGGGATACTAAAATCATAAGAAGTTAAAAATATATATATAATATTACCACTAATAAGTTAGTTACTGTGGGTAGCATTTGATTTAGTGTTTAAATATTTTTGGTTGAGTTACTTAGATCAGCAGCTAAATCGAAGTTAAAAGAAGTGTGCAAGAAGCAAGACATTAATATTTAGTGCCACTTATTTCAATTTATCTGAAAAAAATTAGAAAATAATGATCTGAGGTTTACTAGTTAATTGGCATGCATTAACATATTAAAATAACCTCTCATGACTAACATTTTAACATTGCCTTCTAGCATTGAATGTAAACCTAACAATAAAATCAATATTTCAGTAGGTTTGTCACTAGCATGCAGAAAACCTTAATGGAATAAGTGAGCTGTTAGTTTCCCTTTTAGAATAGGGATATTTTAGGTAGGGCTATGAAAAGATTTTGTCCTGTCTAGACGTAGAAACAAGCATAAGCAAAGTCTCACCAATGGACTTTTTATTATTATTTCAATAATGTCTCCCTTTACCTGCCCTTTATCCTACTGCTATTTAGACTACCTTCTTCTTGGTCACCTTCCATCTTCCATTATTTTTTGTTTGGAAATTTGCCTCAGTCTCCCATAAAAAAACTCAACAATTGTTTTTCCATTTTAATTATTTCAACATGCCAGATTAATCTGTCCCAAATATTCATGATGTGTATCCATGCATCCATTCAATCAATCTATCAAATGTCTACAATTTGCTAGGAATTACACTGAGTTCTGGAGGCTTAAATGCAAATAAAACATATTCCCTGCAAAAAGGTCAATGACTCAAATGAGTGCAGTGGGTATAAATTGAGAATTAAAATACAGTGAAAATTAGAGATATAGCTACAGAGAATTACAATATGACACAGTTGTATTCACATTAACCACACTCTTGGTATGACTTCTGATATTGCTCTTAATTTATAGAAAGATACAGTTTATTTTCTAAAAGCTCATTATAAATCAAATTATGATAAAACCTATCTTATATTCTCTTAGGAATAATGTTACAATTAGGAGTTGACTCAGAAATAGTAAGGCCCTGACAAGAATATAAATATAATCAACAACATATCATAAAGCTAATTGAATGCTTAAACCCAGTCAGGATTCTGTAAAGATACATCCACGTGGAACATGAGCTTGTGTGTACTGGTGTATGCGTGTGCACATGCACACTCACAAAGATGATTTAACACTTCAAATAAATGGAAAAATCTTAACCCTTTAAAAATTGCATAAAATACTGAGTACAAATTTCTGACTGTTAGTAAATTATCTTTTATGAAGACAAAGACATCAGAATTAAAAATAAATAAATATTAGAGCAGTTAAGATGCCGTATAGCCGTATAGCAGGTAAAAAGCCCAAACCTAAAATGAAACTCCTATCTGGGAGAAAAGTAATTTAGCCTCATGAGCACTTACACCTCAGAGGGTCAGGCATATGAGCAATTAAAATTAAACAAGTTGATTTTAATATGCCTTAGTAACTGTGATTGATCTTACAGAGCCTCTGTTGACTATATATCAAGAAACAATTTAGGATCTAGTTTAAAACAAAGTTTATAATTCTTGTTTAATGGATTTTTGTTACCTCAGGCAATACAGTGCAAAAAATGATTAAAAAGTTCCCTCTCTCTGTGTAATCAATAAAACCATTCTCTAAATTAGGATCCAAAGACTCCTCACCAGACTTGGCAGTCCTCCATCTGTAGAATTCCAAATAAGCCATCTATCATTATTCCCATACACAAGTTCATTAGACACCTCATCCCCGTCTTATTAGCATTAAGGTGAGCTAAACAGTCAAATTAAGGTCACTTCTTAAAAATATGTAGTTAGACCAAAACATAAATCAAAACCTCAACAGAAATACATTGAAATGCAGTGTTAACAAAGACATTAGAAAATATACATACATGTGTAATGTGATAAACACAAAGTTCTACAGTGATAAATTTTAAAGAGGAGTTTGAATCAATTACTAAAAACAAATTTTAAAAAATCTCAATTAGCTGTGTTACTTAAAGGCATTAATCCCTATTTATTATGAAATAAATAAATATATGTAAAAAATAAATTATAACATCTAGATTTTTAAATAATAGATTAAATTATGACTTTGAAATTAAATTTTAATTCCGTTTGGGATTTCAGGAATCACTCCTATGTATATTTACAAATATCATGAAAATTTCTGAATTCATTTAAGCTTTAAAAATTTTTAAATCTTTTTTCACAAGTGTAAAAATATATGGTATAGTGAAGGTCAAATACCTAGATTTATATATGTTTTTGTATGAAAACTTTCTCACTGTGTCTATTTTGTGATTTGTATAGCAAAGGTGATACAAAATTAAGGTTTCATACACTGATTTTTCATAAAATTAATACATTTTAGTGAATTTCAATTTTAGTGAACCTGAGGAAAAATACAAACATAATTTATAAATATGGTAATTACAACACTCACTGTCTCACATGAAAATAAATATCTAAATTGTTACATTTGTAGATGTTCATGATTCATCACTTAAATATTTTACTTGACTATAATTATAATTGATTAAGATTAACTTAGTGTTCGTTTTAGTCAACTCAGGTTGCTGTAACGAATTAGCATAAATGAGTGGCTCATACAACAGAAATTTACTTCTCACCATTCTGGAGTCTGGAAGTCCAAGAACAGGGTGCTAGCGTGATGGAGTTCTTGCTGAGGGCCTTTTTCCTGGTTATGTCTTCACATGGCCCTTCCTTGGTACCTTCATGCAGAAAAAGAAATCTCATATCTCTTCCTCTATTGATGAAGACATTTAATCCCATTATGGTATCTCCACAGTCAGCTCCTAATCCAACCCTCATTACCTCCCAAAAACCTTACCTCCAAATACCACCAAACTAGAGGTTAGATTTTCAACATACAAATTTTGGGGAAGGCATAAACATTCAGTTTATGCAGTATTTAACAATTATTCCATTTATTTTATGGCGTGTGTGTGTGTGTGTGTGTGTGTGTGTAGGTGTAAGCTTATTTAGAATCTAATATAATTTACTAAAGGTTTATCATAGATGTTTTATTAATAACTCTTAAAAATGAAGAGAAGTATATCTTATAGAATTACTCTAACTCTATTGAATGGTTTATCATTGCTATGCATTTGATAAATATAAATGATTTATTAAATACTCACTATTCTAATAACTTTATGTGGACTATAACATTTAGCACTCACAACAACCCTGTATTAGCTTCCATTATTTTCCTCACTTTATAGATAAAAATTCTGAGGCACACGAGGATTATAAAAAATTGTCCCAAGGAAGCACAGCTAGTGAGTAGTCAAATGCAAGATGAAAACATTTCCCCCCCAGTGTTTGTCATTTGTCTCATAATATTTTCCATAGTGATATCTTAAACTATCTCACTATATCCTGAAAATTTCAAAAGGCATGAGTATATAAGCCAATAAGTCTCAGAATTTTTAATTGCTAGCAAGATTAATTGAGGAGGGTAAGGTGAACCAACATCACATCAGCTAGCTGATGTCTCTGGCCTGTAGCCTGTGTCACTACAGGCTGAAAAGCATTTTCGTGACTGTGTCCTTCTTTCCACTTTTTTCTACTTCATACTTCTGTGGTTTTCTAGAGTTTTCAAAACTTGATAGGTGCTGGAAGACTTTCATTTTATATATGATTATAGTTTAATACAATAAAAGCAGAGAGCATGCAGTTCACATTTATTCTTTTTCAATTACTAGCATAGAATAAAACTCACCATTAAAACTAAGTTGAGGAGAACATGTTAAAAGTTTTAGTCTCTCTATCAATTTCAAAGTTTAGATGTAATTATATATAATATCAGCAATCATATTTCAAACTAAGTAAATCATGTATCTCATTTCATACATAAAATGCATAAGAAACATTTTATTAGAAATCCAAATATTATTTGACTCTTATTCTCAATTTATTTTATTTTTAGAAGAACAAAAGTCAGTAATATTTTGAAATATAAAAGTAATGTAAATTACTGCAAATATGTGGGATTAGTGCTCTCATTTTTCATTGCATCTCTTTGTGTGCCTACCTGTCCTGAAGAAGCTGTAACATTAAAAGTTACATATCTCATAGCTCTTATTAGCAAATTGCTTTTTATTGAAGAGATACACTTGTATGATATTTTTATGGGGGACTGGCATTCTATTTAATTATTTTCTGTCAGAAAATACAGTTGAGAGGATCTAGGGTTTTATTCAGTAACATCCCAGGGTCTAGTTCTGAGCAGGAGGGATAGGAGCCAAGAATCTATTGTAATGCAAGCCTTGGAAGTCCCTTTGGTCCCCTCATCCATGTCAGGGTCAGAAGCACCAGATCCTCCAGCAGGACATTGGAGTCATGGCACATTGGAGTCATTCTTGGAGATCCTACCTATAGCCAACTCCTGTATTAAACAAGTAATCCCTAATATCAAATCATTTTTAGTTTAAAATACCACAAGAAACTTGCAAGTAAGTCCTGAAGACATAAAATGATAAACAATGATCCAAGGTTCATGCTATCTCAGAAAAAAATAATTTTTCATCAAATAAATATATAAAATAGATTTTATAGTGCTTCTTTTGTTTTCTACTTCATATCTGTAATTCCTGAAATAGGTAAGAAAGAACATATTACTGGATTAAATTTTAAAAATATTTTATAAGTAGTATTTTCAAAATAAAATTCATTTGGAATTAATTATTGCAATGACTTGAACAATCTGAGAGTATACCTGCTTAAATGGTTAGCTTTGTTAACCATCACGATTTCTTCTAACAAAATAAGTGTATGTTCTCCAACTCGCATTTCTTTTCAAGTAAGTACCACCTCATCCAAAAGGCAAGTACATCATATTGAGATTTGACAAATGACACATTGCTATAAATCACAATGAATACATTTATGTCTCTTAATAGACCACCAAGGATAAATACAATATGATATTGTTAGTATTTATATTCCACAGTAAGTTTACATTTCCAGATATAATGACATGCATTTAAAATTTATCCCTACTATTTTACAATTTTCTAATTTGCCAAATGACTGAACATAAAAATACCACTAATACATTTACATCTGTATGGATAGATGTCTTTCCTTCTGGAGCATGCTTAGAAAGTTTATTAAAAATTTTATGGTGTTTCCCATAAAACAACCAACCATAAGTATCTCATGTGTTGGGATTTACCATTTATGTACACAAAAACACAGGGTTTTATTAGTTGGCATTTGTGGGACTTTTTATTATAAACACCCCTTTAAAAAATATGGTAGAATATATGGATGCATGAACACAAGAAAGTGAGGATGGTCTAATGATGGTCAAGAAGAATTCCTTTTTGTAATGAAGTGGAATCTTATTTTCCTCTCCTTTTTGTTCTTTCACCTTGATTCACTTGTTTTTCACCAACTTATAATGGTATAAAATGAAGAGGATATCATGAGCTGCTCCAAATAGTTTAATTTTTTGTTTACTTCACTGAAGACAAAAAAGCCAATGAACATTGATTTGGCTCGCATGAGGAGCAAGTAAGGCACCCGGGGCTCGTGTCCATTTATACCAGAACATTTTCTCTCCTTAATTTCTAGTTTACTAGTAAAACACAATTTCAGTAACCTTAGCAAATACTGAGTTGCCCTTCTTTAAAAGCTTTGAAATTTACTATTTGATTTGTCTTTGCTCAAAAGATATGCAGAAAATGATTAGGAATGTGTCATTGTCTAGACCTGAGTGCATGACTTCTAAATATCACCAATGACCATATTATTATTGCGATCTGTTCTCTACCATCATGCAATTCTAAATTCTAAATTGTGGGATAGAGAATTATCATAATGAGTTTATTTTTTTTCAAACAATAAACCACTTTATATCTTAAAGGTGTAAAAAGTAAAGTAGAGGTTCCTCTTCAAAGACTTTCCTCCCCATCTAATTAGGAATAAATAGTAACTTCTCTTAGAAGCAAAATTTATTCAAAGACCTGTGCTAACATTCTTTAATATCTGCTGGCCTTAATAAAGAAATCAATATACTTTATGTTCTTAGCTCCCACAATTTAGCCTAAATATTTGCCCTGGCATGCTTATACTGCTCCAAGCAAGCATTAAGTCATAGTCTGTTCCTCTTCCCTATTTAAAAGTGTTTTTACCTTTCTCAGCATTCCACAAGTTACTTCCTCCTTCCTTTGTTCCCCTCTACCTTTGCCTCTTTTAAAAAGTCCTAAGCTTCTAGTCAATCAGGACAAATAGAGATGTGAGGTTCCGTTTCAGCCAGTGGAAGCCGGACACAGCAGTAGGGTGGACGCGTCAGGTTATACATGGCCCTGTCTCCTTTGTTCAGTGTACTCTCATGGCAAAACTGCTGGCGAGTGTACCCTTTCTGCAGGAAGTAAAAATGGCCTTAAGAAATAAATTAAATTTATGTTCAAGTGCTATTTCTTTATGGCACCGAGGAACAAACATTTCAAACAAAGGTATTCTTACTCCAGGTAGAATTAAATCAAAACACAGGATCCACATACTTGGATCCTATTGCCCCCAAATACCCATTTGAAATCGTAGTCATTTTAATCTTTCTGCAGTTAACCTCATTGTCTCTTGATAATTCTGTTTAAAAAACCACTTTATTTATTTCTAGAACTTCAGATCAAACTTTCTTATTTCCATGTTTAGGGTTAGTTTCACATGTTCATGGTGTTATAGACTGAATGGTTCTTCCAAATTCATGTTAAAACCCTAATCCCCACTGTGATGGTATTAGGAGGTAGTGCTTTTGGGAGGTAATTAAGATTTGATGATGTCATGAGGACAGAGCCTTATGAACGAGATTAGTGCCCTTAGAAAAGTCATTACAAGAGAACTTGTTTCCCCTCTCTTCTCTCTACCATGTGAAGATACAGCGAGAAGTCGGCAGTCTGAAGCCTGGCAGAGGATCCTCACCAGAACTCAACAATGCTGGCCGCCTGATCTAGGAATTCCAGAGACCAAAATTATGAGAAACAAATGTGTTATTTGTAAGCCACTCATCTATGGTAATATGTCACAGCAGTCTAAGACAAGTGAAATATATGCATTCATTCAGAAATAAAAATAGTGATAATGAAAAAAGAAGTTATTATTTTAATCCCACTGATACGGTTTGAGTTTGTCTCCCCATCCAAATCTCATGTCAAATTGTAATCCCCCGTGTTGGAGGTAGGGCTTGGTGGGAGCTGATTGGATCATGGGCACAGAGTTCTCATGAAAGGGTTAGCACCATCCCTGAGGTGCTATTCTCTTGATAGTGAATGAGTGAGTTATCATGAGATCTGAGATCTGGTTGTTTAAAAGTGTGTCGCATCTCCCCTCTCTTCCTCCTGCTCTGGTCAAGTTCTGGCCTGCTTCTTCTTCATCTTTTATGATGATTGTAAGTTTCCTGAAGCTTCCTCAGAAGCAGAAGCTGCCATGCTTCCTGTACAGTCTGCACAACTGGGAGTCAATTAAACCTCTTTTCTTTATAAATTATTCAGTCTCAGGTATTTATTAAAGCAATGCCAGAACAAACTAATACACCCACTTAACATATCGTTGTGAAATATGCAGCAGTTGAAAAATGTGGATGACGGAGGAGGTGGAGCAAGATGGCAGAATAGAAATCTCCAAGAATTGTCCTTCCTAACAACTATCTACAAACACACACACAGAAAAATCTACTTTATAAAAACCAAGAATCAAGTGAGCAATCAAAGTATCTGGTTTTACATTCATATTGATGAAAGAGGCACTGAAGTGGTAGGGAAAACAGTCTTGAATCACTGATGACACCCTTCCTCCAGTCCCCAGCGGTGGCGGTGTGGTAGAGAGAGCAGTTCTGTGAGAGGAAAAGTGCAGCAATTGTGAGGCATTGAACATGTAGCGCTACCCTGTTATAGCAGAAAACAAAACCGGACCAAACATAGCTGATGCCCACCCACGGAGAAAGTATTTAAGCCAGCCCTAGCCAGAGGGGAATCACCCTTCCCAGTGGTCTGTACTTGAATTCCCACAAGCCTAACCACTGTGAACTAACATGGCTTTGGGCACCTAAATAAAATAGAAAGTCAGCCTTGGCCACAAGAACTGAAATTCCTAGGTGAGACCTAGTGCTGAACTAAGCCCAGAGCCAGGGAACTGGGGGGCACATGACCTACTAAGATACCAGCTAGGATGACTAAGGGAGTACTGGCATCACCCATCTCCTAACCCACGTTAAAAAAAAGCTTGTGACTCCAAAAGAGACCCCTTCCTTCCACTTAAGGAGAGGGGTGGAAAGAATGGGGAGGACTTTGTCTTGGATTTGGATACCAGCTCAGGCACAGCAGGATAGGACACTGGTCAGAGTCGTGAGTCCCTGTTTCCAAGCCTTAGCTCCCAGATAACTCTTCTAGAAACACCCTGATCCAGAAAGGCAGCCTTGGCCTTGAAAAGAAGGACCCAGTCCTGGCAGGATTCGTCACCTGCTAACTGAAGAACCTTTGGGCCATGAATAACCAACAATGATAGCAAGGTTCTATTTCAAGGGCCTTGGGTGAGTTTCTGAGACTTTCTGGCCTCAGGTGAGACTCAGAAGAGTCCTAGCTATGGTAGCTATAGGGTGAGACTCCTCCCACTTCAGAAATGAAAAGGGAAGGGTAAAGATTTTTGTCTTACCTCTCAGTTACCAGCTCATCCACAATGGAGTAGAACACCAAGGAGGCTCTTGGGCTGGCTCTTAGACAGCATTTCTGGACCTGCCCTGGACCACAGTGGAGTCTGTTGCCCTGAATGGTGAGTGCCAGCACAGGCAGCATTAAACACAAACTGACTGAAGAGACCTTGGGCCTTAAAGGAACAATGACAGTCATCTGTCAGTACTGTCTGTGGGCTGTGCTGGTGGTGACCATGTGCTGAGACGACTCTGCCTTTGGAAAGGAGAGGGATGAATGTGAAGGACTATGTCTCATGGTTTGAGTGTCAGCTCAGCCACAGTGCGATAGAACACCATGAAGATGTCTAAGGACCTGGAGAATCCCATCGCCTTGAAGGGAAGAACGCAAGCTGGGTTGGCTTTGCCATTGGCTGACTGTAGAGCTTCAGGGCCTAGAATGAACATAAGGAGTGGCCACTGAGTGATTACAGCAGGCCTTGGGTGAGAACCGGTGCTGTACTGGCTTCAGGTATGATCCAGCACATTCCTAGTGGTGGTGGTCACAGAGGTGCTTGTGTCACTCCACCACCAGCTCTAAGTGTCTCATAACAGAGACTTCATTTGTTTGGTAGAAACTGAAGAAACAGAATAAGAATCTCTGGCTGTGAATCCAGAGAATTCTCCTGGATTTTGTCTAAGACCATCAAGGAAATGCCCCTGTGGATCTTCAAAAACCACAGTGTTACTGTGGTTGAGTAACCCCTAATGCAGATACAGCTCAGAGCACAACACTCAAGTACTTCGAATATATGGAAGGATTTCCCAACAAGGATAGGTACTAACAAGCCCAGACTGAGAAGACTACAATAAATACCCAACTCTACAATGCCCAGAAACAGACAAATATCTATAAGTATCAAGACCACCCAGGAAAACATGACCTCAATAAATGAACTAACTTAAGCACCAGGAATCAATCCTGGAGAAATAGAAATAACTGACCTTTCAGACAGAGAATTCAAAATAGCTGTTTTGAAGAAACTAAAGAAATTTAGGACAACACAGAGAAGGAATTTAGAATTATATCAGACAAATATAACAAAAAGATTGAAATAATTTACAAGAATCAAGCAGAAATTCTAAAGCTAAAAAATGCTATTGGCATACAGTCGCTTTACAGAATTGATCAAGGAGAAATAAAGAATTAGTGAGCTTGAAGACAGGTGATTTGAAAATAGAGGAGACAAAAGAGAAAACAATGAAAAACAATGAAGCACACTTACAGGATATAGAAAATAGCCTCAAAATGGCAAATCTAAGAGTTATTGGCCTTAAAGTGGAGGTAGGAAAAGAGATAAGGGTAGACAGTTTATTCAAAAGGATAATAACAGACAATTTTTCCCAAACCTAGATAAATTATGGGTATGGATCTTTAAGAAATACACATTTTTCCTTGTAACTCCCAAGGACATCTGGAGGAATAACAGAGAAGTTCATATGGCATTCTTCTGACTATCTGGATAGAGGTAGCATTCTCTGAGTGACTTTAAAAATTCTGAGGACATTCAGCATGATGAGCAGACTGCTTCAAAGATAAATACTATTGGCAATCTTCAAAGGTGGAATGTTCTGTGATCCAAATGATGTTTACTCAGTTACTGCCCAGAGTTCTGAAATCCCTCCCCATTGCAGTCTTAATCTAATCCATTCACATTACTTTATATAAAAATAGATCAAACTTGCTGGAAATGCTACTGATTTGACAGTTGAGAAAATGCTGTTCATGCATAAGGAAAGCAAAATATGTGCCTAATTCTGACAACCTTGAATTGTCTTTGACTTTCTAGTTATAGATGATCACATCTCAATTTTAGTCCTTGACACGCCATGGTGGTGCTAGTACAAAGAGTGTGTTGGGGAAGGACTAAGCTAGAGCCAGAGTGACGCCTTGGGAAGCTGCCCCTATCAACCAGTAGAAGAATAATAAAGGCCTAAACCAAAGCAAAAGTAATAGATTGGCCAAAACTGGAAGTGGGGAGATATATAAACATAGTAAGTAGAATAGACAATTTGGAGACCCAGTAGATCTGGGTTGAAAAGAAAGTGGCATTTAACGTGGTTCCCAGATACTAAGCTTAGAATAGAGATGAATTATTGTGCTATCCAGGATATAGGGAGAAATATACAGTTAGTAGATACAATGTATGCCTGTGGCTAGGTAAAGACTTTCTTTTTTTTTTTTTTGAGACAGAGCCTTGCTTTGTCACCTAGGCTGGAGTGCAGTGGCGTGATCTCAGCTCACTGCAACCTCCACCTCCCGAGTTCAAGAGATTCTCTTGCTTCAGTCTCCTGAATAGGTGGGACTACAGGCGTGCAGCACTATGACCACCTAATTTTTGTATTTTTAGTAGAGATGAGGTTTCACCATGTTGGCCAGGCTTGTCTTGAACTCCTGATCCACCCACCTTGGCCTTCCAAAGTGCTGGGCTTACAGCCATGCCCGGCCAACTTAAGATAGATATATATATATCTCCTTAAATATACAACTATATATGCATCCTGGAAAAGCAACGTTGCGTAGTGGTTAAGACTACTGACTGGTAGCCAGTCTATGTGGGTTCATGCCTCAGATCTTCAACTTTATCAGTATTTATTTGCAGGGAGAAAAACCTTAGGAAAATTACTTACACTCTCCCTTCTCAGTTCCTTTAAATATAAAATAAGAACACATGACATACTTATTTCATGAGAATTAAATGAGTTAATTCTACTTTATAATTATCTTTAGAACTTAGCAAATGATAATTTAATGTTTATTAATTTTATTAATAAAACTGGTTTCAAATATTTCTAAAAACTCTATATATTTCATTGTAAGTAGGATATTAAAATTATAGGATAAAACTGTAAAAATCTCTAATACTCTGTATGATTTGTTTCCCAGGTTTCTTTTGCGTAAGGAAGTGATTACTATATTAAAGAGTGACTGATGAGTGCACTGAAATGCTAATCTTAAAACTACTAGAGAGCTATATCCTATAATAAACTCAGTATAGTAAATTGTACATAATTTCCTAGTAACAATGTGGTAATAGGTTACCGAGTTTTGAGAATATCACTCCAAAAAACATAAAAACCTTTCTGAAGTGATTTCAATGTTGACATGAAAAATATCAATGAATTTTCAACATATATTTTATTCATATTTTGCTTCTCCTGTCACTGTTAAATGGCTGTCTAAAGCGTTCTACTCTTGTCATTAAAAGATAATATCAACTAGCCGTTGATCTCTCCAGTGATCCACAGTAAAATTATACAATTTTTAACAATGCAGATTTGACGTAAGAAACAACTTTATTTATTTATTTTATTTTATTATTTTTTTTAGTAATTCTCTGAATGTTTTTAATTCTTTTTTATAGTTTTTTTGTGCTTTTTGTTTTGGTTTTTGTTGTTTTGTGTTTTTTTTTTCCTTTTTTGGGGGAAGAGGGTTCTTAGAAAATCTGCGACACGTGAGACCAGACAAAGCAAGGCCGGGGCTGGTGGGATGTGGTGGGCTTCAGGGGGACCTTGTCTGCCAACTCAACTCCTTTGCTGCGAAAGCCGAGTGCTGGTTGGGGCTCCCATCTTCTGGCAATGACAAGTGAGCCTGGAGCAGGGAGGGGAGAGGGGCTGGGTGGGTCCTCAGCCGTCGGGTGGCGGTGGCGCCCTCTGCTGGCCCATCGCATGGCCCAGGCGGTTCCTGGACAAGGCACATGTGGCTTTGACCTGGATGGTGGAGGCCTTGAAGGGACCTCGGGGCAAAGGAAGAGACCTGGGTGTGCTGAGGCATCCCCAGGGCATGGAAGGGACCGGTTGTGCTGTGGGAATCCACTGGCCCCTCCACTATGGTTAAAAAAGCACAACACATCATACATATTTACCAGACCAGAAGCGCTGGCCCCAAGTCTCCCCAACCCCAACCTGGTCGGGGGAACCTCCTGGCCAACCCACAAAAAGAGAGAGGAGAGAGCCTGCCCCAGCCCCTCCCTGCCCACCCAGCCACCCCGGAGAACTGCAGAGAGTGCTTTGCATAGATACGGAGTGGAGGAAAGGGACTGTGGGGCTGCCCCGGCCCCTCCTGGAGGACATGGGGGGTGTTGGGTCTGGGTCTCTCTGGGGCCTCACAGATTGCTCTCTCCATACAGGGCCGTGGAGGAGGACTTGTAGTCGAGGGCGCCCGGCACGGCCTCAGGGCCCTGGTAGGGCACCATGCAGGCGATACAATACTCGGCCTGGTTGGGGGGCAGCTCTCTCTGCAGCTCCTCAGCTATGATGAAGTTCTTGTCCCCTGCCAGGACCTTGAAGGAGGCGATGACCTGGTCGGTCGTGTCCGTGTCGGTGGTCTCCCGCGACATGAAGTCAATGAAGGCTTGGAAGGTCACAAGGCCGCTTGGAAGGTCACAAGGCCGCTGCGGTCGGGGTCGACCAGCCTCATGATGCAGTTGAACTCGGCCTCACCCTGCCGGTCATTCTCCACGTAATAGCCCAGGCTGATGAGGCAGGCCTTGAAACCCTCAGGCCCCAGCGCCCCACCATGATCCTTGTCAAAGTGGTTGAAGGATGCCCAGAACTCCTGCATCTGCTCCTGGCTGATGCCCTTGGCGTCGCGGGTGAGGATATGGTTCTCTACCTCGTTGACGGTTGGGGCAATGGTGGTGAGCAGCTGCTCCCAGCCCACGCGGATGTGCTCCATGGTGTGCTTGTTGTTGAAGATGAAGGCCTCCTGGATGAGCTGGTGCTGCTGCTCCAGCAGGTCCAGGTTGGGCTTATAGTCCACGATGCTGCGTTCACACTGCTTCAGGTGGCTCAGCTGGTCCTCCAGGGTCCCGTTCATCTCAGTGGAGATGCGTCGAATCTCCTCCATCTTGGTCTGGATCCAGGGCCCCACGACGTTGGCCTGGCTGGCAAACTGGCGGCGCAGGTGCTCGTTGGACTGCTGCTTGCTCTGCTCCTCCAGGAGGGCGTGGTCCCGTTTTGGCACCAGCTGCTGCAACTTCTCCCACTTGGAGTTGATGATCTGCGGGGTGACGGTGGTGTAGGGGTTGCTGCCCGACAGCTTGATGTGGTTGCACTCAGCGATCCTCTGGGCCTCCTTGTGGATGGCCAGGATGGCCCCGTGCTCCCTGTGGGCGTCCGGCAGGGTGGACTTGAACTGGTCGTGGGCTGAGATCAGGCCCTCAATCTCCTTGATGGTGTGGACGATGAACATGTCCTGGAGGTCCTCCATGGCGCTCTCCATCCAGTTGTTGAAGGGGGCCACGCACTTGGCATACTCCAGGTGCAGCTAGCTGGTCGATGGCCTCCAGCTGCTTCTCTGTTTTCTCCAGGGCTTCCCTGCGACTGTTGGTTAGAGAGCCGAGGGCGTCCCACTGGTCCCAGATCTTCTGGCACCGGGTGTTGACATTGTGGAAGTCGTAGTAATCCAGCTCGTTGAGCTCCTGGGCAATGGCTGCGATCTGCTCCAGGCGGTCCTGGTGCGCAGCCAGGTCGCTCTCGAAGGCCTAGTGCTTGCGAATGAGGGCTTCGATGTCCGACAGCATGGCAGTCTCATAGTCCTGGTGCTCCAGCATGGCTTCCTTCCCTGGGACCCAGGCCAAGGGACAGCTGGAGTGGGGACAAGGGGTCGCTGGGGGCTAGTCGTATTCCCAGGAAATCAAGTCCCTCAGAGAAGCATTCACCAGATAAGATTAGACAGTTGCCTTTTTCAGGAAATTTCTAAGAAGACTACAGACAATTTTAGAATTTGGGACAAAAATGAAGTGACAGTTTTTTTACTCTAATGCTTTGATAAAAAAATTAATCATCATCCTCATTATAATCATCAAGGTCTTAATAATGGGAATTGGAAAATAATAGAACAAGACAGATAATCACAGCAAAATGTCAATACCACATTAAAAGGAAACTCATATAAAGTACCCTTAAAGGGGAATTGCTTGAAAAGCAATGATGGCTGGGCGTGGTGGCTCACGCTTGTAATCCCAGCACTTTGGGAGGCCGAGGCGGGCAGATCACGAGGTCAGGAGATCGAGACCACGGTGAAACCCCGTCTCTACTAAAAATACAAAAAATTAGCCAGGTGTGGTGGCGGGCGCCTGTAGTCCCAGCTACTCGGAGAGGCTGAGGCAGGAGAATGGCGTGAACCCGTGAGGCGGGGCTTGCAGTGAGCTAAGACTGTGCCACTTCACTCCAGCCTGGGCGACAGAGCAAGACTCCGTCTCAAAAAAAAAAAAAAAAAAAAGAAAAGCGATGATAATTTACAGAGAAAAGGAAAAATCCATTTATTTAATTATAAATGCTTCCTTTAAGAAAACCATAGTAGATTAATCAGAGGAATACCTTTTCAATGGTCTGTTATTGGCCTATCAAGGTTAATTTCCTTTATGTTTATGCTTACCACAAGTTATTGCTCTGTTATCTCATTCACAGCAGAACTCATAAAGGGATTAGCTTTCTCACAATCAAAGTGCTATGAGCAACGTAGTTTCTCATTTGTTTCCTGATTCTCTTAATACTGGTATGGTTCCTAATACAATGTCAAAATAATGGGCTACTGGCACTATTTCAATAAATATAGATTCTAAAAATGTAAACTACATTTATGGTTGTGAAAAACATGTTAACTTGTGTTGCTTCTGATTCCAAATATTTTCCTTTCAAGAGTAATTGAAGAAAAACTAGGGCATCTAAAAAAGAACAAAGACATTAGTGAAAATGGCAGAGTGAGATAGCTCCAAGAGCTTGTCTCTCCACAGCATCATCAAAAAATCAAGCAAAACCTGTGAGAATCAACTTCTTTTACAGAAAGCTTTCATTTATATTGTTTTAAATGTCAAAATTAATTTATATATAAGGCATTAGATATACAATCATATTTTCTTTTGACACCATAGTATTTGAAGAGAATCATGGTTTAAAATTAAGGAATAGAATACAGTTGATACAATACAGGTGTATTAGTCAGGCTAATACATAATTCACATGACAAAAATCCTATAAAGTAGGTGGCTTAAAGAGAAATTTATTTTCTAATAGTTCTGGAGGCTGGAAATCAAAGATCATGGTGCCAGCATGGTGGAAATTCTGATGAAATCTGTCTTTCTGGCTTGCAAACAGTTGCCTTCTTGCTCTGTCTTCATGTGACAAAGAAAGAGATAACACTCTGATGTCCCTTCTTGTAGGTACAATAATTCTATCTTATCCGTATCCCACCTTATGACCTCATGTAGCCTTAACTGCCTCCTTCTTGAAGGCCCGATCTCCAAATCTAGTCACATCACTGATGAGAATTCCAACATATGGATTTGTGGGTCAGGGGAGGACACTTTCAATTTACAGCAATAAGATTGCTATTTATTCCAATAATAATTTTGCAATGGAAAGCCAAAAATCTACATATCAGTCACACACCAAATTTTGAAGAAGCCTAATATGATCTTTAATAATTTAACAGCACTGTCCTCCAAAACAGCACCCCATTCTTGTCCCTTTGTTGCACCGTTTTTTGTTTTTGATATATTTGTGACCCTGGCCACCTACATTAGGTCCCAAAGCATCTTCTTTGAATACCTTCCTTATCTCAGGACTAAGAATCAACCTTCCTAGTCAATGATCCAGTGAATGAGAATTTTAAATGTATTAACTCAATCTAGCAAGCTTAATCTTGTTAAAAAATCACTGACTCCTTTGTTCTCTCATTGGGTCTTCCCATTATCTGAAACAAACATGAAGCCAGAGGAAAGATGGGTTTGTTCATTTATTTCAATAGGTTGGTTTTTAAAAGAAGGAGCTAGGTGAAGCACGATATAGAATGACTCTGGAAAAAACGGAATCTAACTGACACTACTGGCACCACTATGTACTCATAACATTAAATAATTTAGGGATTGGAAGTAAGTTATGATAGAATTTTTGGAAGATAAATCATTTGAATAATGATAGTATTAGTGAAGTTTTAATTTCACCTTCCTTCTACCACTTCTATTATTACACAAAGCCGGTAAATATATCTTGACATGAAATCTATTAATCAATTGAAGATCCTCCTTAAGCCATACAAGATTAGTGTTAAACTTTTAAATAGATCATTTTAATCCAACTTACCCTGATTAGCCATGAAGAAAAAAGTTAAGAGAAATCTTTCTGACAAAAAAAAAAAAGCCATTTTAAAATACAGGAACATTAACTTCAGATACTTAAACCAATGTAAAAAATACATAAATTTCAAAGCACCAAATTGAAATGCATATTTAGTGCTAGCTTACAATGAATGAATGTATTTCATTCACCCAGTCTAATTTTTTTCTGGTATTTTTGAGAGAAATACATTAGTAGCTTAGATGAAGCCAAGATTCATTATAGTGTATTCAATTCAAAGATGTGAATATGCAGAAGATAATAATACGGGAGTAATATATGTATAGTGCATCCATATTTTTTATGTTATGTCTTAACAGATTAAAATTTTAGAAACAAATTTGAAATTTATATTTGTACTTTAATCAAATTATATATCTTTTATAGCACTTTAGCCTGATTGAGGGTATGAGTCAAATATATTAATTGGGTTATATTACTGGTACTGTAGTACCTGTGAATAAGGCAAATATGGGGAATTGATAGTCACCAAAATAGCATTATTCCCTCTGCAAACAATAATGAGCAAAATGGAACATTTTGGTAAAATTCTTTCTTTGTTCTGGCACTATTCAAACAACTACCAATTAAGATTTTAAAAGATATTTCTATTCATTTGCTATATATAAAGGAAACTGTTATGAGAAGGCACACAAAATACACAATTATAGCCACCATTTCTCTCCTCCTTTGACATATGCTAGCATTAATATCCCTATTAACATTAAAATGAAAATGCTTTTATTTAAGACCTAATTTAGACGAACCCAGAACTGAGGATTATATAAAAAGTTAAGAAAATATCTGATTTGAGAACTGACTTCTATTGAGCTCTGTCTTGAAAAGTGAATAGGAAAATTTCACATTATAAAAAAGACCCAAGATGATATCTTATTCAAATTTATTTTTTCCACTCTCTGGATTTCTAGAAACCCTGTTGTAATGTTAGAATATATGTTAATTTATTTCCATAGTAACATTTTCATGTTGAAAATAGAAACTAAAATTACTGAGTTCTTCTCTTGTGCTAGAGAATAATTTTCATTATTACATTAATTAATACTGAAAGAGTTCTTACCCACTGCAAAATATTTTAAATATATAAACTTTTTAAATTTCTCATAGGTAAAAAACAACCCTGTTAATTAGGCAAAATTAACAGCATTTTACAAATAAGAAACCTGCTAATAATTAGTAGGACTGGTATTTGTACTGAGGTAATCTGGATCCAGATTCCATGCATTTATGCAGGCCACAGCATTGTTCCTCAGGTTCTGCTACGGGCGTTTGCATATTTGATTCTCTCAGTAATATTACATAAACCATTATAGACCATTGTGATGTTATGCACAGAAGACAAGACTTAGAATAAGAAAGTCAGTATTTGAGTTTTGACTTTGATACTGAAAGTTACAACAATGTAAAAAAAAAAAAGCCCTTTTTCCTTGCAAGATACCTCCTTTGAATCCTTCTAATTTTTAAAATATTGTGAGAAGAAATGTCTTTCTAATCTCACTTTCTAAATAAATTATTTATTCTCTCTGTCAACAGCCTCAAGAACTTCAAACAATTTTGCCATATCTTTTATTGTATTCTTGATTACGTCTAGCTAGTAACAGGGCTATTTGAAGCTGCTGAAATGAATACATATGGGTATAGTACATGTAGCTAGTATATAGGTTTTTCTGGACAGTCTGCATATCATCCCGGCTGTACTAGATGACATAATTTTATTATTGCAGCTTAAAATTCTTTAAACATATTTTTCCACAGCCATAGCTCATTGTTACTGAATTTTAGACTTACTTTCAACTGAAAACTCAAGATCTTTATCTTATGATCTGCTGCAGTGAAGCTAGAAACTCCTCTAACGCCTTGACTCAGAAATTTAAACAGAAATTCCAGCCAGTCAAGGAAAGAAACAATTTGTATTTGGGGTCAATGAGAAGGAAATGACAAAATCCCCAAATTTATGCTGAAATGTGTGTTTATGCATGTGTCCATGTAGGTAGCTATATTAATACTCTGTGGGTTAGGCTGAATAACAGCCTCTCAATGATGTCTACATTCTGATCTCCAGAGCCTATTAGTATGCTATTTTATATGGCAAATGAGGCTTTACAGATGTGCTTAAATTAAAGATCTTGGGATGGGGAAATTATGTTGAATTATCCAGATTCTAATGTACTCTAACAGGGATTACATTAGAGAGTTAGAAGAAGGCAGAAAGGTCAGAAAGAGAGAGAAGACATTGCCATGATGGAAGCAGAGTCAGAGAAGAAAAGGTAACCATGAAAGCAGAAGTGAGAGTGAAGTAAATGTATTCCCCTGCTGGAGTTGAAGATGGAGGAAAGGATGAGGAGGCAAGGAATGTGGGCAGACTCTTGTGTTTACAAGGGAATGGACCCTCCCCCTTATACCTGCAGAATGGCATAGCCAACACCTTGACTTTAGGACTTTCCACCTCTAGAACTATAACATCATAAACCTGTGTTGTTTTAAACCACTAAATTTGTGGCAATTTATTATAGGAACAATATAAATCGAACACACCCCCCAAATATTACTTACAATAACTACTGGGTAGAGTGATGGTTTCTAAACTATATTCTCTTTCCCTCTCAAAATCAGTGTTTATTTTCACTTTTCTACTGCCTTCAAAATGGCTAATGAATAGCAATAGAATATTATAATTTTATATGTAGTCAATAGCAGTATGTTTTTCATGTACAGTGTCAGAATTAAGAGTTGAGAAAGTAAGAAAGGAGGTGCATTTCATTTTGTACAAAGATAGCAATGATGTGAAAGTTGTCAGAATCAAAATAAAGTCATCTGTGTTAAAACCTTTGACAAACAGGGCCAGGGAAGGCCATATAGGGAGGATTCTCATGCATGAATGCCTGATAACACAACTTATCACAAAAGACTCTGCAAAAACACCTACCTTGCACAAAGACCATCACAACTTTATACACACACACACACACACACACACACACGTAAAAAAATTACTTCTGCAAGGACATCTGCCCAGAAACTGCCTGTCCAACTTTGGACTGTGCCACCCTTTTTATTGATCCTTGTAATCAAGAAAAGTGATCTCAAAAGAAATATGTAATTCTCCTAATTTTTCCTGTAAGACTGTTTGTCTTTCTTTACCTCCCTGAATATGCAATTTATTAATGCACGTGTATTTCAATTTCAGTGCCCACTCTTGAATAAATATTATTTTATTTTAGAGAGCCTACCTATGTCCGTTACTGGGGTCAACATAAATTGATGTCTCAGAAGTGTGACCAAAGGGAGCTCACCTCAGATGGATCTGCAGGCCCTGGAATCAACTATGGTATGGACTGAGCCCTTTGTGTTCTTTTCTTCCCTGAGTCACCTTTTCTGTGTGGGTGACTCTCCCCTCAGATTCTCAGGCTTCCTCCCTTTAGTGAGTTCTTTTTCACTTTATTTAGAATCTGATTTTGTAATAAGTCTACCTTATGTAAAAAGACTTTGCATTCTTCTTGGGATTAACAATATCTTTTTTTTTTTTTTTTTGGACAAGCTCTTTTTAATATAAAGACAGTTCTTTTAGCGAATACTCTTGTTCCTTACATTCTGACTGTGAGGACCATATGTTTTTTGGTGAATTCACTTTTGGTTTTATGTATCTGGTTTAACATTTGTTTGATCTGAATGCCTGGCTTCAAATTTTTGTGAGTACTCTGATTTTGCTTTCATTACAATTTGATTATGTATGTTTGTAAATAATTTGGATTTTCCTTTCTTGTTTTTGAACATTTTCTGAGGGCAAAAAAGACATTCTAAATAGTGAACATGAGATGGACAGTTAAAAGACACTAGGTCTCTCTCATCTAAAACATCAGTCCAAACTGTTGACCTTCCCTGATTAGATTTATAAGATTTTCTTTGCTCTCAAAAGATTAATAAGAAATGGAATAAAATACTTGCATATTAAGGCATGGCAAGCTTTCTGGGATTCTAGCAGACTATACATTCAAAATTGATGGTCCATTCTCATGTACATTTTAAATAAATGGACAAATTGCATCAAGGATAATTTATGTCCACTAAATAAGTCACTCAAATGCTCCAAACTTACGTCTCTTAAAACTTCCCCAGCTAATTCTGGATGACCTATAAAGGTTGATTCCACTAGAGTAGCTTTTAATTCCACGTTTGTGAATAGCCTTCTGTCAAAATTTTCCCAGCTTTTAAAAGAGCTCACACAGAATGGAAAACCTGCCCACTCCTAATCTAATTAATTTAGCAAAACAACTTGCCTCCACCCTTGAAAACACTAAAAAAAAGAAAATTATTAAAATTTTTAAGCTTCAATTGTAGTAGATTGAAGCTCCCGGATAAATCACCAAAGACTCCCTGGTCTCTGCCAATATTGTAAAACAAAACAAAACTAACTAACAAACAAAAAAATATGTCACTGGAAAAAAGAGTTTTGCAAAAGGAAGATGACCATGCAATCTTTCTCTTAACATTCTCTATCTCTACCTGAAGACCAAACTTGATGATGATGATGATCTGTTTCTTTCTACTTTGGCCCTCTCCAAGATATCCACTCCTTTTAAATTTTCACTTTTGCCTCCTTTCACTTTCTTAGAATACATCATATATATACACACACCATGGGATATATATATATATATACACACACACACACACACACACACACACACATACCATGGCGGAATCTCTTTATCTTGAAAAGGGGAAATAACTTTTGAGTTTGACACACACCAACATATAGAAGCTTCTAGTCTCTTCTTTAAAAAAAATCTTGCTTCTCCTAAATATGCTAATATTTTTCTTATATTAAGTTGATCTATTGTTGCTAATTTCAAAAGGCACTTAGAAATGTTTTCCCTCCCCCTTAGGGCATTTCATCCAAGATAAGGAGAAAAAAGGGCTTTCATATTATAGCAGTTCCATGGCAACAACCAACCTACCCTTGTACACATAAGAGTGCTCCCTTTGGGAAATGTAAAGTTAGATTTGCCTGGCTATCACTTAGGGTGATAGAACAGTTAAGTAAAAGATTGGTAATCTTAAAAAAGAGAATCAGATAAATGTTTTTTACAGTTAAGCTCTCAGAACAAACAAGTCAAAATCTTCAGATCAGAGCAATAACATAAGACATTCTTTCCAGAATAAAAAATGCTTTTTTTAGGACACATGGGCCAGAAAAAGCCAGAAAAAATCATTTTTTTAAAAAATGCTTCCCATGTTGACTGGTCAGGGAAACCAGATCAGCAAACAAGGGATAGATTTATTGCCGAAATTCAAGGGTGCTTGGATATTTTGTTTTGCTTATACAATTCAGTCAGTTCTAACTAAAATGTAAACATTTAAAAATTTAACCCTAAATTATTTGATACTGAAAAAAATAAAAATTGTTTGTTTTTTTAATCAAACTGCTATACAAAACATCTATCCAGAAAATTGTTCTACAGCCTATATAAGATTACCTGTTAGCCATGTGACTATGTCCTAATTTTCAAAAATATAATTTAGATTCAAATATTATTTATAAACTGGTAAACTTATGTTATTATTCTTTGTCTAATCACTAAAATTATAAAATCAAAGTAATAACGTGTCCGGAATTGGTGGGTTCTTGGTCTCACTGACTTCAAGAATGAAGCCACGGACCCTCGCGGTGTTACAGTTCTTAAAGCAGCGTGTCCGGAGTTTGTTCCTTCTGATGTTGGGATGTGTTCGGAGTTTTTTCCTTCTGGTGGGCTCCTGGTCTCGCTGGCTTCAGGAGTGAAGCTGTAGACCTTCGTGGTGAGTGTTACAGCTCATAAAAGCAGTATGGACCCAAAGAGTGAGCAGTAGCAAGATTTATTGCAAAGAGCAAAAGAACAAAGCTTCCACAGTGCGGAAGGGGACCCGAGCGGGTTGCCACTGCTGGCTTGGGCAGCCTGCTTTTATTCTCTTATCTGGCCCCACCCACGTCCTGCTGATTGGTAGAGCCGAGTGGTCTGTTTTGACAGGGCGCTGATTGGTGTGTCTGCAAACCTTGAGCTAGATACAGAGTGCTGATTGGTCTATTTACAATCCTTGAGCTAGACATAAAGGTTCTCCAAGGCCCCACCAGAGCAGCTAGATACAGAGTGTCAATTGGTGCACTCACAAACCTCGAGCTAGACACAGGGTGCTGATTGGTGTGTTTACAAACCCTGAGCTAGAAACAGAGTGCCAATTGGTGTATTTACAATCCCTGAGCTAGACATAAAGGTTCTTCACATCTCCACCAGACTCAGGAGCCCAGCTGGCTTCACCCAGTGGATCCTGCACCAGGGCTGCAGGTGGAGCTGCCTGCCAGTCCCATGCGTGCACTCACACTCCTCAGCCCTTGGGTGGTCGATGGGACTGGACGCCGTGGAGCAGGGGGTGGTGCTCGTCGGGGAGGCTCGGGCCGCAGAGGAGCCATGGAGGGGGTGGGAGGCTCAGGCACATGGCGGGCTGCAGTTCCCGAGCCCTGCCCCGTGGGAAGGCAGCTAAGCCCTGGTGAGAAATCGAGTGCAGCGCCAGTGGGCTGGCACTGCTGGGGGACCCAGTACATCCTCCGCAGCCGCTGACCCAGGTGCCAAGCCCCTCATTGCCCGGAGCCGGCAGGGCTGGCCAGCTGCTCTGAGTGCCGGGCCCGCCAGGCCCGCCAAGCCCACGCCTACCCGGAACTCCAGCCGGCCCACAAGCGCCGCTGGCAGCCCCGGTTCCCGGCGCCTCTCCACACCTCCCTGCAAGCTGAGGGAGCCGGCTCCCGCCTTGGCCAGCCCAGAAAGGGGCTCCCACAGTGCAATGGTGGGCTGAAGGGCTCCTCAAGTGCTGCCAAAGTGGGAGCCCAAGCAGAGCAGGTGCCAAGAGCAAGCGAGGGCTGTGAGGACTGCCAGCACACTGTCACCTCTCCATAAGATCTGTGTTTTGTGTATGTAAATGTGTTTAGGTGTATTTATGCAGATGTACATATATTATGTTATACGTTGTGTCTACATGGTAGAAGCTGGCATAGTAGACCACAAATTGCTTATGGAATTCTATCCATGTTGGCTTCGATAAATGAGTGCTCATAAAAATTGGTAAAATGGGCTGGGCGCGGTAGCTTACGCCTGTAATCCCAGCAGTTTGGGAGGCTGAGGTGGGTGGATCACAAGGTCGGGAGATCAAAACCATCCTGGCTAACAGGGTGAAACCCCCTCTCTACTACAATTACAAAAAAAAAAAAAAATTAGCCGGGCGTGGTGGAGGGCACCTGTAGTCCCAGCTACTCGGGAGGCTGAGGCAGGAGAATGGCGTGAACCCAGGAGGTGGTGCTTTCAGTGAGCCGAGATCACGCCACTGCACTCCAGCCTGGGCAACAGAGCGAGACTCCATCTCAAAAAAAAAGGACAAAAAAAATTGGTAAAATGACTAGGTGCAGTGGTGTGTGCCTGTAGTCCCAGCTATTCACTACTCAGGATGTTGAGGCAAGAATATCACTTAAGCCTAAGAATTCTCAAGGCGGCAGTGCACTGTAATTATGTCTGTGAACAGTCGCTGCACTCTAGCCTGGGCAATAGCCAGAGGTTTCTCAAAAATTAAAAAGTTAAAATGTATAGTAATGAACACAAATGTCTTTTAGTTCACATAACTAAGATCAATCTTTGATAAATAAGCTGATTTTAATTTTTTTGATACAATAAAAATAAAAATGCCTTTAGAAATGTCAGCGTATATTTTTTTCTGGGTTTACTGGTTGGACAGAATCATAGTTGCCTCTGCTAGATGTTTTAAGGTCATAAAACTATGAGCCCTAAAATCGGAATGATCTTTGTGTAACTCTTTGATAAGTAAGATTAATATGATATTGTTGGTTTAATGAAAGCAGATGTACCTTCTGAGTTATTAGCAAAATTGAAGTTTCCTAGGGAAAGAAGAAATTCTTCCTCTAGACTGCAGCTCCAGCTTCTTTAAAAAACTTGGAAGTCAATATTCCTGCACTTCTAATAAGATAAAAAAAGGAACAAATTGAAAATTATGGGATCTTCTTGGATTCCTCATAGAATTGAGTTTGCAGAGTAAAATGCTGCCCTAAAATCTGAAAAGAGGCAAATACAGACAATCACAGCCAATAACTGCATGCCTAGAAGAAATGCCTCATAAGCTATTTACTGGTAGGAATAACTAAATGGTAATTATTACAAATTTCTGCAAGCTGAGTGTAGACTAGCCTGAAAGTGGGAAACTCCTGAGGCTGCAGTCTTATGAGAATGGTCTTCCACATTCTAATGGGTATACTTTTAAGAAGCCCACTAGATTCTCATGATAAAGAGCCAAGAAAATACCATGGTATTTAATGGCAAGATGAGGGGAAAACGAATCCTTTTGAAATATACCCAGAGTGTTCTCCAAAACAAAGGCCTACTCAGTAAGGGAAAAGATCTTAACGATATTTTATTAGATGTGAGAAAATAAAAATTAACAAACTCCAAGCCCCTCTAACCTTCCAATCTCAGGTAAGAGAGAGAAGCTGAGAATTACTTGTGAAGGCCACAGCATAGGGACAAAGACTAAAGACCAATTAAAGACATTAATGGAACATATCACTCACAGTAGCAAAATATGCATGCTTTCAACCTCATATGGGGCATGTACCGAGAGACTGCTTTCTAGATCATAAAAATGAGCAAACTCAGAAAAGCAGAAATCATGCAAAGTATATTCCCAGAGCAGGTTAAATCAAACTAGAAATCAATAACAGAAAAAAGAAAAACACCAAATATTTGGACATTAAACAACACTACAAAAGAATGAGTCAAAAATTAGCCTTAAGAGACATACAAAATTATTCAAAATAAATTAAAATGAAAACACAGTTTATTGAAATTTGTTGAAAATAGCAAAAGCACTGCTTAAAAGAAAAACTATGGCATTATATTTATATATTGGAAAAGAAAGGTTTAATACCTATAATCTGTTTCCACCTTAAAACACTAGAGAAAAAAGAATAGTTTACTATGAAAGCAAACATAATAAAATAAATTATAATCACTAGAGCAGAAATCAGGAAAATTGAAAATATAGAAATGCTATAGAAAATGAACAAACCCAAAAGCTGGTATTTTGAAAAGATAAATAAAATTAATAAACCTTTAGCCACCCTAACCAAGAAGAAAATAGAGAAGATGAAAATTACCTGTATCAGGAATAAAAGTAGGGTCATTACTACTAATCCCATGGACATCAAAAGGATGATGAAGAAATATTGTAAATAATTCTATGTCCACAAATTTGATAGCTTAAAAAATGGACACATTTTTCAAAAGACACAAAATACCGATATTTACAGAAGGAGAAACTTACAGTCTTAATAGGCCTATAAAAATTGAATCAATAATTAGTAACCTTCCAGCAAAAAATTACCAGATCCAGATGATTTCACTGGCAAGTCTTATCAAATATATGAAGAAAAAATAATATCAATTTTATAAAATCTATCCCAGAAAATAGAAGCAGAGGGAACACTTCCTAGCCAATTTTATGAGGACCACATTACTCTAATACCTCAAACATATACAGACACTATAAGAAATAAATTCTTCAGACCATTATTACTCACAAAAACAGATGGAGAAATCATCAAAATCTGAAAGTGAATTGATGTACTATAGTACATCATTGTGTTAAAGAAGAAAAAATAAAGGAAAAAGTAAAGGGAAAATATACAGACTGGGGAGGAAAAAATAAAACTGTCCTTGTTCTCTGATACCAACATTACCTGTGTATTAAATTCCAAAGAATCAATAACAACAAATAAAAAACCTTCTGGATCTAATGTGAAATAGAAAGGTCACAGGATACAAAGTTATTATGTAACAGTCAATTTCTTTCCTATATACCAGCATAATATGGTTAGATATGATGGTATTTATTGTGCACATAAAGTCCATCTTTCTACACACTTATTCAATGTATCTTATCTTCTTAAACATTTACAAGTGAATCTCACTTTCATTTGAAACTACTTTATCTTTACTTCTTTTCACTGAGATCAGTTCCAGAAGCAGAGCAGTTCAGCCGCAGCTTTGCAGCTCCTACTAGAAATCATAGATTTCTTTAATGATGGGTGACACTTAAGTATCCCAGAAGAAAATGTCTAGATATTCTTTTATCGTCAAAAATGTCTGAAACTGTCGAGATTAACGCTAGGGGCTTGACTTACAATAAGTATGTTCTCTAAAATATCCCTAGCAAACAGGGGGTGCAGGACAGTCAGTGCAGCGCACCATGCACGAGCCGAAGCAGGGCAAGGCATTCCCTCACTGGGGAAGTGCAAGGGGTCAGGGAGTTCCCTTTCCTAGTCAAAGAAAGGGGTGACAGACGGCACCTGGAAAATCGGGTCACTCCCACCCTAATACTGCGCTTTTCCAACGGGCTTGGAAAATGGCACACCAGGAGATTGTGTCCCGCACCTGGCTTGGAGGGGGCCTACGCCCACGGAGTCTCACTGATTGCTAGCACAGCAGTCTGAGATCAAACTGCAAGGTGGCAGCGAGGCTGGGGGAGGGGCACCCGCCATTGCCCATGCTTGCTTAGGTAAACAAAGCAGCCACCACAGCACAAGGAGGCCTGCCTGCCTCTGTAGGCTCCACCTCTGGGGGCAGGGCACAGACAAACAAAAAGTCAGCAGTAACCTCTGCAGACTTAAATGTCCCTGTCTGACAGCTTTGAAGAGAGTAGTGGTTCTCCCAGCACGCAGCTGGAGATCTGAGAACAGGCAGACTGCCTCCTAAAGTGGGTCCCTGACCCCTGAGCAGCCTAACTGGGAGGCACCCCCCAGTAGGGACAGACTGACACCTCACTCGGCCGGGTACTCCTCTGAGACAAAACTTCCAGAGGAACGATCAGGCAGCTGAATTTGCGGTTCACAAAAATCCACTGTTCTGCAGCCGCCGCTGCTGACACCCAGCCAAGCAGGGTCTGGAGTGGACCTCTAGCAAACTCCAACAGACCTGCAGCTGAGGGTCTGGTCTGTTAGAAGGAAAACTAACAAACAGAAAGGACACCCTCACCAAAAACCCATCTGTACATCAGCATCGTCAAAGACCAAAAGTAGAAAAAACTACAAAGATGGAGAGAAAACAGAGCAGATAAACTGGAAACTCTAAAAAGCAGAGCACCTCTCCTCCTCCAAAGGAACGCAGTTCCTCACCAGCAATGGAACAAAGCTGGACGGAGAATGACTTTAACAAGTTGAGAGAAGAAGGCTTCAGATGATCAAACTACTCCGAGCTACAGGAGGAAATTGAAACCAATGGCAAAGAAGTTAAAAACTTTGAAAAAAAATTAGATGAATGTTTAACTAAAATAAACAATGCAGAGAAGTGCTTAAAGGAGCTGATGGAGCTGAAAGCCAAGACTTGAGAACTATGTGAAGACTGCATACTTCTTATCTTTAAAACACACAATGGGCTTACTGTATTGTTCTCCTTTCAGATAGCCTGTGCATAGTATTGTGTTTGTATTTCATTATTTATTATTTGGGTGAATTTGAACAGATTACATAACTGTTGGAGCTTCAGTTTCATTATCTGTAGACTGGGTATAAAAGAATTAGCCTCAAAATTGAATGAGTTAATCCATGCAAGGAATTTGGTCAATGTCTATTATATAAGTACTCAATAAGTTATTTTAATTACAAAGAAAAATGTTATTTATAGTAACCATGGATAATAGCTAAAATAAATTAATTTTTTTTTTCAAATTGGTGACTAGTAAAACCTCATAAGATACCACTCTTAGATTTTATTTTAAGCAGTTATTGTCCTGTCAGACTTTAGTTCAAAGGTTTCATATGACACAACTTTATATGTTTATATGATGGACAATTATTTATGTCAAGTAAACTGTATAAATGTGATTTGTTTTTTCCTCAGTGATATGGGTGTGTGTGTATGTGTGTGTGTATCTCTTCCATATTTCTTGTCTTCAGAATACACTATGGGCTAAATGTATTGTCCTCCACTCTAGGGGCTCTTCAATGAACTAGAAGGGTCACTTTTCAGATAGCCTGTGCGTAGTATTGAGTCTGTGTTTCATTATTTATTATTTGAGTGAATTTGAACAGATTACATAACCTCTAGAGCTTCAGTTTCATTATATGTAGATTGAGTATAACAGATATAGCCTCAAAATTGGTTGAATTAATCCATAAAAGGAATTTAGGAAATGTCTATTAAATAAACATATTAGATAAGTAATAGGCACTGCTTTCATATAAGAAATAGGTACCACATTTATATAAGTAATAGGCATTACTTATATAATAAATAGTATATGTAGCTATTATACTATTAATATCTCTAAGTATTTCTAAGTATCTATCTATCCATCTCTCAAGGTTTCAAGAGAACTTCTGTTTGTCAAGGTGATATAAGTTAGAAAGAAAATCCACAGACACTTCATGCCAGCCCATGAAAGCAGCTGGGAAGGAGGCTATACCCCGCAAAGCCACATAGGCAGAGCTGCCTAAGAGCATGGGATTCCACTTCTTGCATTAGCATAACCCGGATGTGAGAAAAGGAGTCAAAAGAGATCATTTTGGAGATTTAAGAGTTGACTGCCCTACTGGATTTCATACTTCGACGCGACTGTAGCCCCTTTGTTTTGGCCAATTTCTCCCCCTTTGGAATGGCTGTATTTACCCAATGCCTGTACCCCACAATGATAGATATCTATTAATGTGGAGTACAAGCATTGGATAAATCAATCAATCTGCTTTGATTTTACAGGCTTGTAGGCAAAAGGGACTTGCTTTGTCTCAGATGAGATGTTGGACTGTGGACTTTTGAGTTAATGCTGAAACAAGTTAAGACTTTGAGGGACTGTTGGGAAGGCATGATTGGTTTTGAAATGTGAGGACATGAGATTTAGGAGGGGCCAGGGGCAGAATTATATGATTTGGCTGTGTCCCCACCTAAATCTCATCGTGAATTCTCACATATTATTGGAGGGACCTGGTGGGAGGTAATTGAATCATGGAGGCAGGTCTTTCCCATGCTATTCTCATGATAGAAAATAAGTCTCATGAGATCTGATGGTATTACAATGGGAGTTTCCCTGCACAAGCTCTCTCTTTGCCTGCTGCCATCCATGTAAGACATGACTTGCTCCTTCTTGCATTCTACTATGATTGTGAGGCCTCTCCAGCCACATGAAACTTTAAGTCCATTAAACCTTTTTCTTTTGTAAATTGCCCAGTCTTGGGTATGTCTTTATCAGCAGCATGCAAATGAACTAATACAGACTACAAAAATACCTACCATCAAGACAGACATTACACAGAACATCACACTAGCATTCCACAGAATGTTACTCTTGTCTATAATGCTGCTGGCATTAAGGTGATTGGACGTGATGAGCAAAAACTAGCATGTATTTTAGAGTCTTTGTTAAGACTCATATAGACTAGAAAGAAGATAAATGCCAGGAAATTCAGGGACCTGCTACCTCAATGAAGTTTCTGGGGATCCAGCAATATATAGAGTATGATGTACTACTTTTCCCAAGGTGAAAGACAAGCTGTTACATAATCTTGGTAAAAACAATTGGATATTTAAGGAAAAAACATAAGACATTTGAGTGTATGACTCTGACCTATTTATAAAGTAAGCCATGGTACTTGCAATTGTGAATGGAGACCAAAGCAACAAAGGCTCTGCAGCAATTCCAGAGTTCCATAAGGCGTATCTCACCTTCAACATTACAATCAAATATTCAGTTTTACTCAGATTTTCTGCAGAAGAGAAAAATGTTCTTTGGTGGCTTTGAAATATCCCGATATTAGTACCATAATTCAGCTGTCTAAGGTTTGAGAAAAAACACCTTCTTTTCAGACAATTCTTATAAGCAACAACTGCTGGTTTTCTTTTAAGCTGTGGTGGAAATTGAAAGCCTAATTATAAATACCAAATGACCAGATGACCAGATGTCATAGATGTAATGGACTCTACTAAGCCATACCTTGGGGCTTACACATATCATTAAGTGGAAATGCTTTATAATACATTACCTTTGAGCAGGACCAAAAGGCACAAGTTAGTTTAATGGACTAGTTACTTAGACCTTTACAACAATTTCTTCTACATTGCCACTTTCCCCTCAATTCACACTTATGACCTTACGAGGAATTTCTTATGACCAATTGATATAGAAGGGAAAAAATAATATTTGTGCCTGGTTTACAGATATGAAAAATAAAATCAGCAGAGCCAAAGTTTCAAATCAATTGATTGTATTTAATGAACATAAATGATTTTTGAAAATTACAATGATTGATTTGTTAAATGTAGTCAGAATAGGTGAACAAAGAATGATAGAATTAAGGCTTGCTTGGCTGACATAATATTGAGGAATAATATGGAAAAAAGAGAGCCTATGGCTTTGTATTTCCTTCAGTCACATCTGTCCTGACAAAAGACCATCAGACAGAAAATAATATAGGAGGTATTCATAAGAAAATAGTAAACACTAACATGAGATAAGTGATTCTAAGGGCCACCTAGAAGCTCTTTATTATTCCAGTTTTCAGTAATTCCTTTTTTCCATGAGAAAAATTATACCTCATGTCACTAGAAGTAAGTGCAAATTAAATTGTTAGTAATGGCAAGAATTTCTGTGAAATCATTAAAATAATAAAGAAATACCAGAGCAATGAATAAGCAAATATTAGATTTTTTACAGATTTTTTTCTGCTTTTTATGTAAACCTCATCATAGATGTTCAAGTAATACTTTGAGAAAATAAACAGATTCCAAACAAGACATCTTCCCCGAGCGCTACATCTAAAGGTCAAATCATAGCTGTTTTTCTTCCTGTTTTCCATGTTTCAGAAAGTAAAACCACCCATCCCATCCATATCACTCCTCAAGGTCATGCTTTCATTACTCTTCTACATTCAAACAGACATGCAGAGCTAAAATTCTACATAATCAATGTCTCGTGTCTATTTCTTTCTCTCCTTTCTCTCTCATATTACCCTAGGTCAAGCTTCATCAATTTATAGCTGAATCACTGGAACAACTTTATGAATTTCACCTGTGTTCTTTATTTTCTAAAGCCCACTCCCCAGATAACAAGGAGAATTTTCCCAAACCATGAATCTCATATAGCTATTTTTCTGCCTACAATTTTTCAGTGACACCCCATATGTGTAAACCTTTCACATGTAGCAAAAGGTGCTTCATCAAGTGACACCAACTCCAACTCCTGTAGTCTTGTCTTCTGCCAGTCCCTCGGATGCTTCCTTATCTTCACTAAACTCTTCATCCTTCTCTGGAAAGCACTATTATTGGGGAGTGCATATAATTCTTCAATGCTATTTTCTCTATCTGAAATATAGGAGTCCCGACTTACCTATGACTTTGCTTTCTGCAGCTTCGGTTATTGGAGGTCAACTACTGTCCCAAAAATGTTGGGTAAAATATAGTAAAATATTTTGGAAGAAAGAGAGCAAGAGAAACATGGTTCATATTTGTCTGACTTTCATTATAGTCTATTGTTATAATTGTTCTATTTTATTGTTAGTTATTCTTGTTAATCAGTCATTGTGACAAAGTTGTAAGTTAAACTTTATCGTAAGTGTGTATGTATAGGAAAAAACATGGTGTATATAAGGTTCAAGAATATCTGTGGTTTCACGTATCCACTAGGGTTCTTGGAATGTATCCCCTGAAGGTAAGGAGGTGGGCTACTATAGTAGTAGTCATCTCACACACCCACACACACACACAAACACGCACATACACACTTCATTTCTTGGCCAACTAAATAAGCTACCTTATTGTGGTTGCTTTATTTTTTTAATTGGTGTAAGTGTCACCTCAGAAAAGCTTTTTTTGACCCTGTCACATTTTTGTGCCCCATGAGCATACCTATCCCACTTGTGGCACCTCAGAGCAGATCCTGATAGTATCTCTTCTCCACTACCTTTTAAGCATGTTGACATCAGGAATTGTGAATTTGAGTTTTTATTTCTCTGTCATTGGCAAGTAGGTAGCAAAAGACCAAATAAAGTTTATGATTTTAATAAATGAGTGAAGAGTAAAGATTGAGGAGACTAAAATAATTATTACACTAACATGAAAATAGCTGCCAAATTAAAATGTATATGTTACGTGGTTTTACTTTTTTAGTCTAAAAGTCAGTCCCCTCACACAACTATGGATGATGCCTGTTAGATTTCATTTTACTCTCTGTTGCTGTAGGCAGATATAGAGACATTTGGTGGCAGGAATATTGATGTATAATTTTTCACTCAAATTTTATGAAATCATTTGCAAATGTGCCACTTATCTTTCCCCATTAGCTTGTTCTTTTCCAGTTCCATGCTATCTGATGGTTTTCATTGGTAAAAACCATTCTGTATCTATTCCATCCAACTCAATATCCAGCTGACCTACACTTTCACAGTGTCCTCCCTCATCCAACTCATATTCTTACTTTTAGGACCATGTCTTATACAACTTTGATCTATCCTCATTATTTTCACAAAGAATGCTCAAACCTCTCAGCCTGAATAAACTTTGTTCCCATGAGAACATTTTCACAACATTATTTTTTATTTTATTTTATCTTATTTTATTATATTTTGTTTTTTTTTTATTTCCAACATTTATTTTAAGTTTGGGGGAACGTATGCATAATGTGCAGATTTTTTACACAGATAAACATGTCCCATGGTGGTTTGCTGCATAGATCATCTTATCACCTAAGTATTAAGCCCAGCATCCATAGCTATTCTTCCTGATGCTCTCCCTCTTCTCATCCCCCACTCTCCAAAACGCCCCAGTGTGCGTTGTTCCCCGGCCATGTGTTCATGTTTCTTATCATTCAGCTCCCACTTATAAGTGAGAATATGCAATGTTTGATTTTCTGTTTTTGCATTAGTTTGCTGACAATAACAGCTTCCAGTTCCATCTATGTCCTTGCAAAGGACGTGATCTCATTTCTATTTATGGCTCCATAGTATTCAATGGTGTATATGTACCACATTTTCTTTATGAAATCTATCATTAATGGGCATTCAGGTTGATTCCATATCTTTGCTATTGTGAATAGTGCTGCAATGAACATATGTGTCTGTGTATCTTCATAATAGGGTAATTTATATTACATTGGATATATATCCAGTAATGGATTGCTGTGTCAAATGGTATTTCTGCCTCTTTGTCTTTGAGGAACTGCCACACTGTCTTCCACAATCGTTGAACTAATTTACATTCCCACCAACAGCATAAAAACGTTCATTTTTCTCTGCAATCTCACCAACATCTGTTGTTCTTTCATTTCTTAATAATAGCCATTCTGACTGGTATGAGATGGTGTCTCATCGTGGTTTTGACTTGCATTTCTCTAGCAATCAGTGATGTTGAGCTTTTTTTGAATGTTTGTTGGCTACATGTGTGTCTTTTTTTTGTTTTTGAGAAGTGTCTGTTGATGTTCTTTGCCCACTTTTCAAAGGGGCTGTCTGTTTTTTTCTTGTAAATTTGTTTAAATTCCTTGTAGATACTGGATATTAGACCTCTGCCAGATGGATATATTGCAACAATTTTCTTACATTCTCTAGGTTGTCTGTTCACTCTGATGATAGTAGTTTTTTTTTGCTGTACAGAAGCTCCTTAGTTTAATTAGATAGTATTTGTCAATTTTCTGCTTTTGTTGCAGTTGCTTTTGGTGTCTTTGTCATAAAATCTTTGCCCATGCCTATGTCCTGAATGATATTTCCTTGATTTTCTTCTAGGGTTTTTATGTTTTGGGGTTTTATATTTAAGTCTTTAATCCATCTTGAGTTAGTTTTTGTATAAGGCATGTGTAAGGGGTCCGGTTTCTGTTGTCTGCATATGGCTAGCCAGTTTTCTCAGCACCATTTATTAAATAGGGAATTCTTTCCCCATTATTTATTTTTGTCAGGTTTGTTGAAGAATAGATGGTTGTAGGTGTGTAGTCTTATTTCTGGGTTCTCTGTGTTGTTCCATTAGTCTATGTGTCTGTTCTTGCACCAGTACCATGCTGTTTTGGTGACTGTAGCCTTGTAGTATAGTTTGAAGTTAGGTAGCAAGATGCCTCCATCTTTGTTCTTTTTGCTTAGGATTGTCTTGGCTATTTGGGCTCTTTTCTGGTTCTATTTGAGTTTTCAAATAGTTTTTTTCTAATTCCTTGAAGAATGTCAATGGTACTTCAATGGGAATAGTATTGAATCTATAAATTGCTTTGGGCAGTGTGCCCCTTTTCATGATATAGACTCTTCCAATCCATGAGCATGGAATGTTTTTCTATTTGTTTGTGTACTCTCTGATTTTTTTTAGGCAGTGTTTTATAGTTCTTCTTGAAGAGGTCCTTCACTTCCCTTGTTAACTATATTCCTAGGATTTTATTCTTTTTGTGGCAATCGTGAATAAAAGTTAATTTGTGATTTGGCTCTTGGCTTGCCTGTCATTGGTGTATCAGAATGCTAGCAGTTTTTGACATTGGTTTTATATCCTGAGAATTTCCTGACATTGCTTATCAGTTTAAAAAGCTTTTCGGCTGAGACAATAGGGTTTTCTAGATACAGGATCCTGTCATCTTCAAACAAAGATAGTTTTACTTTCTCTCTTTCTATTTGAATACCCTTTATTTCTCTCTCTTGCCTGATTGCCCTGGCCAGAACTTCCAATACAATGTTGAATAGGATTGGTGAGTGAGGGCATCCTTTTCTTGTGCCAGTTTGCCAGTTTTCCAGGTGAATGCTTCCAGCTTTTGCCCATGCAGTATGATATTGGCTGTGGGTCTGCCATATATGGCTCTTTTTATTTTGAGTTATGTTCTTTCAACACCTATTTTATTGAGCGTTTTTAAAATGAAGAGATGTTGAATTTTATTGAAGGCCTTTTATGTGTCTATTGAGATAACCATATGTTTTTTGTCTTTAGTTTTGTTTATTTGATGTATCACATTTATTGATTTGCATATGCTGAAACAGCTTTGCTTCCCAGGGATGGAGGCTACCTGATCATGGCAGATAAGCTTTTTGATGTGCTGCTGGATTTGGTTTGCCAGTATTTTATTGAGAATTTTTACATATATGTTTGTCAAGTATATTGGCCGGAAGTTTTGTTTTTTGCTGTATCTCTGCCAGGTTTTGGTATCAGGAGTATGCTGGCCTCATAGAATGAGTTAGGGAGGAGTACCTCCTACTAAATTTTTTGGAATAGTTTCAGTAGAAATGGTACCAGTTTTTCTTTGTATCTGTGTTAGAATTCAGCTGTGAATCTGTCTGGTCCTGGGCAATGTTTTTGTTGGTAGGCTACTTATTATTGCCTCAATTTCAGAACTTGTTATTGATCTATTCAGGAATTCAGTTTTTGCTGGTTCAGTTTTATGAGGGTGTATGTGTCCAGGAATGTACCTAATTCTTCTATATTTTCTAGTTTATTTGCATAGAGGTCTTTGTAGCATTCTCTAATGTTTATTTGTATTTCAGTGGTGTCAGTGATGCTATCCCCCTTATCATTTCTAATTGTGTTTATTTGAATCTTCTCTTTTGTTCTTTATTAGTCTCACTAGTGATCTATGTATTTTTTTATTCAAGAAAAAAAAAAGCTCCTGGATTGATATGGTTTGGCTATGTCCCTACCCAAATATCATCTAGAATTGTAGCTCCCATAATTCTCATGTGTTGTGGGAGGGACTCAGTGGGAGATAATTGAATCATGTGGTTAGTTTCCCCCATATTGTTCTTGTGGTAGAGAATAAGTCTCACAAACCTGATGTTTTTATAAGGGGTTTTCTGTTTTGCTTGGTTCTCATTCTCTCTTGCCTGCCACCATGTAAGACATGTTGTTTGCCTCCACCATGATTGTGAGGCCTTCCCAGCCATGTGGAACTGTGAGTCTTTAAACCTTTTTTTTTTTAATAAATTACCCAGTTTTGGGTATATCTTTATCACTGCCATGAAAACAGACTAATGCATGCATTCATTGATTTTTTGAAGGTTTTTTTTTTTGTGTATGTGTCTCTATCTCCTTCAGTTCAGCTCTGATCTTGGTTATTTCTTGTCTTTGCTAGTTTTGGGGTTTGTTTGCTCTTCATTCTCTAGTTCTTTTAGTTGTGATGTTAGGTGGTTAACTTGAGATCTTTCTAGCTTTTTGACGTGTGCATTTTAGTACTATAAATTTCCCTCTTAACACGGCTTTAACTGCATCCCAGAGATTCTGGTACATTGTATCTTTGTTCTCATTAGTTTCAAACAACTTCTTGATTTCTGCATTAATTACATTATTTACCCAAGAGTCACTCAGGAGCAGATTGCTTATGTAGTTGTGTGGCTTTGAGTGAATTTCTTAATCTTGAGTTCTAATTTGATTGTGGTGTCGTCTGAGCAACTGTTTACATAATTTCATTTCTTTTGAATTTGCTAAGAAGTCTTTGACTTCTGATTATGTGATCAATTATAGAGTAAGATCCATGTGGCAAAGAGAAGAATGTATATTCTGTTGTTTTGAGGTGGAAAATTTTGTAAATATTGATCAGTTCCACTTGATCCAGAGCTGAGTTCATGTCCTGAATATCTTTGTTAATTTTTCATCTTGATGATCTGTCTAATATTGTCAGTGGGGTTTTAAAATCTCCCACTCTTATTCTGAGGGGTGTAAATCTCTTTTAAGGTCTCTAAGAATTTGCTTTATGAATATGGGTGCTCCTGTATTCGTTGCATATATATTTATAACAGTCAGCTCTTCTTGTTGAATTTAACCCTTTACCATTGAGTAATGCCCCTTTTTTTTGTCTTTTTTCATCTTGACTGGTTTAAAGTCTGTTTTGTCAGAATCTAGGATTGCAACATCTGCTTTTTCTGATTTCCATTTGCTTGGTAAATTTTCCTCCATTGCTTTTCTTTTTTTTTTTTGCCTATGTGTGTCTTTGCATGTGAGAAGGGTCTTTTGAAGACAGCATACTGATGGGTCTTGGTTCCTTTTCCAACTTGCCATTTTCTGTCTTTTAATGGAGGGATTTAGCTCATTTACATTTAAGGTTAGTATTGTTATATGTAGACTTGATCTTGTCATCATGATGCTAGCTGGTTATTTTTCAGACTTTTTATGTGGTTCCTTCATAGTGTCACTGGTCTGTGTTTTTGTAGTGGCTAGTAATGGTTTTTCCTTTTCATATTTATTGCTTCCTTCAGAAGCTCTTTCAAGGCAGGTTTGGTGGTATTGAATTTCCTCAGCATTTGCTTGTCTAAAAAGGATCTTATTTCTCCTTTACTTATGAAGCTTAGTTTGGCCAGATATAAAATTCTGGGTTGAAAAATCTTTTCTTAAGAATGTTGAATATCGGCCTCCAATCTCTTCTGGCTTGCAGTGTTTCCACTGAGAGGCCACTGTTAGCCTGATGAGCTTCCTTTTGTAGGTGTCCTGGCCTTTCTCTCTGGCTGCTCTGAGATTTTCTTGCATTTTGACCTTTGAGAATTTGATGATTACATGCCTTAGGGATGATTTTCTCATGAAGTATCTTACCAGGATTCTCTGCGTTCCCTGAATTTGAATGTTGTTCTGGCTTGCTAGATTGGGGACGTTCTCCTGGATGATACCCTAAGTATGTTTTCCAACTTGGTTCCATTCTCCCCATCCCTTCCAGGTACTCCAATCAGTTGCAGATTCAGTCTGTTTACATAATCCCATATTTCTCAGATATTTTGTTCATTCTTTTTCATTATTTTTTCTCTAATCTTGTCTGCCTCTTTTACTTCAGAAAGATACTATTTAAGCTCAAGATTCTTTCCTCTGTTTGGTCTAATCTGCTATTAATACTTGTGATTGTATGGTGAAGGTCTCGTAGTATTTTTTGTTTTGTTTTTGTTTCAGTTTTCTAGGAAAAGGGACACTGGCTTTTTGAGTTTTCAGCATTTTTATGTTTATTTTTTCTCATCTTTGGGCATATTTAACTTTGATCTTTGAGGCTGCTGACCTTTGATGAGTTTTTGTGGGGTTGTATTGGTGGTGGTTGTGTTTTCTGTTTGTTAGTTTGTCTTTCCACAGTCTGGCCACACTTCCCTACGGTGCCTGCAGTTTGCTCAGGGTCTGCTCCAGACCCTAGTTGCCTTGTTTTTCTTGTACCTGGAGGTATCACCAGTGAAGGCCGTGAAACAGCAAGGATGGCAGCCTGCGCCTTCCTCTAGAAGCTCCATCCCAGGGGAGTACTGAAGGCACCTTCAGGGAAGGCCTGAAGGCACTCGTAGGAGGTGTCTGGAGAACCCAGTTATGAGGTATCACCCAGTCAGGAGGAACAGAATCAGGGAACTGCTTTAAGCAACAGTCTGGCTGCTTCGTGGTAGAGCAGCTGTGTTGTGTTGGGGATCCCTTTAGCCCTCAATTGATTTGGGCTCTCCAAGACCCACAGGTTGGACCGGCTGAGAAACCTGAATGGCTAAGGTGGCATCCTGCCCTGCCCCTCAGGGTACTCTGTCCCAGGGAGAAATTAGAGCTCTGTTGGCCCTATAGAAAGTGAGTGGGGGTGGCTGAAGGCGCCAGCTGGGACAGCCCCAAGAGGAAGAGTGGATCAGTGTCATGCTTAAAGAAGCAGTCTGGACATGCCTGACAAAACAGGTGTGTCATGGTGGGGAACTCCCTCTGCCCCTGTCCAATGCTCACAGGCTGGAATGGCTGAGTGGTCCAATCAACCTGGGTGGCGGTCCTCCAGTCCCACAGACACCATCTCTGGGAGAGATCAGAGCTCTGTCAGTAATATGTTCATGTGGGGAGCATGGCTGGAGGGCCTGGCTGGGAGGTCCCACCCAGCGAAGCAAGTAAGTGAGGTAATAGCTATGTTAATTAGCTTGATTAAATCTTTTTACATTTTATACTCTATTAAAATATTACATTGTGCTTCATAAATGTAATACGATTATGACTTGTTAATTAAAATAATGTAAATAAAATAATACAGTTTTATTGGTATAATGGATGGGACTTTAGAATGGCTTTACAACAGTCAAGGCTAATTTTTCTCAATCAATACATCTTCTCATTGCATACATATTCCAGCATTTTGAGGAGAATGTAGCACCTGATTTTGTTTTATTCTATTTTCACTCTTACCTTGTCCTGAATAACTTTAGTTTCCTCACAATTTCATAATATTTTTCTATGACAATAACTTTCACTTTATTTTCTTTAGTACTCCATGCCTGAGGCTTCAGTCAGGATTTATTATCTCCCTGAATGGAAATGCATTCTAAACCATTAATATGAAATTCCTCTATCTGATAACAAACACTTATCTCTGATAAATATACTTTTTCATTCACTTCAGATTTTAAATCCCTCCATATATTTTTAAATTATCATTTGATTCTTGACTTTACATTTCCAACAAAATTCATCATTAAGTCTGGCCATTTCAGCCCACACTCATCTTCAATTCCCTTCTTCTCCTGCTCTGTGATGCTTTCATTTAAACCCATTTCCAAACTGGATCTCTCTAATCAACAGCTTTTTCCCTCTCCTGAGCTTTGCTGGCACAACTACATAACTCTGCCAGGCAGGGAAGATTTATGGTTTTCAATTTCTGTTGGGTCCTCCAAATTGCTTGGCAACTCCATTGCTTGTCCACCCAAATGACTCTCTGTTTGATAGCAATGACCTATGAAATGGTGAGCAAGCTCTCCCCTTCACAGCATTATGTACTTGTTTCTAGAGTCTCAGAGGAGCTCTTCACTCATGCCCATTTGTGAACTTATAAACTGCAGTCTCCAAACTATGTTACTCAGGTATTACTCTTACTTCCCCGCACCTGCTTCTGTAGTTGCTAACAGGAACTTTACCACAGCCACTCACTCTTCTGAAATGCCACCAGGGAAGCTTCTGTCAATGCTCTGAAGGCATTTCTTCCCTGGAGAGTCAGAATAATAAGGAGTTTTCTACTAAGCGAAAGGGCTTCTTGCCAACCGGCTATCACATGTAGTTACTTGAATACCATATCTGGAAACTTATATAGTCTTCCTTATGGAATCCTGGGAGCTTGGAGCCTTCATTCCCTAATCTTAGCTGCTCAGATTTAACCTATAGTGCCACAAAGGAAACAGACACACCACCATCTTTCCCAAATTTCTCTCCTTTTCCTCCTAGTTCTGTCCCCAGTCAAAATCTCTTATATACTACTAGGTATAAAAGAGAAAATATCTTGGATTTTAATAAAGGCAAAATACATCTGGAATATGTTAAGAAGTATAAATAGAAGCAAGTTGTCTAATCTATACCCAGAGTAATATTACATATCTGTTGTTATACTTACCTATATTAATCACCCTTTATCTTCCTTTTAATTTATAATATGACTATAGAGCACTCTATCTAAACTTTCTGTTTTTTATACCCATGGCTGTTCTGCTTACTAAGCTGATACTACTGACTTTAGCCTCACATAAAAAAAAAAAAAAAATTATTCTGTTTGTTCATTTATTCAGTAAACATTCCACCATTTATTCAAAATGCAATGAACTAGTAATTTTGAAAAATATATGTACATATTTATTTTTAAAGTAAAAATGAATTTTTCTTTGTTGAATATCTTACAATTAAGACAAATTCTGACTATATATTTTATGCTTAGTCATAGTTGCTTGCTCACAGGACAAAATATTCTGTTCAACAATCAAAAACAAAATAGAGAAAACATTATTGGAGATTTTAAAAGCTCAACATTAAATTCCAAAAATCATAGACAAGCAAAATTATGGAATGCTTACAGAACTGACACCTTGCAAGCACTTAGAAAATGATGGTCACTAAATTCCAGCACACATTCACTAATAATAAATCATTGTGTATCTTTAGAAATTATCATTGAATGAGTAAATGAATGAATGAATATCTGGCCCAACCAAATATCTATTTTAATAGAATTCTAGACTAGTAGGTATAGAGAATAGCAAATTATAGTGCATTATGTTTTAGCAAGAGATTGGACAGACACTATCCTTTGGCCCAGATGGAAAAATGGAAAGCAGATTATAACAGTTTCACACATATATAGCTAATTTCCTGAATAGACCTAGAAAATATGTATTTCTAGGTAATAAAAACTTTAACTTCATCATGTCTTTATCTACCTGTGATGCACATAAATCTCTACACTTATAATAACCCTGAATTCATATTCAGTCTGCCTCAAATATTAGAATATTTGATAATTGGCCTTTTGGAGAAATCAGTTAATATACTTTGAGGAACTGGTATATTATGCATACAATTGGAAAGCATACAATAAACTTTCTAATTCCTTTCAATAGTGTTGTAAGCACTGTATAGCATGGCCAAAACAAACATCTATACATTTATAGCTATAAATTAGCTATAAAATCCAGAAATTTTGCTAACAGTAAAGTTTTGGAGTTTGGGTTTGTTTTTTCTTTTTGAGATAGAGTCTCCTCTGTCTCCCAGGCTGAAGTGCAGTAGTGAGATTATGACTAACTGCAGCCTGGACCTCCTGGGCTCAAGGGAACCGCCCACCTTAGCCTTCTGAATAGCTGGGAGTACAGGTGTACACAACCACCCCTAGATAATTTTTGTATTTTGAGTAGACACGGGGTTTTGCCACATTGCCCAGGATGGTCTCGAACTCCTGGGCACAAGGGATCTGCTCGCCTCGGCCTCCCAAAGTGCTGGAATTACAAGCATGATCCACCGCAACCAGCCAAAGTTTATTTTAAATAAGGACAATTTTTCAAATTTAAATTTTTTTTTCATATTTAGCTGTTCCTTTGTAGTGGCTGTAGTATGTTTATCATTCTGGGTCAGTAGTGAAAGCATCTCTAGTAGTATAAGCATTCAATTTTCCAATTCTCATAATTGTTTTTAAATTTATTTATTTATCTTTGTTATACTTTAGGTTCTGGGATACATGTGGAGAACGTGCAGGTTTGTTACATGTCTATACACATGATATAGTGATTTGCTGTACCCATCAACCTGTCATCTACAATAGATGTTTCTCCTAATGCTATCCCTCCCCCAGCCAACCAGCCCCCAACAGGCCCCAGTCTGTGATCTTCCCCTCCCTGTGTCCATGTGTTCTCATTGCTCAACTCCTACTTATGAGTGACAACATGCAGTGTTTTTTTTTTTTTTTTTCTGTTCCTTTGTTAGTTTGCTGAGAATGGTTTCCAGATTTATCCATGTCCTTGCAAAGGACATAAACTCATTTTTTTAATGGCTGCATAGTATTCCATTGTATATATGTGCCACATTTTCTTTATCCAGTCTATCATTGATGGGCAATTGGGTTGGTTCCAAGTCTTTGCTATTGCGAAAAGTGCTGCAGTAAATATACGTGAGCATGTGTCATTATTGTAGAATGACTTACAATCCTTTGGTTATGTATATACTCAGTAATGGGATTGTTGGATCAAATGGTATTTCTGGTTCTATATCCTTGTGGAATCACCACACTGTCTTCCACAATGGTTGAACTAATTTACACTCCCACCAAGAGTGTAAAACCGTTTCTCTATCTCCACATCCTCTCTAGGATGTTTCCTGACTTTTTAAATTTGTTTCCTGACTTTTTAATGTTTCCTGACTTGAAAAAGTTGTTTCCTGACTTTTTAATGATCACCATTCTAACTGGCATGAGATGGTATCTCATTGTGGTTTTGATTTGCATTTCTCTAATGACCAGTGATGATGAGCTTGTTTTCAGATGTTTGTAGGCCATATAAATGTCTTCTTTTGAGAAGTGTCTGTTCATATCCTTCACCCACTTTTTGATAGGGTTGCGTGTTTTTTTATTGTAAATTTGTTTAAGTTCTTTGTGGATTCTGGATATTAGCCCTTTGGGTAAATAACAGAATTAAGGCAGAAATATGTAAGTTCTTTGATAACAAAGAGAACAAAGACACAACGTTTCAGAATCCCTGAGATACAGCTAAAGCAGTGTTTAGAGGGAAATTTATACCACTGAATACCCACAGGAGAAAGTGGGGAAGATCTAAAATCAACACCCTAACATCACAATTAAAATAACTAGAGAAGCAAGAGCAATTTCAAAAGCAAGCAGAAGACAAGAAATAACTTAAGATCAGAGCAGAATTGAAGAAGATAGAGACATGAAAAACCCTTTAAAAAATCACTGAATCTAGGAGCTGGGAAAAGATTAACAAAATAGATAGACCACTAGCCAGACTAATAAAGAAGAAAAGGAGAAGAATCAAATAAACACAATAAAAAATGACAAAGGGGATATCACCACTGATCCCACAGAAATACAAACTATCAGAGAATACTATAAACACCTCTACACAAATAAAGTAGAAAATCTAGAAGAAATGGACACATTTTTGGACACAAACACCCTCCCAAGACTAAACCAGGAAGAAGTTGAATCTCTGAATAGACCAATAAAAAGGTCAGAAATTGAGGCAGTAATTAATAGCCTACCAACCAAAAAAAAGCCCAGGACTAGATGGATTTACACCCGAATTCTACCAGAGATACAAAGAGAAGCTGGTACCATTCCTTCTGAAACTATTCCAAACAATAAAAAAAGAGGGAATCCCCCCTAACTTTTGAGGCCAACATCATCCTGATACCAAAACCTGGCAGAGACACAACAAAAAAAGAAAATTTCAGGCCAATATCCCTGATAAACATTGATGTGAAAATCCTCAATAAAATACTGGCAAACCAAATCCAGTAGTACATCAAAAAGCTTATCCACCATGATCAAGTTGGCTTCATCCCTGGGATACAAGGCTGGTTCAACACATGCAAATCAATAAACATAATCTATCACATAAACAGAACCAATGACAAAAACCACATGATTATCGCAATACATGTAGAAAAGGCCTTTGATAAAATTCAACACCGCTTCATGCTAAAAACTCTCAATAAACTAGGTATTAATGGAATGTATCTCAAAATAATGAGAGCTATTTATGACAAACCACAGCCAATATCACACTGAATGGGCAAAAGCCAGAAGCATTCCCTTTGAAAACCGGCACAAGACAAGGATGCCCTCTCTCACCATGTCTATTCAACATAGTATTGGAAGTTCTGGCCAGGGCAATCAGGCAAGAGAAAGAAATAAAGGGTATTCAAATAGAAAGGGAAGAAGTCAAATTGTCTCTGTTTGCAGATGACATGATTGTACATTTAGAAAACCCCATCATCTCAGCCCAAAATCTCCTTAAGCTGTAAGCAACTTCAGCAAAGCCTCAGGATACAAAATATATATTTTTGAGGCTCATTTTCTATATCCAAGAAACATGAGGTGGAAAAGCAGACATGTAGTAATGAATACAGTGAAATGAAATTTTGAAATATTTATGATAAAAGTCTCTGTAAAACATAAAATTACAATGGCTGGGAGCTGTGGCTCATGCCTGTAATCCCAGTACTTTGTGAGGCCGAGGCAGGCAGATCACCTGAGATCAGGAGTTCGAGACCAGCCTTGCCAACATGGTGAAACCCCATCTCTACTAAAAATACAAAAATTAGCTGGGCGTGGTGGCAGGTGCCTGTAATCCCAACTACTGGGGAAGCTGAGGCAGGAGAATCGCTTGAACTCAGGAGGTGGAGGTTGCAGTGAGCCAAGATCATGCCATTGCACTCCAGCCTGGGGGACAAAGCGAGACTTTTCTCACCAAAAAAAAAAAATATATATATATATGTGTGTGTGTGTGTGTGTGTGTGTGTGTGTGTGTGTGTGTGTGGGTATACAATGAAGGAAGGAAGCAATTTTCTTTGGAATATAAAACAAAGGCTTTCTTCTTACTAAATTATATTAACAGGATATGATTGTATAAGAAGGGTTATCTCTCACACATAACATTATCGTAAGCATCAAAAGTAATAATACTTATAGAATCACATTGTCAAATGAGAAAAAGTAAATACATGTTTTTAACATACAGATGTGTATATGCATATATGTATGAGTTTGTGTGTTATAATAAGGAAACTTACTCTTGGCCTCCTTTTTATTGAAAAACATGTATTGTGTCTCCATTTGTTCAACTTTGCTAGTAATTCTGTGAGTGAAGATCTCTTCTAAATTTTGCCATATCCTCATTTTGGTATTCTGCTGAGCTTTTGCTTTCTTCTTCTTGACATTACATTAAAAATTTCTCATAAATACAGAACAATTATTTATGTGCAAAATGCTATTCTATAAATTACAATTGGGTAGGCTGAAGGGGATTATACGGGTGAATAAGTCTGGGTCTTTGCCCTCAAACTGGTTGTGGTAGAGGCTAAAAAAATAACTGAATATAATAAAGATCAGCCTCAGTTTTCAAAAATGGTGCATTGCTGTCTTTCCGTCTCCTTTTAATTTCAAACATTAATTTTAAGATCTTACCATCCAAAAGATAAAGACCTTTCTCTCTTTGGGGAAAGTATTTAAGGCTGCACACAAATACAAGTTCTTAAAACCCATTACAGTGGTATGATCTTAACAGAGAGAAGTCAATTCTAGATGTTTTGTTTACATTAACATGCTAGATTGATAGCAATATTGAGTCCTATCACTACAAGCAGTCTTAAGTATCAGTAAACAAAGTTTTATCATTAGACAGATGAAGTCATTAACTTCTAAAAAAGGACTTTTTGGTTTTACAGTTTTCTGGATTTGGTTGGGTTGTTCTGGATATTGTGGCAGCCCTACTTTAAAAGATACATTACACAGGTAGCATGTATTGAAAAGGGTTCTAATATATAGGGTTGATTTCATGTTTGTGTCCAAGTGTATCATTTTCGGTTGCTCAGAATAACAGAGCCATCTTAAGTATTATCGGAATAAACAGATTAAATACAGAAATTAGGGCTTATACAATATTTGGAAAAGTGATGAAAGTGAAGGTTGGTAGGGAAGGCTACAGCTGTTAAGTCAGCTGAAAAGTCACTGGAGCAGCCAGGAGCCCTGTAGCAAGTGTAGGTGACCCTTGAACAATGCAAGGGTTGGAAGTGCCAAACTCTATGCAGACAAAAATCTGCATATAACTTTTCACTCCCCCAAAATGTAACTATTAATAGCCTACTGTTGACTGGAAGTCTTACCAATAACAGAAACTGTCGATTAACACATATGTTGTTTATGTATTATATACTGTACTCTTACAATACAGTAAGTTAGAGAAAAGTAAATGTTACTAAGAAAATTATAAGGAAGAGAAAATATATTTACTATTTATTAAGTGGAAGTGGATCATCAAAAAGCTCTCCATTCATGTCATTTTAATGTTAAGTAGGCTGAGGAAGAGGAGGAAGAGAAGGAGTTGGTCTTGCCATCTCATGAGTGGCAGAGGGGAAAGATAATCTGAGTGTAAGTCAATACATCCAGTTCAACCTGTATTGTTCAAGGGCCAACTGTAGTTCCAAAACTGTTGCCAGGAAATTGCCTTGGAAAAGATAACAGTCAACTGTCTCAGCCTGTAGCAGTAAAGCTAGAGATTGCTGGAATGCTCAGTTGTGGTATCTGCTTCCCACAGACTCTTGAATGAATATCTTCTTTCCAAATTTTGTGAAAGATATTGTAATGTACAAATTTTAATTCAGATCCATATAGGGAACTGCTAAAGCTGGTGTTGATTATTGGTAATTCAGCACAGAAGAGATGATGCACTTTAAGCAGGACTTGATTCTTTTCCTCAAAAACAATGAAATTAATATTATAGAAAGAAAATAATTGAATCATATTTTTGAAATATGCTGATGGAGGGATAGTTTTCCAGTGACACTGCAAAGATCTTAGCCCTTAACTTTCTACCAACCTTCTTGCTAAACTCCAGTTGGGTAACTAAAGTCTATTTACTTATTCAACAAATATTCAATTATTCTTTATAGGCTAAATTACAGTCTCAGTCTTGATCATGATCCTTCTAGTACTGTAATTAACACAACCTTGGTTTCTCCCATGTGTTTCAAGAATTTTAAGGGTGAACAATATTCGGAATAAAATCAAACTTTGACTGCCCTTCCCCAATCTATCATATAAAATGTTTCAGCTTCATACTCACCATAAAGAAGTCTGTTTGAGCATTCCTCAAACTGCAAAATATAACAAAAGTTTGAGCTAAGGCTTTGGTTGTTTTTTTCCTTTCACAACTCTGATTTTAGCATAGATTCTCATACTATATTAACTAATTTGAAATTGAAGAGATAATTCAGAAGTCAGTTTTCTTAATATTTCCAAAAAAATGTTAATACTGAAAAATGGTTTACTGAAAAATTCTATTAATCTACCAAAAGTACTTTAATCAATTTGGCACTTATAAATTAAGTAAATGATTTAATTAGGTAGATAACACAGTGACATTGCAGATTATTTTACCTGTCATTAAATATGTTATATTAAGAATTGACAGGGCCTGCAGGCAAGATTGCCGACTAGATGAAGTTAGGAGGAACATCTGCCACTGAGGGACAGAAGCACTGGGAAGACTGGTGCACTCCAAGGAGATCTTCTGATTGAGGACGTTAAGAGTGGACAGAGGGAGGATATAAGGGCTGGGCTGAAGTAGGAGAAGCTGGAAACCCTGCATAAATCTGTCACACATTGGGACCCATTCCTGGTCCCCAATGACTTCTGGGTAAGGGATGAGTTGAGCAGGTGAAGAGCGACCAACTCTCACCACAGACCTTAGGAATCCTGACAGCGGGAGGGCCCATGACCCCCATGGATGCTTAAGCTGGCAGGAAGAGCTGTTTAGAGGGGTGGTAGGGGCAGGACTCCAGCATATACAGAGCCCAGAGGGTTTAGTATGGAAATGTCTGCAGGTGAGTAAGGTTAGAGACACCCATCCCTCAAGGCTTCTGCCTCTCTCCTAGGAGACTCTAGCCTTAGAGGAACTGTTGGATTTGAACAGAGCAGGGCAATCTTTCCCATGAAGTAATGACAGTCTGATCTGAGAGCTCTTTTGTCTGCTTGCCTCTCCTGAGGCTCCAGCCTGGCTCTTCCTGCTTTCAGTGGTGCCTCGGATGCCCAACTAGAATGCTGCCTGGGGATCTGCATTATAGCTCCTATGCTGGCAGGCCGTGCCTGACCATTGGAGAACTCTAGCAGAATGGCCCCTGCCAAAACATACAAACCCACCTGTGCCCTCCCCACACCACAGCCTCCCTTGTGCCACTTTGCTGGCACATACTCACCCATGGCCAACCTTTCATCACTTTGTTGGCATGCTGTGCATGGGTGGATTATGCCTCTCCTTCTGGTGTAAGGGTGGGCATACACCGTGCCCTGACATTGCTGCTGGCATGAGCACACTCATTGCCCCAACATGGCACCACCACACTGCCATTGCTGGCATTAACATGTACAGGGATGCCAGTGTCTCTGCCCCCCACCCTGCACCATGATTGCTGCTGGCATGAATGAGCATGCACCTTGCTGTGCTGCCACTGTGGTTGGCACAAGAAAATGAGCACATGAGCATGGATCCCACTGCCATTGCCTGAAAAACTGCTTTGGCTGGAACTACCCTTCAGAGTGTTATGACCAGTGTTATGGGAGGACCTTGGCCCTTTCAGTACAACAGCACCTTGACGGGTGAAAGAACAAAGCCAGGGGCCTGATACCAGCCCTCTGGAGTTAGAGCACACAGCCAAGGAGTACTAAGCTAAGCCAAGGAGTATAAAAATCTACCAGAAACAAAGCCAGTCAACTAAACCCACCTTATACCACAATCAAGCTCCCGAGGACATCAAAGAAAATAAAAACAAAATATAAAAACCCATCCAAAGACAGCAGCTTTAAAGACTGAAGGAATATCAACCCACACCAATGAGAAAAAAACAACAGGGGAACTCTAACAACTCAAAAAGCCAGAGTGTCTTCTTAACTCCAAATGATCTCACTAGTTCCCCAGCAATGGTTCTTAACCAGGCTGAAATGGCTGAAATAACAAAAATAGAATTCAGATTATGAATAGGTCCCATATTTCTTGATGGTTTTGCTCATTCTTCTTTGTGATTTTTTCTTTATTTTTTCTACATTGTTTTGGACAGCCAGTTTTCCAACTCTGTGATTCTTCCCACAGTTTGGTAGATTCTGCTGTTAATACTTGTGACTGTATTCTGAAAATTTTGAAGTTAGTTGATTAGCTCTTTCAGCTGAGTTTGGTTCTTTCTTAAAATGGTCATTTTTTTCTTTCCTCCCCTGTATTGTTTTATTGTATTCCTTAGAATTCTTGGATTGTGTTTTGCCTTACTTCTGAATTTTAAGAACATCATTCTCAGGACACATGATCATCAGATTCTTCTAGGTCAAAATGAAATTAAAAATGTTAAGGCAGCTAGAGAGAAGGTGCAAGTCACCTACAAAGGGAACCCTATCAAGCTAACAGTGGAGCTTTCAGCAGAAACCCTACAAGCCACACAGATAACTCAGGTAGAAATCTAACAAATATATACAGGACCTGAACTCAACACTTCAACGAATGAACCTAACAGACATCTAAAGAACACTCCACCAAAAAACAACAGAACAAGCTTCTCATCTGCACATAGCACACACTCTAAAATTGAACACACAGTTGGCAATAAATCAATCTTCTGAAAATTCAAAATAAACAAAATCATACCAAACACACTTGGACTACGGTACAATAAAAAAAAGTCAAGACTAAAAATGTTACTCAAAAACATACAATTACATGGAAATTAAACAAACTGCTCCTGAATGACTTTGGATAAATAATGAAATTAAGGCAGAAATCAAGAAGTTCTTTGGAACTACTGAGAACAAAGATACAATGCATCAGAATCTCTGGGATATGGCTAAGACAGTGTTAAGATGGGAGTTTATAGCACTAAATACCCACATCAAGAAGTTATAAAGATCTCAAAGTAACAACTTAAATCACAACTAGAGGAACTAGGGAAACAAGATCAAACTAACCCCAGAGCTAGCAGAAGACAAGAAATGACCGAAACCAAAGATGAATTGAAGGAAATTGGGACACAAAAAAACTATAGAAAAGACCAACAAATCTAGGAATTGTGTTTTTTTTCAAAAAAATTTAGCAAGATATGTAGAGCACTAGCTCAACTAATAAATAAGAGACAGATGATCCAAATAAACACAAATGACAAAGAGAGTATTACCACTGACCCCACAGAAATATAAAAACCCACAGAAACTGCTAGGAACACCCTTATGTACACAAGCTAGAAAAACTACAAGAGGTGGATAAATTCCTGGAAACATACACACTCCCAAGACTGAATCAGAAAGAAATTAAATACCTTAACAGACTAATAACGAGTTTGAAAATTAAATCAGTAATAAAAACCCTACTAATCAAAAAAAAGCCTGGGACCAGACGGATTCACACCGAAATTCTACTAAATGTATAACGAATGGTAGGTCCCACTCCTCCAGTCCCTAGAAGGTACTCCTCCCTAACCCACTTTATGAAGGCAGCATCATCCTGACACCAAAACCTGGCAGACATGCAATTAAAAAAAAAAAAGACTTCAGACCAATATCCTTGGCAAAAATCCTCAACAAAATATTAGTAAACCAAATCCAGCAGCACACTGAAAAGTTAATTCACCAAGATCAAGTAGTCTTTATTTCTCTGATGCAAGGCTGGTTCAACACGCACAAATCTACAAATATGATTCATCACTTAAACAGAACTAAAAACAAAAGCCACATGATTATGTCAACAGATGCAGAAAAGGCCTTCAATAAAATGCAACATCTCTTCATGTTAAAAACACTCAAAAAACTGTGCACCAAAAGAACATACTTAAAAATAATAACTATCTAAGACAAACTCACAGCCAACATTTTACTGAATGGGCAAAAGATAGAAGTATTTCCATTGAAAACTGGAACAAGACAAGGATAGCTTCTCACATTACTCCTGTTCAACATAGGACTACAAATCCTGGCCAGAAAAAAGTAAGGCAAGAGATAGAAGTAAACGGCATCCAAATAGTAAGAGAAGATCTAAAACTATCCCTATTTTCAGATAATATGATTCCATATCTAAATAACTCTATAGTCTCTGCCCAAAAGCTCCATGATCTGAAAAACAGGGATTCTTTATTTAATTTATTTTGTTTTAATTAATCAACATTATTTACTGTACTCCTGATGTAAGTCCAATATCCTAAAGTAGTGACTGCATTATTCTTAACCCTGTCAAAATTCATGGAGTTAGAGCAATAATCTACATCTTACAAAAACTCAGCCTTCTGTATATTAGGCGTGTTTTTACCTCAAGAAAGAGAACATCGATTTTGTAACAGCCTCTGAATGTGTGGGCATGAGTGTGTATGTGTGTCTTGTGTGTCCTTGTATGTATGAACGTGCGATAAAATTATTGTAAAATTAAATGTCACATTCACTGCCTAGTGGCAGTGTTGGTGGCCAGTTGTTCCCATGTTATCCACTGTGGCATGTTAATCTGACTGTTTCTTGTATTACAACTTTGGTTTCAATGTTTGTCTCAGAGGAGATTTTGAATAGAAAGCCTTTTTAAAAAATATTATTTATTTCAGAAAATATACTAACAACTTCAGGGAACATTGTTAGTTCCCAAAGAACTCCCGAAGAAACAAAAACTGATTTACTGAAATATAAGCTGCTTAAGTCTTTCTATTTTCTTCTCCGTATGTTCTAATAATATATTTCATAGACTAAAGATTAATACAGTATGTGTGAAGTAGAAGTATGCTAAATGATGTGTATCTGAAGACATCGTTTAAATGTCTAATTAACAATCATCCTTCAACTCTCTTTTATAATATATTTTAATCACATAAATGAATAATTATTTTAAAAAATATAAATATATAGGACATTTGTCATTTAACGAAGTATTTTCCTCAACCCTGAGGATGTAGCAGTGAGCAAAACACTCAATAAAATGCATAATTTAAGAGGATCACATACTAGCATGGGTCAATGGAAAAATATAGAATAAAATACATATCATGTATAGGATGATTACTACTGTGGAGAAATAAGAAAAGTAAGCAAGGTAGACAGTGCTAAAGACTGGAAGTGGAGTTGAAGTTTATAAGCTGAGGTCATCAGAGAAAAATTCACAGAGAAGGTGATATTCGAAAATCAACATGAGGAGATAAGGGAATAAAATATGCATGTATTTAGGGGGAAATCCCATGCAGAAGGAATGACAAGGGCAACAGTCCTGGTGTAGGCAGGTGCTTGGTGTGTTCACAGACATTGAGAAAGTTGATCATGCGGATTCAGAGGGAGTGTGTGACTTTCTTCTCTCATTCCAAGGACAGCAAATTGCAGCTGTCATAGACTTAAGAGAGAACAATACAGTTTTTCGCTTTAAATAAAGGTATACTTAAAACAAAGGTTTCTTATTGCTGACATACTTGTAAGTTGTAATGTTTTCCGTGAAACACGATGAGTATATTATTTTTGGTTAATTGATCTTGATTGCTCACAAAGCTAGTTATTTAACAAAATAAATACGAATCATATTACTTTTTAAAATTTTCCAATAAGTCATTTTATGCTTTTCTGAAATATCTATTAAATATAGTTATTTTATAAAATTTATTTTCTTACCATATAAAATACATGTAAAAGTAATCAATACCATGATATGAATTTATATATAATATGAGAAACATAATATAGAAGTGTTTTTAAAGTAACTATTTTACTTTGGTTAGACATATATATTTTGAAATTCTGTGTAAGTGGGTAATTTGTGTATCCAATTCAAGCTGTAGAAAAGCTGTATAGAATCTACGTTGTAATCCTTCAAGGCTATGCATGCATTGTGCTCTCCCGGCTTCATAATCTTCAATGGAGTCAACGAAAATCTTTTCAGTTCTTCTGAAATTATTTGAAAACCTTAGCTTGGAGAATAACTTTTTTAAGTGTAAAGACTATTGATCACCCAATTTTGCTTTTGATATTTTGAACATATGATTTATAAAGTTTTCTACACACGTTAGTGAAAATTTTTTCAGCTAAATTATATTTTATTTTTCCTATTCTTATCTCAGGATGAGATCTCTTAGGATGACAGGGTAGAAAGATTCTTTCACAAAGATACCCCTTAGTTTTAATGCTTTTCTTAAACCATCTCTAGCAATGCTGATGATTGTTTGGTGGTTGTTGCTTTTGTTGCAGGTTATTTCATCCACATAAATTTTCATCCTTAGAAATGTCTTACCACTCTATCTTCAGTCATTGTCTGTCTGTATGGTGATTACTCCCTAAAAAGCATCTTTAGCTGATATCTTTCTCCCCATCTCAAGACATATATAAACAATTGCTATCAGTTACCTGTATTTTAAAAGCTCAAGGCCATCTCACATTTAATATATGTAAAACTCAATTTATTTTTCCCCACAAACCTCTCCTCCCGTGTTTTCTATTTTAGAGAAAGTTGCCAATAGTTCCAACATAGCTGAAGCAGAAAGGTGAGTGATGTAAATGTTTAACACACTTTCTCTCTAATACATTTGTAAAAAGACCAAGTCCTATTAAGACAATCTCGTCACTAGTCTCTGAAAACTGTTTCCTCCATTCTCACTGTTACTACTTTAGTACAGAAAATCATATGCTCTTGTGGAGTTTTGTAAAACAGTTTGCTGTCTGACCAATTTTTGTCTGATCCTCACCACACCATTCTCCAAAATACAGCCAATAATATTTTCTGAAATGCAAATTTGATCACATCATTATTTTGCAAAAAAGTTTCCTATACCCTCTCTTCTGTCGGGCAGACTCTCTTCCACTGTTTACATTATCTAATCCTTCTTTGTTCTCTAGTTCACAGCATAGACATCTGTTCTTGGAAGACTCCCTTACACCAAGCATGCCTGGTTTAGTTTCCCCAATCACATGGCTTATTTGTATGTTTATTCCCTAATAATTAGTATACTTCTCCACCAGGCTATAAACAGTGAGAAAAGGAATTGTTTTTTAAACTTTATGTGCAAGACTGAGCACAGCAATGGACACAGCAAGTACTCGATATTTGCTAAGTTGAATTACTTTTTATACCAGTCATAGTTGATGAATATATGATTTGAGTTCTATTTTGAAAAAGGCAACATAGAAGTTGCTATAGAAATGTTAGATATATAGTGAAGTGTTAAATTGCTTCCTTCAAGTAGTTTATGGTCTAATATTGACCATACAAGGTATAAATTTATCAAGGATAATGAACAATAAGCCATTTACTTACTGCCAATTAAAAAATACTGAAAATCATTAAAAAAAAATTAAGCACAAACCATGGTACTAGTGCCTCTCTAAAAATGCCTCTCTTTTCAAACCCCAATTTAGTTCTTTTTGGTTTTTTTTTTGGTCTGTAAATAGTGTATTTTCATAATAAATGAGAATCAAACTTATCCAATTTGAAAATCAAGCATTTTGCAAATTAACATATCTATTTACATTCAGTTGCATAAATCAGTTCCCAAACCCCAGGCCATGGACTTCTGCTGCCCTTAGCCTGTTAGGAACCAGGCCACACAGCAGGAAGTGAACAGAGGGAAGGGAGCAAAACTTCATTTGTATTTACAGCCGCTCCCCATTGCTCACATTACCACCTGAGCTCTGCATCCTGTCAGATCAGCAGTGGCATTAGACCCTCATAGGAGTGTGGACCCTATTATGAACTGCTTATGTGAGAAATCTAGATTGTGTGCTCCTTATGAGAATCTAATGCCTCACGATCTGTCATTGTCTCCTATCACCCCCAGATGGGACCATCTAGTTGCAGGAAAACAAATTCAGGGCTCCCACTGATGCTACATTATGGTGAGTTGTATAATTATTTCCTTATATATTATAATGTAATATTAATAGAAATAAAGTGCACAATAAATTTAATGTGCTTGAATCATCCCCCAAACCATCTCCCCCTTCCCCTGGTTTGTGGAAAAATTGTCGTTCATGAAACTGGTCCCTGGTGACAAAAAGGTTGGGAACCTTTGGCATAAGTGTATGTTAAATTTCCCTCATATGCTCTGTACTGTGCCGAATATTGGAGAAATAAACACTAACCGTGCAGCTTGCAATGTGGTTAGGAAAACAAGAGAGGCAAATACATAATTTGAAACAAAATGGTGATTTTAATGATAACTATAAGCAGAGGGTAAGAGCAGAAATCAGGACTAGCTTCAATATTCATTTGTCTCTGATATTTTGGGAAAAGGGGTGGTATTATAATGATTTAGGGCAACTGAATGAAAGTGTAAACATTATCATTATAATAGTGCCAATTAAATTTAATAAATAGGTCTTGATATCCTTAAGCATAAAAATCTTTTCATCACTACAGTGTATCTCCATTAGTTGATAACAACATACATACATCAAAGTACTAGTAACAATGGAGAAGTTGTTGTTTTAAAATTATTTGTGAGTAACTTTGTTTCATAAATATTTATGGTATTAATCCTTCACCAAAGTCTTATACTATATCTAGATTGTATATATTTTTTCTTTTTCAAACTTATTAGAATATTAGTTAAGATTTACCAGAAGTTAAATAAAAAATGAAGGAACTATAATAATTTTTGGTGATTTAAAGCTCTTCTTAAAATTATGCAGAGATGGTTAAGTCTTCAGTTTATTAACCAAATTATTAGCAAAGAAAATTTTTGTTATGAAATTGATGTGATTATAGCAAGACAGATAAATTTCCTAATGTTGTAAAATTTTTTTTTTTTTTTTTTTAGACAGAGTCTGGCTCTGTCGCCCAGGCTGGAGTGCAATGGTGCAATCTCGGCTCACTGCAATCTCTGCCTCCGGGGTTCACGCCATTCTGCTGCCTCAGCCTCCCAAGTAGCTGGGACTACAGGCACCCGCCACCATGCCTGCCTAATTTTTTTGTATTTTTAGTAGAAACGGGGTTTCACCATGTTAGCCAGGATGGTCTCGATCTCTTGACTGCGTGATCCACCTGGCTTGGCCTCCCAAAGTGCTGGGATTACAGGCATGACCACCACGCCTGACCATAAAATAATTTTTATAAGCACAAATGCATGCAGTCAATAAAAGGGGCACATTTTCTTCCCTGCAGTTTCAGTGCTTTGAACTTACAGAAATTAGTTTAAGTTAGTCTTCAGTCAAAACTGAAGTTACTATTTTATGTAAAACAAGTTGGTATGTGTGTCAAGTATCTTCCTTTCCTTTTTTTTTAGGCATAATTAAGATCAAAACGGTATTTGACAGCTAATATCAATATTAAAAACAATAATGAGTAATGTCATTCTACCAAAGAAAAGCACAGTTTACAGTGCTTTGCATATGCACTGGTAAAGAAAGCATTTTACTTCTTAACAACCTAGAAAACAGATGTGAATAAGTAAAATTTCCTCAGAAAGCAAAACCAGTCTTTGGGAACATCACACATGTTACCAGGCAGTAGTGCTGCGCATCTGAAATGCTGGTGAATGAGCTGGAGGTCATCCTGATATCAGCACGCCAGTGGAGAAGATGATGGCATACTGATATAAATTTCCCTGCCCAAACTAATTACTGCTCAACACTTTTCTTTGACTCAGAGACCATTTTTTTTCTTATAAAGACTAAAAACCGAGATCAAGTGTATTGCTTTAATAATATTATATTCCAAAGAGTGACTCAGAAGGGATTATTGAAAGGTTTAGTTACTCACATAAGAATTATCCTGCAGCAAGTTAATAAAATAATATAATAAGAGGATGTTTCCATTAAGGGACCCCAGGATTAATTAAGATGGTTTTTATATTTTATATAAAATGTATATGAATATCTATCATTCTATCTCCATAATATTTTCATATTGACAATTTTTGGAAGTAATTATTCATTAAACCATAAGTCTACTTACATTTTGGCTGATTATACAACTTTCTGTATTTTATAAAATGGTTTCCATGTGATACAACTTAGTACATTAATTGTCCTTACTGTCTTCCCCAGGCCTTATCATTTTAAGGATTTATAATTCCAACAGAAATTCCATTAACGACTTAACTCCCCACCAACATTATGAGAAGTTATCAAAGTTTTTTTTAGTTTTCTTTCTCTCTCTAGTATTTAATAATCATTCATGCTCACAAAAAAGTCTGAGAAGTTCTTTTCACTGCTATTCTCACTTTGCTACAGTTCATCACTTCATAATCTCCTTGAGTGAAGGCTGTACCATCTCTATCACCACCTTAACCCAGACTATGAGCTTCTCTGGATGGCTGGTGAACTCTGGCTATTCCACTGCCCTCAGCGCTGCCACTCCTGTCCTGATGGCCCCTGGAGACTCATACTGTGGTAATGGTGAGCATATCAACTGCTTTCATCTGAACAGCTGGTGCAGGCTCTGACGAAGTCATGATGTGTGTTACTTGCACCAGCGCCACTCACCTCTGCACTGCCAGTGGATCCCTTATAGAGTCCAATGCACACTCTTCCAATGTATTTTTGTCTATCCAAGGTCAGTTGGTTCTCTGCTCTTCTAAGTAGCTTTAACATATTGCACTATAGCTATTTCTCAAGTTGTAGATGTCATTAGACTACCAATTACCACTGGGCATACTAATTATCACTTCACCCTAACTGCTAACCACCAGGTCTGGAATGTACTAAGCAGTCAATAAATATTTGAGGAATTGAACTTAATTTATTTTGTCTGCTGTGGCTCACTCTTCTTCTGAAGATGGACAAATAATTTCCCAGCCTTTATTGGACACTCTTTTATAGAGATGTTTTTTTGGTGTAGAATTTGGGTCTCTCTCTCTCTCTCTCTACACACACACATATGTCTGTCTCTCTATATACACACACATATGTATGTATGTATACATGTGTAAATTTAGTATTACATATGCATGTGTGTGGATTCTGATATAGATGTATATAAACATGTGTATTTATTCCATTAGGTTTGCTTTGTATTCTCAGTAGTGATAACTACATGGAACAGTAAAACTTGTTTGCTTTTTAAATGAGATTTAAACATTTTTGAGTAACTAATAAACTTTTGGTGCCCTTGAAACTCAAATCGTCTGACTTCACTGTTAAGGCACAGAAGGAGGAAATACAGAAGAGAAAAATGCACATTGCAGCAATAAAAATTAATTGTATATAATTTTATAATTGGTTTCCAATATTTGATGATGATGTGACCATATTATGCCCTAAAACTCAGTTTCTTGCCATTTTCATAAATACATGTTTGTGATTTTTCTCTAAAACATATTATAGATTTCACAACACTTTGGTACATTGAGTTAAAAACAAATTGACTATTATAAATAGTAACCTTTGCTATAGGTGCTTTAACACCACATGGAGTCAAACAGCAACTACCAAGTCTTGTACATACAGTTTTTGTATTGCAATAAAGGGTTTAAGTTAGTTTTATGGGAAGGCATAAATATTGCATGCATAAATATTATAGTCCTTTTTGAAGGGATTTATATATGTATATATTTACATAAATATTTATATATATTTACATATATATTTACATATATTTACATATATATACACACACACAATACTGACACAAAAATATATAAGTTGAAACTGAAGCATCTTGATGAAACTTTGTTTTCTTGTGATGCCAGAAAGCAAGGAAGTACTTAAAATACTTGAAAAAAATGAAACACACACACACACACACACACACACACCCCTCCACAATAATGGGTGTCTGTCAAAGGAACATAGACATCAACTGATAGAGCTTCTGATAGTCAATCCTAGAACAATTTGAGCAAGAAAATATAATAAAGTAATACTAGAATATAACACATAATAGAAATAACCATGAATTCATACTAGTATGAGTAAATGTTTGGATATATAAAGAAATAAGGAAAAATAAACAATTCTCTCTTGCAGAACAATTCCAAATAATTTAAGCAAATATGCTACCATCAAATGGAGTATAACTCTTACTCTTTAAGTGTGGGCTATGCATAGATATAGTTCTTCCTTCCAAAGAATACAGCATGGAAAGGGGATAAAAGGATAAATTTTATATTGGAGAAACCTGAAAAACATGATTTCAGCCAGATGACCAAGGTCAACACCAACTGTAAGTAGTGTTCATAGCATAATATAATGTAATGAAAATGGCAGTTTAATTCTGTGCTCTTCCCCTACATCTAAGCTCTTGCCTGTAGACTTGGCAGAGCTTTGGCTCATTCTTTGACACAAAAACAGCTCATCCTTTATGATACTATTTATTTTCTATCCCTTTAATTTTTGCAAATGTTTCCAAATATGTCCTAATTGCAGCCAGATATTCAGATAATATTTTGTTAAACTCTGTTTAAATTGTATTGGATATTATTAAATTAAAGTTAATTATTGCCACATATTTCAATTCCAAACTGAATGACCACGCATATTCAAATAATAGTTTTAAGTGACTCTCGTTTTTTCTATTTGACCTTGCTGATTTTCATGCATCTATCGTTCATGGGCATCCAGTCTATGTACACAAAAAAAGGAAATATTTAGATGATATGGGTTCTTCTTGAAAAAACAATTCAAGAGTATTTTGTGTGAACTTTTATCACAGTGTTTCCCGTAATAGTCTTTAGATTCTTCAAAATTATAGCTTACAGCAGAACTTAATAGGCATAAATATAGAGCGAATAACTTACTTTCAATATTTTCCCAAGGCTGAAATTTCCATCATTATTTATTGAGCTAACAGAAATGAATTTAGCTTTCTATAAGCATGGCACCCAAACATTCAAGCTTATGTGAATGGGAGAGGAATTTGAAATGTATATTTAATAATACAAAATGTTTCCATTACATAACTTCCATGTGTCTTATAAGTCCAATGTTTATTGAATGTTTTCTAGGCAGTATTTTACTTGTTTTATTTTACTCTATTTATGTGATTTAATGTTTTCTTTTGTGAAAGAAAATTATTTCTATACATATGAGTCTCAGAGGTCCATTTTCATTTTATATTGCATCTTGTATGAGTCTGACCAGAGCCCAAATCTCCTTCCACTGTTGGAAGTCACTGTGTCTGGCTGCTCTCAGTAGAGTGTTGAACACAATTGGCAAAAGTTGAAACATGGACATTTCCTTTCATCATATTTAAATGTGTACTATAGCCTTGCATCACTTAACAAGAGGGATATTTTCTTAGAAATATGTTATTAGGCAATTTTGTTGCTATGCACACAGCAAAGACTGCACTCACACAAACCTAGATGGTCTAGCCTTCTATATACCTTGGCTGTGTGGTATAGCCTATTGCTCCTAGGCCACAAACCTGAACAGCAGGTAACTGTGTTGAATACTGTAGGCAATTTTAATGCAGTGGTATTCGTTACCCTAAATATATCTAAGAATAGAAAAGGTACTGTAAAAATATGGTGTTATAACTGTATGGGACCATCTTCATGTACGTGGTCCATTATTAACTGAAACGTTATGTGACACATGACTGTACTTGGAAGTTGTCACAGTAAAATCTTCAGAAGAATGATTTTTTATTCCACTTTTATATACATGAGATCTGGAGCAATATCTTAGAGAATATTGATGTAAAGAAACTCTATTGATCTTCTCCACTATAAACAAACAGCAAATTTTCATAAACATACATCTTTCGTTCTAATGTCACTTTTGTAAAATATGGGACTGAAGAATTTCTACTAAATGAAAAATGACTACATTGGATACAGCTTCAACTTCAGGCACAGTGGACAAGAAATGATTATGCTGCAAACATGGGTTGTGCTTTGCTCACCATTCCTCTCTTATTCATTATTCCACTTCAGATGCATTGATATAGATTGTATCAGGATCCGAGGAATGGATGTATGCAGAATACTCCACTTCCCGTAATTTCAAACTTGCAAGTTCTCTGGGAGGGTACATCAATAATGTACTTTCGGAATTTACTGTTATTTATAAGAAAATTTAACTGTAAAATTTGTAATTTGTTTTCTGTAATTTTTGATTTTGGTTTATGGATTATTTTGAGGATCTGATTTAGGCTAAGGAAGACCACACATCTTTTTAAAAATAAGTTTGTTGTGTTAGGATATTTGCAAATTTCCCAGTGTGCAAACACACAGATGCAGAATTACTGAAACTTAAGTTTTCAACTTTCTACATGGAATTTTATCATTCAAATAAAAAAGATAAATAGGTAGATAGAAAAATAGATACTTAATTGTTAAATAGATAGGTGTCTGAATTTGTCAATTTTATTCTTAATGGTATTTTATGCCATTCCAACTTGGCCTCATTAGTCAATTACTGAGAACTAAGATTAAAGGTGTAGGCCGGGCACGGTGGCTCACGCTTGTAATCCCAGCACTTTGGGAGGCGGAGGCGGGCGGATCACGAGGTCAGGCGATCGAGACCACGGTGAAACCCCGTCTCTACTAAAAATACAAAAAATCAGCCGGGCGTGGTGGCGGGCGCCTGTAGTCCCAGCTACTCGGAGAGGCTGAGGCAGGAGAATGGGCGTGAACCCGGGAGGCGGAGGTTGCAGTGAGCCGAGATCGCGCCACTACACTCCAGCCTGGGCGACAGAGTGAGACTCTGTCTCAAAAAAAAAAAAAAAGGGGGTGTAAATGCCAAGAAATTTATTCTATATTATAGGCAATATATATGGCTATAAGTTTTTTTTTTAGCCAATTACTAAGGCAAAGAATAAGCACCCTTAATTAGAAAATCAACTTAATGATATGGTAAGTAAAATCAAGTGAACTATTTCTTGTTCACTGTGTTAGTTCGTTCTCACAATGCTATAAAGAACTACTTGAGACTGGGTAATATATAAAGAAAAGCGGTATAATTGACTCACATTTCTGCAAGCTATACAGGAAACACAGCTGGGGAGGCCTCAGGAAACTTACAATCATAGTAGAAAGCTGAGGGGGAACGAAACATGTCTTCATATGGCAACAGGAGAGAGAGAGAGAGCAAATGGGGAAGTGCTACACACTTTCAAAAAACCAGTTCTGGTGAGACCTCACTCACTATCATAAGAACAGCAAGGGGGAAATCCACCCCCATGATCCAGTCACCTCCCACCAGGTCCCTGGATTATAATTCAACATAATATTTGGGTGGAGACACAGAGCCCAACTATATAGTTCACCATTTTGAAATCCCCAAATCTCTCAAAATAAATAAAAATGTTGTGAGGTGTATGACAAAGTCTTGGCTGCACAATTTGAATTGAATTAATTAGAACCTCAGTATAACCACTCCTTTTCCCCCTATTCCTTCTGAGTGTATGTGTATATATACATATATGTATAATATATATGCATATATATAAAGAAATATATATATCACGCAAAAAATTTACCGTTATCTAATATATATATTTCATGCAAGAACTTAACTTTCTGAAATCTGAAAAATAAAAAAAAAGTTTCCAATGTAAATCTGGCACTTTAACAAAGATCATTAGATCAAACAAAGAAAAACACATTGAATTATATATTCTATAATTTTTTAATTTTTTTAACTATTTTGCTTTTCATCATCATCTTCTTTTCCACTACAGTGAAGGACCAATCCAGTTTCAGCTGAAGGCTAGGACTTCAGTGTACTCTTGAGAATTTACGATTTACTAAATGAAGGCAATGGTCAGATTTGGAGTCAAAATTCTGAATGTTTTAACCAGGTTTGTTAATTTTTTTTAACTTAGAAAACTCATTTGAAGATAAAAATGGATATATTACATACAACATGAGTTATTGGGAGAATTAGAGTAAGCCAGATTTTCTAAAGTATGTAAAATGCTTAGTATATTTTACTTGTTTATAATTCTATAACTACCCAGAGATAGTAACACCAGTGAAAATATACAATGATAAAAAAGTTGTTTATATTAATAATTAATATGAAACAGGATCAAATTATTTTATTCTCCATTTAAGTGATAATAGTAACAATGGTCACCATAATAAATGGTAATAATTATAGTAAACACTCATTAATACTCTTTACCTGATGTTTTTATAAGCTTTTTAAATATATTAACTAGTTTTACTTTTCAAAAAAATTTTACAAATCAAATGCCATTATAGCTTACTGTTTTTCTTATACAGAAGAGGAACTGAGGCATATATGTAAGTAATTTGCTGAAATTCACACAGCTAGTAAATGACAGAGTATATGTTCTTTAGTGTTGGGCTCTATTGTTGCTATTGGAGGTCAATATAGTATCTAGGAATATTTTATGAGAATAGTAACACAGCATTTTAGGAAACAATTTCCTTTACTAGAAAACTAATTCCCCACCAAAATACTATTTTGTAATCAACATTTTTATCTTGCCAGATTGGTTGTTGGTTGATAAACAGTTTTGTCCCTGGATGCAAAATTGATTTGCTCTGTCTGGCAGATAAGAATCTCATGCTTCATGTTTGATTAATGGGGTTTTACATATCATGGTCTAAGCTTCAAGTATTACAAAGCCAGAGTTTTTTGAAAATGCTAATGGCGTTTTTGATTAAAATTCAATGTCTATCTTCAAATTTTTCATTGAACCTAGGGCAATTTTTTTTCATTCTTATATGTCTCATGAAACCGTAACAATTAGTGATAGAGTTATGGTTTGATATTTGGGGCATTTCTTTCAGGAAAAAAAAAGTTTTACATGATTTAAAGGATGCAGCTTACATAAAATTGCCTTATAATCACTGTATTTCTGCATAATACGTGCTGAAAAACAATGCAGCCCAACTTGCCTAATTACCTTTAAGACATTGAAATACGTGCTGTGATCACCAGACAGTGCTGTCTGCATTTCCCAGAGCATCCAAACAATTACATGTGGAATTTGATCTTGCAAAATACTTCTGAGTTAGGTAGAACACCAAATTATTGTTCTCTTGTGATAATCCCCTACCTCTAGAGGTATTCTCCATTCCATTCCTTTTAATGCTTGGTTGCACTGCCTATTTTGCTTTGTTTTTGTATTCCCAGATGCTTCTGAGTTCTTGGCTGTGACAGCTGGGTTATGAGTGGTATTTGAGGTTAATTAAGTCACTGATGAATTTTAAATAGAGGTACAAGATGAAGACAGCAAGATATGGGAAAAAAAAAAACGCTTACTGAGATTAGTCTGGGGGAAACTGAGGATGATGTCCAAGTCAAAGAAAATATATAAAATTACGTATAGATATTTTATATATATATATATATTTAATATTACTCTAGATCAGGAATTTAAAACCCAGGTCCCATTAGTATAAAGTATGGACCATTTAAGAATGACATAGGCTTAATGTTGAATAAGTGGAAGATGTGGGGCTGTAGCCAGTTTGTGAAACCTGGTCTAGATGTTGGAAAATAAGTTGTGGAGAAGCTAGAAAGAAAGACTATTTCAGAAGTTTAGGCAAAAGATGATGCCAGCATAACAAGTTGGTTATGAAGGGAAGTGAGAGCAATGTAGATATGTTTTCTAGGTAGAAAACAATAGAACTGGTTGAGGGATTAGAGGAAGGGCGAGACAAGAAGTAATTGAGTGTGACAGACTTTTAGCTTGAACAACTGGGTGGCTAATAGTGACATTTACCGAGACAGAAAAAATAATATTGAAAAAAATAAGTTTGGGAAGCCATGTCAAATGTACTATCTGGACATGTTACATTTAAGATAATGATCAGTTAGATACTTAAACATAAAAACCTATAAATCAGAGAACAATTCAAGGCTAGGAATATTTTTAGTAGTCAGACCAGATATGGTGTTTCAGCCATGGAACCAGATGAAGTCTTCTGGGAAAGACTGAAGATACGAAAGACAGATCCCGAGACTGAAGAACCAGGCACTAAAACATAATGGAGACATGTCGTATTCAGCAGTTTAGAAAGAAACATTTATGGGGACCAGAGACAACACACACAAATGCAAATTTATTAAACAGGTAAAACATGATGTCAGTAGGAAAGAGATGTAAATTTTCATGAAAGCTTCTGAGTGTTAGGGCAGAATAAAAACAGAGGTAGTCAGCTGATTTGGGAAAACAATATTCTTTTTCAATGTCGAAAATACTAGTTTTAGTGGAATGGAGGAAAGATGAATCAGACTGATATTTGCTGAAAGGTGAATATAATGTGGCAATGTCAATAGTGCAGATGTCTTTTTTAGAGACTGGATTGAAATTAAGCAGTGGAATGGAGAAACAGCTTAGAAGGGCTTTGGTAGACAAGGGGCAGTGATTTTTGTTTGTTTTATTTATAGACTAGAAATTTATAATCGTAAGAATAATCAAGGATATGGTGAGGTTTTTTATATCTACACACAAAAATGACTGATAGCCACATGTTGAAAGGGAATAGAGAAGGAGCACATGTAAAAGAGTTGGCTTTTTAGAGTACCATAGTGATTTCTGCTTTTCTAACAGGATGAAAGAGAGAAAATGCATGAACAAATTCTAGTGTATTTATGAATTTGATTAGGTGAGCTTCTATTTAAGTTGCTTCTATTATATCATCGAGGTACAAAGACAAGTTGATAATGTGAGGAAAAGATAAGATTTAGAAGAGGAAATTTTGTTATCCTTAAAATATACAGGAACAGGAGCTACTGTGGAATTCTTGTAGGAAAGTCATGTATTATTTTCAGTTTTGCAGTCATGGCTTATTTATTTATTTATTTATTTATTTACTTATTTATTTATTTATTTATTTATTTTTTGACGAAGTCTCACTCTGTCATCCAGGCTGGAGTGCAACGGCGCCGTCTCGGCTTATTGCAACCTCCACCTCCCGGGTTCAAGCAATTCTCCTGCCTCAGCCTTCTGAGTAGCTGGGACTACAGGCGCATGCCACCATGCCTGGCTAATTTTTGTATTTTTAGTAGAGAGGGGGTTTTGCCATGTTTACCAGGCTGGTCTCTAACTCCTGACCTCAGGTATCTGCCTGCCTTGGCCTCCCAAAGTGCTAGAATTACAGGCATGAGCCACTGCACCTGACTGCAGTCATGACTTTTAAGAGTGATCAGCTAACAAAGTTGAAAATTTTTCTACAGAAATGTATAAGTGGCGCTATGCACAACAAGAATAGATGGATTCTTGGAAATTGCTTGTTTGGTGCCAGACGAGGACAACTGAGAGAGAGAGACTAAAGGTTAAAGTTTTGATTATAGGTTTAGGATTTCAGGAAAGTTAGTTATGTTGCCTGTTAACTTGGTTTTCTCATTTATGAAAAAGTTAATCATAACAATTTCAAGCAACTTTAACATGTTATGATTTATCTACCTGTTTTATTCTAACAAGCTCAATTTTAGTTATTGTCTAGGATTGGGAAATCTTACCTAAACTGTTAGATTTTTTTAGCCTGTTTGATATTCTATTTGCACTGAAAAATTGTAATGAAAATATGGGCTTGAATTATACAAAAGGGAGTTAAAATATGAAATTTGGGAGTGGGCTAAAAAATTGACTTTACTAAAATATAACAATAAAATCATCTGTTAAATAAAACAAGCCCTAGAAGAAACAAAGATAATAATGGTAATAGGTATACAGACTTGAAGTAGGATTTCTGATGCTAACCATATGGCTTCCTCGATTGCAAATATTGATGCTTCTAAATAAGGCAATGAGTTTTTAAAAATTTTAACAAGCAAATATGCTTATTGATAGACACTTTGATTGAAAATATATTGCTTAAATCCAGGATTTAACACATTGCTTGTCTGCAAATCACACTGCCTCTTAATTCAAATAGCATTTAATCTTCACTTCACAGGCTAATGTTCCTTTGTTTTGCATATATGCCCTACAATGCTGATAGCAAAGCCATAGGCTAAAGTCGTCTGTCAGGACCCAGGGGATTTTGATAACATTCAAGCTTCTTCAAGGTATGAGATACATTCAAGCTTTTTCAAGGTGTGAGGTCAACTCCATAAATATTTGGGAAGAATTTAAATTGTCGCAAAGTAGACACTAACACCTATCAATAAAATTGGTTATGAAAGAGCAGAGAATTAGCCTCAAGAGTCTGTGTTGCCACCTGGGGATTTATTCAATTGGGGTGAGTTTTAACAAAAAGGTAGCATTTGTTAGAACGCATTTTTATTTATTTTATTTTATTTAAGACTGAGTTTTGCTCTTGTTGCCCAGGCTGGAGTGCAATGACCCGATCTCGGCTCACTGCAGCCTCTGCCTCCCGGGTTCAGTGATTCTCCTGCCTCAGTCTCCCGAGTAGCTGGAATTACAGGTGCCCGACACCACGCCCAGCTAATTTCTGTATTTTCGGTAGAGATGGTGTTTCACCATGTTGACCAGGCTGATCTCAAACTCCTGACTTCAGGTGATCCACCTGCCTTGGCCTCCCAAAATGCTGGGATTACAAGCGTGAGCCACCGCGCCCAGCCAGAACGCATTTCTGTTGGTGTACTGCAGGTCAGTTCTTTGAGTAGTCTTGGACTAATCCAGTTATTTCTCCTTTCTCACTTTTAGTTATCAAGAATAACTGTAGGACGTGCTTGGAATGCAACACCCTGAGATAAGAAAGTAACAGCTGAAATCGTTTCAGCTCTGTTCCTGTCCTCTTCTAGAAACAGGGTGTCCTTTAATGCTTTATTCCTGTGTGTCATGTTGCCCTGTGAAGTACAAAATCCAGAGCAAGCTGATTTCTGCGGTCTGTCCCTGGGATATAAAACTCAGAATGGGCTGTTTCCTGGGGAACCTCAATTGTGATGAAAGAGAGATATACACAAGTGAGACTCCAGTCACCTCAGTGGCTTCACGGAAACTTGCAGGACCAGCTCACAATAAATCCAAGGCTTCTGTTTCCCTTTTGGCCTATGTCTAAGTAATAGACCTGCTTCATATAACTCGTATGTGTGGGTTTTCTTTTTCACCATACTCAGACAAGTTGGTTACCAGTGCACAGTGAGCCTACTTTACATATGCCTACCAATAAACCAATATTGTTAAGTCAAATAATAAATTCTGTTTGCTTAAAAGAGCTTTTACTTACCATGTTTTCGTGTGAAGGATACAGTATCTATTCTTATTTCTAGTCAAAGTTACTAGCTGATGTAAATTATGTCAAATATCTCTACTCAGTATTATAGATATTATTTTTATAAAGTGGGTTAGATTCTTATGAGTTTAAAGATAAACTTTAATAAAAGATAAACATTCAGCTGCATTCTCTGAATGTGAGATAAATGTAGATTCTTCTTCATGGAATGTTTATTACCTTGGATAACCAAGCCACATTTTTTTTTTTTTATGATTCCACAAAATCTTCATACTCAGAATTCAATGCCATTTCTGTGATTTGAATGTGTCCTCCAGAAAGCATGGGCCGGAAAGTTAATTTCTAATGTATTAGTATTGGGAAATGGGGCCTAATGGGAAGTATTTTGGTCATGAGACCTCCACACTTATGAATGGATTAATAGCAATTATAAAATGCCTTGAGGATGTGAGTTCACTCTCTCGCTTTCTCTTTCTCTCTTTTGCCCTTCCACTATGGGATGATGCAGCAGGAAGGCCTTTACCAGATGTCAGTCCCTCTATCTTAGACTTCACAGCATCCAGAACAGTGAGCCAATAAATTGTTGTTCATTATAAATTACCTAGTCTCTTATATTCTGTTAGTGCAGCACAAAATGAACTAAGACAATATGGTATATTTAGACATTGCTCTTCTGATAATAATAAAGTGTTTGTAACAGGGTGAGAAATTGTTAATTTCATTCACAAATTTATATGTCTTGCTCTTTAAAGATTATCTCACTTTTTAATTTCAACTTTATTTTCCCCTGCCTGAGGTACATTTTTATATTTTCCAATTCTATCATGAGCCATATTCTATCATGACTTATTCTCAATTTTCTGAATGCTTAAAAATAAAGTGTATGTCCAATATTTCAACTTTTAATTATTTTTGTAAATATGTAAATTAAATACAAGTGTTTGCATTAATAAAGATTATTTTGTTTGTACTTTTAATTGGCATTTTTCTTTGAAATTGGTAAAATGTATCTGTTAAAATTAAAAGGCAATATAATTAAAATGTGAAAATTTTTTTACATAAAATTAATTTTATTGTATACATTCATCTAAATGTCATCAACAGCATTTTAAAGTAAAACTGCTTCCAATTCTAAGTTTCAAAGTCATCTACCTGACAGTATAAAGAATGGTGACGCACTTCATGCATGTTATGTCTGAAGAGCATAGACAATTTCAAGAGTAAGATAAATTGTTTAATATTACAAATGTACACCAGCCTCCATTTGCCATTGTTGTGAAAACCATTTCTAATTTATGAGTTCCTCTGAAATCACAAATGGGAACATCAAGATAAGCAAGGAAACAGATGTTTGGAACTACTGGGAATCAATACCTAATTATGCAAGAATCTATTGCATTCTTGCTGTCTGAGGAGAAGGATTTGACAAGTTAATTAATTTGTCTTTCCTCCTGTCTAAGCACATCCATCACTCAAATCCTGCATACACTCTGAATCAATATCTATCTCTAACATTGGCAGGAATGCAATATACAAACTTCATGACAGTCAGAAGCAGTTGCATTTTGTTATGAGGTCGTAGGACTCTTGTCCTATATGGAAGACTGCCTTCTCAGAGACTGAAAGGTGTTACAACTACAGTAGATGTGTAGACTTTATAGATGTTTCTCTGCCAAGTGCTGAGTGCCATAACTATGAAAGAAATTCCTTTATCCTCCTTAAGGAGTATATTTTTCAGTTTGCGCTTATGAATTATGCCCTCAAAAATTCCAGGCCTTTCTTGCTTGAGTATAAAGGCAATATTAATGCAAGTAATGTATAGGTTTAACAAATTATTTGGATAATATGCTAATTCCTCATGGTAACCTTATGACCTTCAGTAGTCCTAAATTATATAAGAAATAATAAGTAGCTATATGTTTTCTTGTTGGAAGACCAGTGTTTAATCTATCATAGCTGGACTACTCAGAAATGAAATAAGTAACAGTTAACTGACTAAACAAATTCCATGGCTTTTAACTTCTCCAACTCAACACCCTCAGTAAATTTAATTCTTTCAAGTTCTAACTTCTGCCCTTACACCATTTGGAGTCCATGGCCTACATAGCTTATTATCAAAAGTGAGTCTTGTGAGTGTGTTCATTCCTTTGCTTTTCTCTCATCCAATAGCCTTACTCCTGGTAAAAACCCATCTACTTTCTTCTTCATGTATGCATGCAGTTAAACATTTCTGGGAAAACAAACAATCAGATACCCCAAAAATTGACCAGGCGTACTTTAAATTAACAACCAAAAATGTCAAATCAACAAATATTGCCCAGTGGCACCACATATCTTTTCATGACTTTGCTTCCTCAGTCTCCAAAGCAACTGTTTTGTATTTCCTTAACCATTAAATATCCCCCATTCTTCTACTCAAATGATGATATTGCCTTATACTTCAATAAGAGAGGAAAAATCTCAAGAAACCAATGTCTCATTTAAGTGACAACAATCAAGGTTTGCCCTCCTTCCTGTTACAATAAATCCTTTGCCTCTGCTTTCAAATCTATGTGCCTTATCAGCATCATATTCCCTTTTGCTATGCTAGAAACTTCCTAAATCTAATTATCTCCTCTGAAGAGCATCAAATACTCTCATAGTATTCGATCAATCCCCTCACGTGCCAACAAGCTTTAGTGTCTTCTATCATAAAACAAGAGCAAAGAAGTTCTCACTTTTGCTCATATCCCCTTTTAACTACAATTATTTTCTTACAGTGAACCTTTAGAATAAAACTTAAAGAAAAAAAACTATATCTTGCTGTCCCTCCCATTTTCTCTTTAACTAACTTCATTGAATTTCCTGTTTCAAAAAGTGCCCCAAGTGCTCTTGTTAATGCCATCGAAGAAGACTGTTTTCTGCTTCATATGGGACCCCTTTGCTGGTTTCTTCCTTGTTAAAACTTTAAAAGCTGTGAGTATTGCTTAGATCTTCTTTACTCCTCAATTTCCTAGATAGTTTAACTTAATTCTATAATTTATGTAATATCTATATGTACCTATATGTTAATGACCTTTATCACTGCAAATGTGTATACCATCTACTTGATTACTTGACCTACACACTTGAATTTCTTATAGGTTCAAATTTCTTCTTAAAATAGAACACTTAATTCTCATATTCACCCATATACACTCAGGATGCTTTTTTCCTGTCTTTCCTATCTCAAAGAATTATGCTAAAATATATACAATTTTAAAATCAAAATACCTAGGAGTTTTCCTTTATCACTCTTTCCTTTATTCTCTGTATCCATTTTGTTCCTTCATAATCTATGTCTATTTCATTCGTCACCCTCCACATCTATTCCATTCATTATATCTGTTTGCATAATGTGTGCTAAATTGTATCAGCCCAGTATTCTCTGCCTCGATTGCTACTATACAGCACAATCACTTCTCATCGGACATTGTTAGAATGCAGAATTTTAGACCCTGCCCCAGATCTACTTAAATAGAATCAGCATTTTAACAAGATCGTCTTCCCATGTGATTATTATGCATATTAAAATTTGAGAAGTCTTGTTCTATAAAATCTGACCGCTATCAACCACTTTGAACTCAAGTATTAGACTTCACCTGTGGCCCATGATATCTTTCTGTTTCCCTAAATCATCAGTGTTTTGTTTTGTTTTGTTTTGTTTTGTTTTGTTTTCTCCATAGGACCTTTGCAACAGTTGCATTCATTCCCCAGGAGGCTTTCTCTGATTATCAGCTGCTGCATCTTTTTTGCCATTCAGGTTTCTGGCTAAATCTTAAGAGTGTTGAGACACGATTTTCAGTAGGTCCCTCCAGTTGCTGCAAGTCTTATATCAGATATCCAGACTATCTTTTCAAGGATGTTTGTGAATTAAACAGCTGTACAAAGTCTTCCTCCAGGGTAAATAATTGGTCAGTTTCACTAGCAACCCCCATTAAAAGATCAAGGTTACCTAAGCTTGAATTTCTTCAGCTGTGCCATAAACCTAGTGCAGCATTCAGCTGGGCCTGCCTACATATTACCCTTCTGATATTTGAAGAGGAAGGAGGATTGATGTAAATATGAAGCTTATGTTATCTACCATGCTGTGAGTCATAAAATTTTTTCCTTCTCCATTACCCATGAAACTGGAGCATGAAACAAATGAACTTTGAAAAAGAGGAAAGACAGCGAATACACAGATTCTGTTAAGCACGCGGAGTCCTGGAATCAAGGTGGACTGTAAAGATATCAAATGTCATTTCTCCTTAACAATATTAATGTAATTGTTTGCCTGAGTGTACCTATTGGAAACTAGCGTCTAAAAAATAAACCTATAATTTATTAAGATTTTAGCTAAGGAGTTAACTTTTCACTAAGGAAAACAAAAACTCCTTAATTCACTAAGGAGTTACCTTTTCTTTAGGATATTTAGAACATCTCAAAGTGGTTTCCAATAATTAAACTATACTGTTTTGATTTTTATTTTTGGTTCTTTCTCCAATATCAAAATTGAAACAGCAGGTAAAGCCCATTTGAGTATGAAACATGCATAAACGCCAATTATTTTTCACTTCGTCACTGTTGCATGAGCAGCTTCATGGTTCTGAAAATACTATGATGATTTACTTTTTTAACAGCTTCTAGATGCTTAGAAGATAATTTTATAATGAATTTATTTTCCTCTACAGCCAAACTCCCCACTGAGCTTTGGGGTGTGAAAAGCTCATTATTCCAACATCTTAGTTAATAACATTTCTCAAGTATAAATAGTAACATTAATTAAATATGTAGCATTATTCTAATACTACAATGTAATTCAAGATTTGTTAACTAATTTTAGTTTTTAACTAGTGTTTCTGGCAAATGTATTCTATTCATTAGGTCATAAAACAATTGTTGTGATAAGAGAATATAGAATTGTCACTTGAGGAACCAAAGGAAACAATAAATGTGATAGGGGTTCTTAGTTATTAGGATGAAGTTAATGTTTCTTGTTAATTTGATGTCAAATTATGTATTATTTTATTTTATATACATTGACCAACATTTAAAGTAGTCATTGAAAGAAAAAATAAAATTTAGTTAAAATTGTAAATCAAGAGAGAAAAATGGGGCTTACTGTTACAGCATTATTTAGGAACATAATTTTCAATATTCTTAGTGTGAGTCAACAAGAAGATATATTTGACAAACATGCTAATGAAATGTCAAGATATATTAAAGAAGTCGAGCATTTAAAATGAGAAAGGTGACAGTTCTCTTCTGCCCTTTGCTGGTCATGCCATACATGATACTTTATTCAATTTTAGATATTTAAGAAGTACAATGACAATTTGAAGAACAAGGAATGATAAGAATCTTCATAACCATTAAAGACTGGGTAATGGAATTAAGGATATTTATCTTGTACATGAGAAAACTCGTGGTTATCTTTATTCAAGTGGGTAATTGTCATGAGGAAGCTGACTTGAGTATTTGCTAGGACAGTCAGAGAAGAAATGTTTGAGGAAATGACATTTTATCAGAGACAAATAATGTGAGGTAGTGAACCATATAAAGATCTAGGAGATCTAGAGCATTGCAGGATATGGGAACAGCAACTGCAAAGACTTGAGGCTAAGCTGAGAACACAGAAATAACAAAAGCAAAATTTTATGCATGCAAAATATACTGTTTATATAATATGTGTGTGTCAACAAGTAGATTTTGAATTTATTTGGGCTTTTAGAATGTTTTTGTCAAATAAGCATCCCAGTCAATTACGTAGACATATATACAATGGTTGATTATAAAACTTGTTTTAATTCAAATCAATTAATGCTAATTTCGTAAACGTTGATTTAATAAGAAAAACCACTTCTTCAGATTCATTTCCAAGATACATTATTTTTCATAAACAGTAATACTTGGTTTGATTGAAAGTTAAATGGAATGACTAAGAAATGTTTCTCCACACCGATTTAGGAAAAATTATTGTGATCCAAGTTCATATTCACAAATATCAGTAGGTCTTCATAGACCTTAACACAAAATATTGTAAAAGTTTGGGCTGCCAATTCAAAGACAAGTTATTGTATTGCAGTTTGTCAAATTATGCTTATAAGTTCATCACTAGTTTTTCTTAATTAACTTTCTTGTATGTCATCCTGTCCTATAACTTTCTATTATTTATTTTTTTCTGTCTCAAGTGTTTAGCAGATTACTTTAGGATTATTTCCTTATGTAGATATCCATCACATTTTTACAACATAGTTGATTGTTTTCTTGGTTATAAATTTGTGATAAAGAAAATACTAAGGATGCAATATTAGGTCATTATCGTTTGGTAAGAATTGCATTTAAATTGGCTAGATAAGCTGGGGAGAGAAAATTAGAATAAAATAAATTAAAAATGTTATATTTTTCAAAAACACAATGTCTACCTAAAATTATGTAATATTTTACAAAGTATATTTAATATGGTACCAATTAGTCTTTCACAAATTTGTATATAGAGTATCATTACAAAAATTTTGAAAAATTCAAAACACATCAATAGATACTGCACAACTTGTGAAAGTTGAGTGGAAGAGCAGGAATTGTTATCTCAGATCTTCTCCTAGCTTAAAGTTATTTTTACTTTCAGAGAACTACTTTTCCTAGAAGTGCTTTACAGTGAACTTGAAGAAACTGTCCAATTAATAACAATGAAAAGTCTTACAAATTCGATATAATTATGCTAATATATATGTGCAAATATATTTCTCTCAAATTGTTGTAGCATTAGATCATGTAAACTTTCTCTTATATCTGACACTATGTTCTCTCACAATTTTCTAAATTCTAGATATTTAATAATTCTACTGATATTTTTCCCAGTTCCTTTTACTATTTTATCATTTTACTCTCCAATTAGAGGATCATGGACTTACTTCTTGATAAATGTCAATATACTTTTAATAAAATACATACATCCATGGGAAATCAAAATTGGCTACTAAAAACTCTCCGATATCTATTTGCCTGACTGACCTATTTTCCATAATTCATACTTTATTCTGAACAGGACAAGTCATCTGCTAAGGCATATGTAGATATGCAGAGAACCCTGGAAATATTTGTAATAAAAATTGGAGGCATATATAAAGTCAGATGTATTTGAATAAAAATAAAGTTTATCAGAATTGAAGAACTGATTCTGTTTACTATGGCTATGGAATAAAATTGGTGAGTCTTTTTTTTTCTTAAAGATTTTATTTTATTTCAAGTTTTTTGTTTGTTAGTTTGTTTTGTTTTTGTTTTTGTTTTTTGAGACAGAATCTCCTGTCACCCAGGTTGAATTGCAGTGTCATGATTATAGCTCACAGCAGCTTCTACCTCCTAGGTTCAAGCAATCCTCCCACCTCAGCCTCCCAAGTAGTAAAGACTACAAGCATGTGCCACAGCACTTGGCTAATTTTTTAAAATTCTTGTAGAAAAGGGATCTTTCTTTGTTACCCAGGCTGGTCTTGAACTCCTGGACTCAAGTGATCCTCTCTCCACAGCCTCCCAAAGCACTGGGATTACAAGCATGAGTCATCACACCTAGCCAAGATTTTTTTCAAGGATTTTAAAAATACATTTTCAAAATATTAAAACAATGAAAACAAAGTAAATGAGACATTAGCAGATGAAGGAGTAAGGGACTCAGTGATGGTGGTCACTGTCACCATGAGGGAGAGACAAAAGGCAGCAATATATAAAATCCTTAAAAACAAAAGAGTTTTTTTTTTTTACTTCTCTAATCTCACCTGCAAAAATTGTTACTACAGTGTAGCTGTTCAATAAACCTTTATTGAAAAAATAAATGAAAAATTGCACGGAATTGTAGACGAGTTTTATAAACACAGAGAATGTACATGTTGTATATTTCTACCTTCTAGAAAAAATGGTTCTCAAACTTTTCAGACTTATTAATATTTTAAAGTTTAAAAAATTGTTGAGGACCGAATTGTATTATGTGGAAATATATAAATTGTAATGTAAAGATAAATTAAAAAATAAAATTACCATAAATTAGAAAAAGAAAAACAATTACATGTTAAACAATAATTTTTTGAAAAAAAAAAAACAGAATAGTTCTCAGTATCTTTAAAGTATGTCTTTCTGGATAATTGTGGATATTTTTCTTGGATACTACTCCTAAACATAAAAAATGATGGTATCATAGAAGCTAATTTTAATGTAGAATCTGAAACCATATTATTGAGGTATTGAGCTTTTTGCAGTGTTTCACATTAAATTCCACTGCACTTGTATGCGTTTTAAATTAACATTTTACCCATGCATGATTTTGTAACATAATACATTGGTCATTTGGAAGCTATGGGTTTGGTTCTTTGAATCATAAAAACGCATCCAAATGTTGACATATTGCACAATACAATATAAAGATATTGGCATTCAATATTTTTCTCATCAGAAAGTATGTTAATTATTGGACATTGTCAAGCTGAAAATGGCAGATACCCGTTTTCATAATTCTAATGTTTGCTATAAGTTCAAATTTTAAGTTATTTTCCTTACAGTGTCAAACTAACTTAGTTCATATTCAAGAAAATGTCCACCAAGTACATAAATCTGCATAAATGCAGGTCATCTCATTCTTTCAAGTAAAAATTGTGGTTCATTTACAAAGGTAACTAGTTCAGTTATCAAATCAATCACACAAGTGCTTTCACTTAAGGCAAAAATTGAACTTTGTTATGTACCATGAGTACTTTATTAATACTTAAATTTTTTTTCAAACTGAATATTAGAAATGTATGAACACCATTGCCAATATTTATTAATATTAATCTTCATATCTTCATGGACTATGAAAACTGGCTTCTATTTTTTTTTTAATTTTCTTACAAGAAGCACTTCCTGGTGAAAAACAGTGACTACTGAAAGGGTTTGGTACCACCGTTTTTATTCAAGCTAAGCCAATAGTAGTCTCACTCATCATTGAGTTTATCATATTAATGCAAATGTTAACACAAAAACAAAGTATCCTAACATTAATATGAAAACAATTTTGCTCTCACAGTCCCCTAAAAACTTGTGGCATTCCCATGCAAGTCTGCAGATCACACTTTGAAAACAGCTACTTAACAAGGCTCTTATATTAAATTTCATTTTCTCCAAAATACAGTCCTATAGAAATAGTTTCTGAATCCATTTTTCCTATATGATGTTGTTAATTCTTCTAAGTGTATATAACTGCCAAACTTTATCACTACATACAAAACAAAACAATATGTGGCATACTTAAATTTATGAAAGAAATTAAATGATAAATAGCATGTGCTTTCAGCGTCTCGACCAGATTAGACTGGTTTTGATTATTTTCTAAGAGAATATGTTATGCCACTTTGGATTTATTTTTTTCCAGCGCATATTTTGCGCAACTGTAGTTATTTTACAGCACTGGCCTTTTGTTATCAGTTACAATGCTGGAATTGACAGGGTAAAAATAAATTTTCTGCAGAGTATCAGTTAATACAAATGCCTGGGTGTATGCAGACCTTGTCCTGAGAAATCTTTCTTTGAATATTAATATTATTAATCTTTTGGCAGTTATGAATTAAAAATAAGTGCAGTCTTCATGACCATTAATTATTTTTTGAATTATTATATGAATGTGATTATCTTAGCTTGAGCTACACACCTTCCCCTCTGATAGGAAAAGGCAGATTTTCTTAGGAATTTCATCCAAAACAGAAAACATAAGTTTTCAAAGGAAATTGTGGTGCTGTTAAAAGACGACAATACTTGTTTTGGTCTGAATTATTAAATAAGTAACTCATTTCGGTAATTTACAGGCACGTTGGATATTGGCTCCAGAGAGGCAGGAAATGTGCTCTCCTAGAAGGGCCTTCTAAAATCTTCACTCTTTGTAATATAAATCACTGGTCAAGTGACAAAGAGAGTGGAAACATGAGCCAATTTACCTTTTTGGAGCTTGGATGAAAATATACAGAAATCATAATCTTTATTTTATGAGATTGTAATTTTTTGTTACTGTCATTATATCATAACTGAAAATTTCTAATATAAACATTTGAACGAGTTAACACAAGAAATGTTCCCTCTTCAATATTCCAATGTATTTAAAACTGAAGCATTCATTTATAGAACTGAATCACCCGTATGTACTGAAAAACAACAAAATATTTTAGACTCTACTTTTATGAAAATTATTTGTAGACATAGCCTAGAAACTTGGAACACAAAATAATTTATCTAGAAAAATGGTAAAGGAAATGCAATATCTATATTTGTGAGGGCTTTACTATGTGTCAGCTTATAAACTACATTTCCTGGAATTTCTTTCCAGTTTGTTTCCAGTTGGTATGGGCCTTGAGAGAGACACTTGTCTGAGAGTTGTAGGGCAAAAGTGAGACAGCAGCCACTTTCTGTACAACATTGTTGTTTCTTTGTGATGAAACAGTAGATGGGCACACCACTGCTCCACATTCCCTTGGGTCCTCCTTCAGCTTCTTTGACTCCTGAACCAGGTGTATGTGTTCTCCTTTATAATGAAGGCCACCCTTGCCTTCCATCAACATCAGAGGCAGAAATAACTAAAACAGATTTCTGCCTGTCTTCTTTGACTGCAGTTGATGCTGGTGGGTACAAACTTACTTGTCCTTTCGCACCTTACATCTGTTTCCCTCTCCTGACCGTCTCCTGTTACCTGGCCTTCAAGCTCCCACATCAGAATGTTGCAGTAGGTAGTCAGGCAGACATGAGCAGGCAGGAGAGGGCCCCCAAACCAGGAATGTCAGCTGACCATCAAGTGATGTTCAGGTGGTTGTTAAACTGTCTCGCTAAAATAATAATTGGTCACAGCTGGCACCAGGGAAACGGCAGTCTCCCAATAAATAGAAAAACCTGAAACTGGTGATCAGCTTCCCAATAAGATCTCAGGAGCTAGGAAAGTAGATTCAAACACGCACACTAAGAGGCAAAATGGCAGAGTTTACTGATATTAATCTTATTGGAACACCCGATTGGTAAGAGAAGAATGCCTCAAGTGAGCATGGGTACAACTTCAGTAAACATATTGCTCATGTGTCCCCTCCTTGGTGCTGGCAGGCCACCCCACATGCGGGCAGCATACCCCAGGGGAAGAATCAAGATTCTATATGCCAACATATAAAACCCCACGTCAGAGGTCAAACCACACACATTTGACTCCCTCAAGTCACCTGCTTGGCCCTCTTCCAAGTGTAGTTTACTTCCTTTCATTCCTGCCCTAAAACTATTTAATGTTCAGTCCTGCTCTAAAACTTGCCTCGGTCTCTCCCTCTGTCTTACGCCCCTAAGTAAAATTCTTTACTTTGAAGAGGCCAGAATTGAAGTTGCTGCAGACCTGTATGGATTTGCCATACAGCGTGATTAGAATATGTTCCCTAGGGGTAAGACCACTCTATCCTTTGCCTTCTTCGGCAGGAGGCATTCAACCCCCGTGTGCACATTCCTTCTTCTCTTTCATTCTCCTGCTTACTAACAGACACTCAGAACAATCCCTCTCAGCCACAGTGGCTCCACTCCCCCAAGCTGATCTCCCAGTTCACACTGACAGGTGGCTTGCTGGGGGTGGAAAGGACCTTGGAGTCCATGACAAGATGACCTGGGACATTTATGGCCCTCCTGGACAGGAGGCTCATGAGAGTGGTAGGGCTAAAGCAGAAATCCATGAAACGTCTAGGGTTTCCTCTGCTTTTTCAACTAAAATCGGCTCTTTCTCCAAAACCTGCATACCTATCCTCCTGTTTCCTTTGTGTCTATTCTGAAATACCCTTGTGCATCTGCTGGACCATCCACCTCAGGGGCAAGTCGGTCTCTTCTCTGGTTTCACTTAGCATGCCGTGTCGCTTCCTTCCCTGCCTTAAATACACACACTTCCTGTTATTCATGTACCCACAGCTCTTGCTGTATTTTTTCAGGATCAAAGACACAGGCTCCCTTGCGGGTATCTCCTGAGATTTATATTTGTTTCTACCCTACCAGCTGTGATGATGTCCAAAATTTCCCCTGTCTGCTGGCTCGTTGCTGGGACAGACACTAATTGGAACCCCAGCTCTGCTGGCTCCTTATGACTTACCATATGCTTTTCACTTTTCATCTCTGTTAAGTTTCCAGGGCCAAGTGTTTTGGTAGCTTTCTAAGCAGTTTGTCCTCCTGCCATAAGACCTCACTCTGGCCCTTTAAGAACTCCACCTGATACGATTTGGTTGTGTCACCACCCAAATCTTATCTTGAGTTGTAGCTCCCATAATTTCCACCTGTTGTGGGAGGGACCTGATGGGAGATAATTGAATCACAGGGGCAGTTTTTCCTATACAGTTGTCATAGTAGTAAATAAGTTCCATGAGATATGATGGTTTAATAAGGAGAAACCCCACTCGCTTGGCTTTCATTCTCTATTGTCTGCCACCTTGTAAGATGTGCCTTTTGCCTTCCACCATGATTGTGAGGCTCCCCCAGCCTCATGGAACTGTGAGTCCATTAAACCTTTTTCTTTATAAATTACCCAATCTTGGGTATGTCTTTATCAACAGTGTGAAAATGGACTAATACAGTAAATTGGTACAGTAGACTGGGGCACTGCTGTAAAGATACCCAAAAATGTGGAAGCGACTTTGGAACTGGGCAACAGGCAGAGGTTGGAAGAAGTTGGAGCTCTCAGAAGAAGATAGAAAAATGTGGGAAAGTTTGGAACTTCGTAGAGACTTGTTGAATGCCTTTGACCAAAATGCTGATAATGATATGGACAATGAAATCCCAATTGAGGTGATCTCAGATGGAAATGAGGAACTTGTTGGGAACTGGACAAGGTGACCGTATGTTTTATCAAAGAGACTGGTAGCATTTTGCCCCTGCCCTAGAGATTTGTGGAACTTTGAACTTGAAGGAGATGATTTAGGGTATCTAGTGGAAGAAATGTCTAAGTAGCAAAGCAGTCAAGAGGTGACTTGGGTGCTGTTAAAAGCATTCAGTTTTAAAAGGGAAGTAGAGCACAATAGTCCAGACAACTTGCAGCCTGATGAAGCAATAGAAAAGAAAAAAAAAAAAAAACATTTTCTGAGGAGAAATTCAATCCAGCTGAAGAAATTTGCATAAATAACGAGGAGCCAAATGTTAATCCTCAAGGCAATGGGGACCAGGGCATGTCAGAGACCTTTGAATTCATGGGCAGGTCCCAGGATCCCCCTCCTATGTGTAGCCTAGGGACTTGGTGCCCTGCATCCCAACCTTTCTAGCCATAGCTAAAAAGAGCCAAGGTACAGCTCAGGCCATGGCTTCAGAGGGTGCAAGCCCCAAGTTTTGGTAGCTTCCACTTGATGTTGAGCCTGTGGGTGCACAAAAGTCAAGAATTGGAAATGCTTGCATGTCCAGGCAGAAGTTTGGGGACAGGACCCTCATGGAGAGCCTCTGTTAGGGCAGTCCAGAAGGAAAATGTGGGGTTGAAGCCCCCACATAGAGTCCCCACTGAGGCACTGCCTAGTGGAGCTGTCAGAAGAGGGTCACCATTCTCCAGACCCCAGAATGGTAGATTGACAGACAGCTTGCACTGTGCTCCTGGAAAAGCCTGCTGGATTTTGGACTTGCATGGGGCCTTTAGCCCCTTTCATTTTGGCCCATTTCTCCCATTTGGAGTAGGTGTATTTATCTAATGCCTGTACCCTCCTTGTATCTAGGAAGTAACTTTTGAGTTAATGCTGAAAGGAGTTAAGATTTTGGGGGACTGTTTGGAAGGCATGATTAGTTTTGAAAGGTGAGGACATGAGATTTGAGAGGGACCAGGGGCAGAATGATTTGATTTGGCTGTGTCCTCACCCAAATCTCATCTTGAATTGTAGCTCCCATAACTCTCACATGTTGTGGGAGGGGTCCAGTGGGAGAAAATTTATTCAGAGGGGTGGTTTCTCCCATACTGTTCTCATGGTAGTGAATAAGTCTCATGAGAGCTGATAGTTTTATAAGGGGAAACCCCTTTTGCTTGGATTTCATTCTCTCTTGTCTACTGCCATGTATGTTGTACCTTTTACCTTCTGCCATGATTGTGAGGCCTCCCCAGCCTTGTGGAACTCTGAGTCCATTAAACCTCTTTTTCTTTATAAATTACCCAGTCCTGGGTATGTTTTCATCATCAGCATGAAAACGGACTAATACACTACTTAATTGCTTTTTTTGAGTTAGTACTCCTATGGGAAAAGGAAAATTCTTCTTTTGCCATTTGTGAGTTCTTACCCCAAGCCCCAAGTACCATTTATGTCAAGAGACCAAATAAATGTCGCCCTCTGGAATTCAAGGCTGCTGTTTTTTCAAGCATCTGAGGGCTTTCGTGAGTATTCTTCTTGCTTCCTCCCACTTCCTGCAGTAGCCTCCACTTCTCTAATCACTTCCACACCCTTCTCATTATGCATCAAGACCTTCAAGGTCATATTCAATAGGAGGAAAGTCCTGCCACCTTGTGGCCATTAGCTGAAAAACAGCTTCTTGTCTACTTAAAAAACATGGGAAATGGGAATTTGAGAAAAGAGATAATCATTGTTTTTGTGCTAGAATGCTCCAAGTAAGAGTCACTATAAGGTCATAGAGACAGGAATGTAGGCTGTCCCAAGGCCGCAGGTGCAAAAGACCCATAGGATAGAGAGGAAGATTGGTTTCAGGCTAATAGATTACCACAGAATAGAGATGAAGGCAAGACTAGGGTACCCAGTAAGACTGGTTCATTCCAGAGTGCCAAGGGCAAACTGGGGACCCCTCTGTTCACTCTAGTGTCTCCTCTGTTTTCAAGTGGGTAATTGTGACCAGATGGGACCAAGGTAAAAGGTACACAGTAAGACCATTCATTTTGGAACCCTAAGGATAAGTGGAGGATGCCCTATTTAGGATAACAGGAAAGTAAGAAGGGAATTCTTCTTTTTCCTTTTCATTTTTTTCTCCTCTGCTCTCTCTTCACAAATGGGTACTCGTGTCTTCATACCACAAAACATAACCCTCAGATGCATTCCCAAGAACTGTGAAAAGTTTAATCCCCAGGCTTAAAACAAAAACTAGTTTTCCTTTGTAATACTCTTTGACCTAACATAAACTGGGAGGAAATACAAAAGTCAGCCTTAGAACCCCTTGCGCTTATGCAGGAAATCCTCAGATTAGCTTTCTCAGTCCTTTATATCTGAGGGCAGAATAAAGAGAACAGGGCTAAGGAGAACAAAAATGCCACAACAAGAGGCAGGCTCACCTACTGGCTGTTCTGCAAGCTCTCCAGCCCCCTTCAGGTTGCCCTAAGGACACTACTTCAGGTAACTACAATTGATGTGGAAAGCCAGACTTCTGCAATGCAAACTGCCCCAACAGGACTAACAAGAGGAAGCCACGCATGGCTTGCCCTTCTGCCACAAGCTCGGCCACTGGAAAAAAAGACTGCCCTGAGAGCGGAAGGGCCCCTGGGATAGAATCCCCACCCTTGATGGCCTTGAGCTGAAAGGACTCTCTGCTCTTGGTGGCTTCCAAATTAAATATTGTCATCAAAAGTACAAATCCAAGGGCAACTCAGGAGGCAGCAGGTAAAATTATAATTTCACCTTTTGGTTTCAAGAGCTTTCTATTCTGTGCTAATTTCCTTTCCTGAGCAACTCTCCTCCAAATCCTATGGAGTAATGGGGGCAAATGGCACCCCCTCTCTCCAGAGAAAAGATTCACACCACTTTGGGCCAAAAATATACTTTCTAAATGGGTGCCTGCTTAATATTTACCCAATCTCTAAATTCATCTTTCCCTCTAACAGCCCTATTTCTCCTGGGAAAGCTACCTAAATCTTTAACGAATTACTTCAATCTGGACAGTCCTACCTCAGAGGTTTAGAAATAGCCCACACTTATTTGAACAAGCCCAAGCAAAAATCTAACCAAGGAATCTCTTGGTGGGGATAACTTCTACAGTGTACAGATAACCTCCTTATCTGCTCCTGATTCACAGGACTCACATGGCAACAAACCCTAACTTTCTAACAGAAGGAAAATGACTTATTTAATCAAAAGCATAGGTAAAGAGAGGTTTTGTATAAGGAATTTTATAAAGAAAAGATATTTTGTATAAAAAAAGGATCTTGTATGGTAAATTCTTGTCCTAAAGTAAAATGACTGGGTGTTTTAAAAGAACGTTCAAGCATGTTGTTGACGGTCTGTTTACATTGTAAAAAAAATTTGTGAAAGTGAATTTATGAAAGAAATGTAATACAACTTTAAAGCATATTAGGCCTACTAAATATTTTAAGGTCATAAAGTGCTACTATGACTCTGAACAGGACAAGTTTCCTGCTTTAAAGCCATCAAGTTCTAAGTAAGACCTGGGGACATACAGAGTTACCCAAGCCCTCTAGCTATGCTGGAAAGACTCACCTTGTCTGCACTTCTGTCTGGTGTCCTACGCTTCACACCTAGCATGTAATTAGAATCACTTACTTACCAGGTTTTTCACCAAAAGTAACAGTTGCTTAGAGTTAACAGTGTAACATGTACTTGAGACTGCTGGAAAAATAGTTTTAAATGGAAGATGTGTACAGAAAGTGAAATGTGCTTTTGGTAAAAGGTTATAAGAAGGCATGAGAATGTAGATATTTTTGCCTGGTTTGGAGGGTTAAAGGATTGTTATAAGTTAGATAGGATAAAGCTAAAGTTTTAAGCACTTTGTGGAAGGTTTGTGAAAAGTTTATCTCATAAAAGAAATTCTGTGTATAATCATGTTGACTAAAGTCAAAGGGGTATTATTCAAGATTTTGTAAATTGAACACTGGAGTAATAGTACAACAGAACTTTATTAAAGCATTAATCTGTTCATTATAAATGTGTTATTGGTACATGTTCCAAAATTATATGAAACTCCTATAATTCTGATATAACTTAGTATACATTATCAGTAATCATTGTAAGTGTTATGTTAAATTATTTTGTTCCACAGAGGTAACAAATTTCCTTGCCAATTATGTCTAACTGTAGCTATTGTACTATGTTTTGTCATCGACAGACACTTGTTGTCTTGTTTTGATCCTCTTCAAAAGGTGGTTTATAATCAACTGTAAGACTGACAGTTGCTCTCAACAGTCTTCTAAATCTAAGAACCTGATTTGTCCCCTCTCACCTTCAGGCCATCAAGTTTCAGATAATCTTCAGTGACACATACCATCCTCTCAACGTTCAAGAGTCACCCTTTGACAACAGGCCCCTAGACTTTTGTCTTTTGCAGTTACAAAGCTGAATCCAGTTCAATGGTAGCAATTACATTATTCTATATTAGAGATAAGAATAAGAATTGGAATAAGAATTTGTATTATGAATGCAAATGCAAGCAATCATTCTGTATATATACACATAAATATCACAATAAAAAAATACCATAAATTCTGGAAGAGAGATATTAACCACATGCTATAGATACAAAAAGTAGCCAGAAGTCCTGGACAAAGGATTTGAGAAGATTCCCAGGAAAGAAATATTATTTAAATTAGGAATTGATGGTTGAGTACTAATTTTAAAATAATACTTTTTTTTTACCATAATTAGGTCAATATGGTAGAGTGAATGATATAGAAAAAGATTCGTCAGACTCTCAAATTTAGGAATACTAAATAAAGTAACACAAACCAAAACTATTACACAGCTGAGCTTAAAATCAAGTAGTTGCAGAAGGATACAAAAAATTTTATACCACATATTTGTAAAAAGGCTAAAAATAAGGATATACATGTTTAGTAAACTTACAGAGACACACTCAGAAATCATTAGCATAAAATTCAGGTCAATGGTTAAATCTACTCTTCTCCGGTATAATCTTGTCTTAACCAGTTACATTTGTAACAACCTTATTTCTAAATAAGGCCACATTCTGAGGTACTGAAGGTTGGGACTTCAATATATCTTTTGGGGGAGAACCAAACTCAGCCCATAATAGTCATCTTCTTATAGCGTTAATAAAACAAAGAAAATAGATAAAAACATGATGATATTATTTTAAAAAACCGAAGGAAGGAGGAGGAGGAGAAAGGAAGGAAGGAAGGAAGGAAGGAAGGAAGGAAGGAAGGAAGGAAGGAAGGAAGGAAGGAAAAAAAAGAAAAAAAAAAAAAAAAAAAAAAAAAAAAAAAAAAAAAAAAAAAAAAAAAAAAGGAAAAAAAAAGGAAAAAGGAAGGAAGGAAGGAAGGAAGGAAGGAAGGAAGGAGCAAGGGAGGGAGGTAGCGAGGGAGGGAGGTAGTGAGGGAGGGAGGTAGCGAGGGAGGGAGGAAGGAGAAAAAAATAAGCACTCTAGTGTAAGAGATACTAAAGCATTTTTCTATGGCTTAAGCATTTATAAAGTGAAAACGAAGATAATAGGGGAAATGATAGCAAAGATCAAGCTAGAGAAGTAAACAGGTCTATATGAAATTTTACACATTATTCTAAGGACAATCATGATTCATTTTTTAAAGGACGTCATTTTAAACATTGCTTTCAAAAAGTCATCCTGGCTGAAGATATGAGAATGAGTTGAGAAGTGGGTAGAAGTAACTGTTTCTATATTGTACTGTAATAGAAACAAAAGAAGTGATTGTCTGGAGAAGAATTTAAACAGAATTAAAATTTAATTGCACTTTATTTTTGTATTAGAGATATTTAACATTGATTAAAAAAGAGTGGAAATAATATGTGACAGAGACTGGAAATTATCCAGATAGCCCAAATCCTCATAGAGTACTAATTTAAAAGTCCAAATTTTTAAAAAAATAATTGCAGAAAAATACTGATAGATGAGTAATGTTGCTGTCCATTTATTTGCCTCATTATTTTAAATGTTCACATACAAAGAAAAAAATGAAATTATTGGCATAGGGCTAAGTCAATTGTTAGTATGTTTCTTTTTGCCTTTTCTGACCAACTTGAAACACACACACACACACACACACGCACACACACACAAGTTGGAGAAAAAATTTTGGAAGAAGAAAAATTTTCCACACTGTACCTTAATATCACACTAAGGACCATGACCTTCTCATGAAAGCAGTCAGCATATTATTAGTATTGTGTTTGGTACAATTTATTAAACTGGGATTAAAATACTGTCTCTGACATCTAATAACAACAGTTATAACTGACAGCCCTTGCATCATTCCCCACACTCATCCAGTGAACTCTGTATTATTGCTTCTTGCCAATCATCTGCCAAATTTGTAACTAAAACAACTATCGGATCTTCCCAGATGGTCCATCTAATATCATTTATACTGAGGTTGTCAATCTACCAAACTTAGGTATATAACTCTCTGCTCTCATTTCAAGATGATTTTAGGTATCCTAATATATCCACCATAGAAGCCAGACTATGGCAAAGTTTTATTTAATATTAAGAGTAAAAATCCTTTTTCTGATTTTGGCTACAAGGTGATTAATATATTTGAAAAGTGATCATCCAAGGAAATAATGAAATAGAATGGCATACTGTTAGAATGAGCATTGTAATAAAAAATTTCCTATTTATATTTTATCATAAAAATTATAACTCCCTCTAAAAATCAAAGCAAATGGATAGAATTTCTATATTTGATATTATTAAAATTGTACACAGAAAATTCATTTGATTTTCTGAAATATTACAGCTAAAATAAATATACATTGATATTTATCAGTATGTACATACACTAGGTAAACATTTGTTGCAGTAATGGTGAAATTTCTATTCGCAAATTATACAAAACATTTTCTGATGCTGAATTTTATTTGATCATGACAGTGTTAATCTGAAACTAAGTGAAACAAAATATTTCCAGATTCTGATTAGTGCTAGAATGTTTTCTTTTTCCTTTCTTTTAGTTTCATTTTTTTAAGAGACAAAGTCTCACTCTTTGCCCAGGCTGCAGTGCAGGGGCATGATCATTGCTCAGGCCAGTCCCAAATTCCTGACTTCTAGTAATCCTCCCATCTCAGCCTCCTGAGTAGCTGGAATTGCAAGTGCAAACTGCCTTTCCCAGGTGAAAAACATTTTCTGTATGTTAAATCTAAAGTAGAGCTTGTATCATAAACTGGAAGTGGAGGGCTGTCTCTTATGATGATGTTATTTAATGAAAATCAATTAATGATCTCCACTCTACTCTATGGAGGGCATGCAGTAATTAGAAATTGTATTTTTAAGATTTAAAAAATCTTTAAATTTATTGCCTGGCAATAAAAGACATACACCTTGAAAACCAAAGCCTGCAAAATGTTGGCAAGAAGAAGCAGTGATACATTTATTTTTTTACAAGAAAAATGAGTTAATATTCCTAACATACTTTTCTCACAAATCTCTTTCTACAGAACGCATCAATCCATGAAGGCCACTTGGTCAAAATCATCATTGGTATTCCTTCTGGGAGCTCTATTACTGTATAGGCTCTAAAGTATTTTCTGTTATAGACTACAAGAATAAGAAAACTGAAATCTTTGTCTTATTTATTTTCATTTTATTTGTCATATATATTTGCTCACACCAAAGTTATTTAATCTGTTGTTTTTCTGTTTATTTGCCAAGAAAATTATTAAACTGAAAGAAGCCATTTCGTTCTCAAGGTATTAATTACACAATCATAAAATTATGTAAGTCCACCTGTGCAGAAGAAAAGAGTAACAAACTTTTTTGTTAAAGGTCCTAAGGTGAAAAAAAAATCTTTTAATAATAATATATTCTACTTTAAAGGAGTCCCATAAGTTTTAGTTAATGAAAATAAAGAAATTGTGTAAGCTTCTGCTATAGCAGTTTGAAGATTTCATCTTGAACTAATTCATGCTTTCTTAACTAGTGAGTAAAAATGAAATTATTTCTGGCTATACAACTGCAAAGCTTTCTTTTTTTTAACAGTTTATCCCAATGAATTCTTCCTCACAATTCACTGAATTGCCAGTTAATTTTGTGGAACAAAGAATGAACATTTTAAATATTTTCTTTTACAAATTAAGATACATGTAAGCATCACTTTTTATTCCATGTCTGCAAAACACAGTTCATAAAAACTATGCTGCTATTTGGGGACAGAGAGAGAGAGAGAGAAAGAGAAAGAGAGGAGACAGAGAGAAATAATAGACAGATAAAAAATAATTTTTAAGATAAATGTATTGTTTTCTGAAGCTACATTAAAAAGCACTACAAGCTGCGTGCCTTCAAATGACAGAAATTTATTTTCTCACTGTTCTGGAGGCTAGAAGTCCAAAATCAAACTGTGGGCAGGGAAAGGATCTGAGGCCTGAGACTGCGTAGACAGTGCCTCTTCCTAGCTTGTGCTGGTGGTTGTCAATCCTTAGTGTTCCTTGTCTTGCACTGCCATCACTCTAATCCCTGCCTCTCTGGTCATACGATGTTCTCCTTGTGTGTCACAGTGTTCAGATTTCCCTCTTATAACGACACTGGTCACATCGGATAAGGGCTTGCCCTAAAGAATTTACATTATTATATTACAAAACCTATTTTCAAAGAAGTTTACAGTCACAAGTACTAGGGACTAGGACTTCAGCATATATTGGGGGAATACAATTCAACTCATAACTATGAGTATCGTGATATTCAGGTGCTATATGAAAATAGCAACTCAAGGGCACATAATATATAATAATCTTATGGAAGACTTTTAGTGGATGGAATTCTTTTGCTACTCAACTGAGGATCTTAAATAATAGTTTCAAACCTTGGGAGGAAGAAATATAAGACAGAAGCAGGCTGCAGAAACTTAAGGGGCTCTATTAAAATATGTCTGCAGCACAGGTGTTAAAACAAGGTGCTACTTTCTAGGTAAGACCAAATATGCAATAACTGAACTGGTAGCAATAGTCATGATGCTGAGACACCATTGCTTAAGAACAGAGTTTTGTAACATACTCATCTGACAAAGGGCTAATATCCAGAATCTATAATGAACTCAAACAAATTTACAAGAAAAAAACAAACAATCCCATCAAAAAGTGGGTGAAGGATATGAACAGACACTTCTCAAAAGAAGACATTTATGCAGCCAAAAGACACATGAAAAAATGCTCATCGTCACTGGCCATCAGAGAAATGCAAATCAAAACCACAATGAGATACCATCTCACACCAGTTAGAATGGCAATCATTAAAAAGTCAGGAAACAACAGGTGCTGGAGAGGATGTGGAGAAATAGGAACACTTTTACACTGTTGGTGGGACTGTAAACTAGTTCAACCATTGTGGAAGTCAGTGTGGCGATTCCTCAGGGATCTAGAACTAGAAATACCATTTGATCCAGCCATCCCATTACTGGGTATACACCCAAAGGATTATAAATCATGCTGCTATAAAGACACACGCACATTTATGTTTACTGTGGCAGTATTCACAATAGCAAAGACTTGGAACCAACCCAAATGTCCAACAACGATAGACTGGATTAAGAAAATGTGGCACATATACACCATGGAATACTATGCAGCCATAAAAAATGATGAGTTCATGTCCTTTGTAGGGACATGGATGAAGCTGGAAATCATCATTCTCAGCAAACTATCTCAAGGACAAAAAACCAAACACCGCATGTTCTCACTCATAGGTGGGAATTGAACAATGAGAACACATGGACACAGGAAGGGGAACATCACACACTGGGGACTGTTGTGGGGTGGGGGAGGGGGAGGGATAGCATTAGGAGATACACCTAATGCTAAATGACAAGTTAATGGGTGCAGCACACCAACATGGCACATGTATACATATGTAACAAATCTGCACATTGTGCAGATGTACTCTAAAACTTAAAGTATAATAATAATAAAATTATGAAAAAAATTTAAAAAAAGAATAGAGTTTCTTCTGCATGATATTGAAAGAGACACAAGACAACTAAGAGAAATCTGGATCTGAATTTAGGGAATCAAATAGTATTGTTGAAGTTGAAAAGAGAACTATAAAAGTTGGAAACCACTTATGAAAAACACATACAAACATGTTTTCTAACATTATTATTTATTTAATACTATATTGCAGTTAGTCAGTCAGTCTTGAGTGCTAACATTTTGTTATATTTTCTAAGTTTTTTATTTTTTCTGTTGAAATCCTTAAAAGTTAATTTAATCATTAATAAACATTTCCAGTTTGTTTCTAAAAATATGTATGTTAACTATTCAAAATGGCAGTGCTCTCTGGGAAGCTCAGCAAGACTGTGTTTTTCTGACCAAATATTTTTCAGATCCACTCCAGTACATTCTTTTATCTTCTCTAATTGGACAGCAGTCTCTGATATGTAATTAGGCAGCTAATTACATAATTATATAATAGCGTGTGAAATAAAGCTTTGCCTGTTCATGTAAGTTTAGTTTGTAAGCACATTAACTATATTAATTGTTTTCATTCATGTGCATATTACACTGTTACATATTTATGATTTTTTGCATTACATCCTCCTATAATGGGCTTTTATAGGAATATTGTCTAGTTAGTTATGAGAAGCAAATCATTTGAATTAGTATTCATTAAAATTCATGAGTATTAATCTGATTATTAGGAACGATAACACTTAATATTTCTACAGCACTTTCTATGTGCCAGGCATTTTAAAAATCATTTTATCTATCTTTAGTTAGTATTCACAACAACCATACAAGTTAGCTAATATTAATCTCCTCATTTTTAACATGAGAAAATTGGCGCACAAAGAAACTACATAATTTCACTCAGGTTTTTCAGTAGGTAAATGAAATTAGAATACAAATTCACTGTGTCCGTCTCAAGAATCTAGCCTCTTAACCAGTTCTCTGCCTGTCTTATGTTGTAAAATGTATTCCCAAGACAATACAACAGAATTATATAGGAATACAATTTGCATTTTACAAGTTTTTAAATTATTTTAAAACAGAAGGAGAAAAATTGATATTTATGTATAATGAAGAAAACGTGGAGTTTTCTGTAGTATGGAAACTTTGAATTAAGAAGTTTATGAAATCATATTTACACATCTAGGACTTAAGTGTAGTTATCTGTGAACCAAGTATTCCAAGGACTGGTACTCTTTTGCTGGCTTTACCAGTATTTATAAGCCCAGAAACTGGTATTTTGAATAAATGATGTTTATTTATTCAGCAAACATATACTTAATGGTTTATTTTGATTCAGAACTTTGATATAAATTTGAAAAAAGTTAAATAAATACTAACATTCTTCAAAACATGTATAGATATATATGCTACAATACTGTGTTACCCAAATACTTGAAGTATATAGGAGAGAGAAAAGAGTGACTCTCTGATGGGATCAGCAGAATCTACATAGTCACTGTCACAATATGAGTGGGGAAAAAAATCAAAATAAAAGCAACAGCCAATGGAAAAGCCCAGGAGCCAATAACATCATGATGCAGTAATTTGTGTAATTTTTCTCTGATCCATTTCCTGTTCTTTGCTCTACTCTCTATGGCAGAGCACTGAAGCTTGCGATGGATGTCACAGGTGCTCTTGCTCACTGGTTCTGTTTCTGGTTTGCCAATGGTAAACACTGGAGATTAGAAAGTGATGAAGCCAGGATACTTCTTCCATTTTATGGTTTTTCATATCAGAGGTTATATCATCCATGGTTCAAGCTCCTGATTGACATCCCATCTTCATAAGTTCCAGTTTCCATTTGAAAGCTTAGAATCCTGAGCTCTGGTAACATGAGCTCATCCCTTTTCCTCTCCATTCATAGGCTTAGTAGCTATCTCCTTCTGTCATACTTAATTATCTTCTGTTTGCCCTGAAATCACTTCCTTCCAACAACCTTGTACTAGTAGGTTTAAAAGCAAGGTTTATGTATGAGCTTACTCCAAGGCAAGGTATAGAGGAGGAAAATGGCAACGAAGAGGTTAGACAAAAGAAACCAAGAAAGAAGAGACAGAAAAACAGTTGGAAAACCAAGGAAGTAGTGTGATGGAAACCAAGTGCAATTCATGGAGACAGCATTCATCACTGTAAAGTATCTTGTGATGATAAAGCCTGAAAAATATGTATTGGGTTTGGAAATTGAGAGCTTACTGGTATTGATATTAAAGAGAGTTAAATTTGGAAAGGAATTTGAGGAGAGATAAAGTTTAGATACCTAGTAAGTGAGGATTGGAGAGAGAGCTGATTAAGATAGGGTGATTAAATGAAGAAATTAATTAATTAATAATTTAAGACAGAAAATTATCAACTCTTGTGATCTCTCCTTAGCATTTCTCAGGTGATTGGGTAAAGAAGATGAAAATTTAAGTTGTCCAGATTATCTGCGCTGGATATATTACATAGAAGCACATAAGGGAGTGGCTACTAGAGATTCCAAAGAAAATAAACCCTATGACCAGCTACAGATCTAAGATTGTAATGGGAGGGGACTAATAACATAGAGACTTTGAGGGTAGTACTTATTTATGATGGCCCTGTCTTCACTATGGTATGGATTATATTTATGTCAATAGTTGAATGATGACTTCTGGCCTCAGTACTATGAAGAAATGTGGGAAAGAGTATAAGGAAGAAAACATAGGTGCAAATGGCCTGCCATTTGAGATGAGAACAAGGATCACAGGTACGTAAATCACTGCATTTACTTGGTGGGCCTAACTGCCCCAAGCTTTCAAACATGCTGTGATAAATATTGAATCCTACAGCATATTTTATACCTTATAATTGAAAATATTGATATTGACTTCTCTCATTCCTAGTTTTATTTCTTAAATTTTTGAAAACAGGTATGTATGTGTGTGTGTGTACTCAAGCCATTCAAAAGAATTTTCATTCCTTTCTATGTCAGAATTTAGAGAGGAAGTAATACATCTTGATGCGTTTGGTGCTCTCAAAAAGAATTTAAAATTCCAGAAAAGAATTGGAAAGTAGAAAACAGTCAGCAAAAGTTTCTCTCTACTCAAATTTGAAGATTTTTTTTGAGGTGTTTTATTAAGGTAGGCTGCTTCCTTACTATGGTACATACGTTTACAGAAAAATGTCTACAAAAGAAAAAAACATGATGTCTTATAAACTATAATTAAATATTAGATTCATAAAAATAAATATTAATTATTATTTTAAAACTGAACATTTTCCATTCTGGTTGTATCCAACTTTTAACCAACTTGGTTATGCTCTTCCACATGTTTTTTCCAGATTAGGTATCCTTTTGCCAGGGCCTGTTGTTTGTAGAGAATGCTAGTACTAGTCAAACTAAAATAACTTAAGAAGTTACATCTGGAATGAAACCGTTACAATTCATTGCAAAAATATTTTCCAGACACATTTGGACTAAACACTTTTGATTACTTATGCCACTGCTTATTTCCTTTCACTAACTAATTTGAATAATTTCTTGTAGGCCCTGTTGTAATAAACATTTGGGGAATATTGTCATTATCCATTCCTGTAACTGTCAGTAGTGCCCTGAAGTTAGAACAGCTTCCAAAATATATCTCAAGCAAGAGTTGGAGGGAAAAATGTTATAATGTTCCAGAGTTTTATTGCAATGAGTTCCCGAAAACAAAACCAAGCATGAAGTGATGTTAATCTCCTATTACACATAACTTGCCAAAGGGCATGTGAAGCCTATGTTTGGCTTCTTAAGCCTGAACACAGATGTAGATACATCAGTTAGAAATAATTAGTTATATTTATCTTTAATGGAGTTCCTAAGCCTTAGCAACAGATGGAAGAACTAAATCAGGAATAAAGTCCAATTTGGTATAAAAATATAAACTTTTTTTTTTTTTTTTTTTGAGATGGAGTCTTGCTCTGTGGCCCAGGCTGGAGTGCAGTGGCACGATCTCAGCTCACTGCAAGCTCCGCCTCCCAGGTTCACACCATTCTCCAGCCTCAGCCTCCCGAGTAGCTGGGACTACAGGTGCCCGCCACGATGCCCGGCTGATTTTTTGTACTTTTAGTAGAGACGGGGTTTCACCGTGTTAGCCAGGATGGTCTCGATCTCCTGACCTCATGATCCACCCTCCTCGGCCTCCCAAAGTGCTGAGATTACAGGCGTGAGCCACCGCACCTGGCCAAAAATATAAAAGTTTTAAAAACAATAGAGGAAACATCAAAATATAGAAAGGTAGACAAAAATATATTTTGGAAGATTTTACATTGGTTCTTTTTCTTAAATTTCTGGGATTTTTTTTTTTTTTTTTAGATGGAGCTTTGCTCTTGTTGCCCAGGCTGGAGTGCAATGGTTGCCATCTCGGCTCACCGCAACCTCTGCCTCCTGGGTTCAAGCAATTCTCCTGCCTCAGCCTCCGGAGCAGCTGAGATTACAGGCATGCACCACCATGCCCGGCTTATTTTGTATTTTTAGTAGAGATGGAGTTTCTCCATATTGGTCAGGCTGGTCTCAAACTCCCGACCTCAGGTGATCTGCCCACCTCGGGCTCCAAAGTGCTGGCATTACAGGCATGAGCCACCACTCCTGGTCTCATAAAATTTGTATGGGAATTTATATAAAGTGTCATGTTTACGCATGTTCTAGAAATGGCACAATCAAACCCAGGAAAGTAAAGAAAGAAAGGGAGGAGAAAAGAATGCAAAAAGAAATAGAAGAAACTAAATATTTATACTATTGTGATTTATACTCAATAATTCTGTCCACTCTATATTTGTCTGCAGCTATCTGACAGTTGACTCATCTAGTCATTATTTTACAATATAAGAACATGTACTCATAGAGTATGTATCAGTGCTGAATAACATAATGGAATCATAATTCTAAATTTTCTTTTGGAATCTAGTGAGAATGGCATCACAAGTTCCACAATGTTAGAAAAATGCTACACATATTGTTGAGAAGTATGGCAATATGATATGGAGGAAGAATAAAAAGGTCAAAAAACATAATCATCTGAACCAATTGGAGTTAAGTCAAGAGAAGAGCCACCATCATGTATATTATTTCATAAGAAAAATTTTTGTAAGACTAAGACCTTACACACTGTGGGACAAGCTTAAATAGTAAAGAGCCCAAAAGGCCAGAATCAGAGAAAAAGCCCACGCCAGGTTTCCTGAATGAGTGGTGCGGGCGAATACATTGGTGCTCATAAGGAGTTCTTGAAGCTAACCCTGTCTAGCTCCTGGAGTGGGCCTGGCAAGTGGGCTATGTAAGTTGTTGCCCCTTGTCACCAGTGTATCTGTGAATTTGCATCAAAACATCTAAAGATGATCCCAGGCTTACTGTTGGTTAGCAGGACCACAATTGGGAAGAAGAGATCAATATAGAGTGGAAAGAGTGAAGATAAGCCAAGTCCTGCCCGTATATCCTCCATCAAAGACACTAACTATGATGCCTGTCAGATAATAATGGCTGTTGCCCAATTTCTTCCTCAAATTTTTCTCAATTATTTTTCTCCAAAGTCAGATGGTCAGGAGGATTCTCTAAAATGCAGTGTCATTATTTGAGACTTTTAATTGTGATCTCCTCTGGCATGGTACCATCCCACTGAGAGAGAAAACAATGATTATTATTATAAAAATTGTAAAATGTCAAAATGTTTATTATTGTTGCCATTAATTTCCTGGCTGCAATGTATTACTTTGTTTCAATATTTGAAAAAGCTCAAGTATCAACCAAGTGTTTGGGATTTTGAACATATCAATTTTAAATTTTCTCAGTAATTTTTAATTTAACTGCTGTTTCTTCCAGTTCACACGGCATATTTGGTAATTTCTAGGCAATGTCATTCCTGTTCTCCCCAGAATTGGTGAAATCAGCAACAGAACTATTCATTTCATTGTGAGTGAGAAAAGTCCATCAATGTGAATGATCCTGAGAAAATTATTTAGAGTTGTAGATAACTACATTTAGCTATGCTCTGTTTTGTTTTTTTGTTTTTTTTTTTTTTTTTGAGATGGAGTCTTGCTCTGTTGCAAAGACTGGAGTGCAGTTGTGCGATCTCGGCTCACTGCAAACTCCGCCTCCCGGGTTCACGCCATTCTCCTGCCTCAGCCTCCTGAGTAGCTGGGACTACAGGCGCCCGCCACCACGCCTGGCTAATTTTTTTTTGTATTTTTTAGTAGAGATGAGGTTTCACCGTGTTAGCCAGGATGGTCTCGATCTCCTGACCTCGTGATCCACCCGCCTCAGCCTCCCAAAGTGCTGGGATTACAGGCGTGAGCCACCTCGCCTGGCCTGTTTTGTGAAGATATTATAGAGAGAAGAAAATACACATAGACATACTTATAAATACTTTTCTAATGGGATGACAATTGGCAAATTGTTACATGAATTGAAAGAGGAAGCCACTTAGAAAAATGACAAAACCATTTGGTGAAACTATGCTATTATGTTATCATTACATTAGAGTAGCTATCTTTTATGCTTTCTTTTTTATTTTAACATGTGGTAAATATAAAGCATGGCTTTTGCCATAAAAATGCGGATGTTTCAAATAAGAGAATAATTCCTTTAAATTATTTTAAAGCAGTTGTCAGATTATACTGGATTTTCTAGCAGCTATTTTATAAGTATATTAAGCATGTATTTATAAGCATGTGCAATGGTTTCTCATTTAATTTGCACCAGCAAATTTCAACAATTTAGCCAATCTAAGGTCTATAAACACATATGCAGCATTTCGAATTTCTTTATGCAGCCTTCATTTTTCTCACACTATCCTTTAACCCATTGCAGATAACACCAGTCATCTCAAAAACCTTTTCTATTTGAGGTAATTAACTCATTAAAAAATAATAATGCATTTATAATAAGAATTAGGGTGGACCCAGTATAATAGTTATGGTAATGTTAAACACTGTAACAGAGAGACACAAAGATATTAGTTAAAACAGAATCGAATTTCACTATTTGCTCAAGTAAAGTCCAAAAACTATTCCTGAGCAGCAGACAACATTTCTCCAGTTGGTGATTTGTAAAGCCAGATCCTTTTCATCTGTGATTCAGCCATCCCTAGAAGGTTCTGCTTATCTGCACCTGGATAAAATTAAAGATTATAAAGATTTAGATGTGAGATGTTCTAATAAGCTTTACATCACCTTGGATTGAACATAGGCACTTGCCCTTGCATAATTTCCAGGAGCCTGGAAAATCCAGTTTGTATGGCCAGGAAGAAGAATGGATTAGAGCAGCCACTAGTCAGTCTCTTCCAAGTGAGGTAAGTTACTGGAAAATATAAACTAATTTTAGTTTGGGGAAGTGTTCGAGTAGGCAGATAGCCAGAAGCAAGCAGGCAAGGGAGCCCCCTGGCTAAAGAAGTCCTGGAGATGCTGCCCACTGATAATCAATGCTGCTCACTGATAGTCAGCAAAAAGGACAATGGCTACACTGGCTACATCTAGCCTTGTGTTTAGGCTCCTCTGGCCATGAAGGGGACTGATAAAGAACCTAGCCAAAGATAATTACGCTAGGGATTTTCCCCACTGATGAGCATGCACACTCCACCAAAACCTCACCTTAGAGTAAACTTTTGCTCATTATAAAGGTAAAAATACACCCCTGGGTGGAGCCTGTAAGTGCTAATGAGACATGTGAAGGGTGTACTATCATGTGCACATGAAAGTGCCCAAAGGATCCTTCAAACACATGCTCCCAAGTAACACTCCCTCAGGCCCCTTCATAAATAATCATGTAAGATTCTTACAAAAAGAGTCCCCTAGCACTAGCTGCTGTTGGCACATTCTTTCAAGCATCCTATTATGTCTCATCTTTCAGAGTCTACTGTCTCTTTAAATAAACATTGCTACTACTATTTTTTCCAGAAGGACCACCCCTGAGCTGTTTTCCAGCTGGACATGCCTGGACCTGTATTCTACTCCTCTCTAAAATGTACCTTATTTTTCTTCATTAAATTCTGTTACTTAACCCTTGCTATATGTCTCTTGGCTAAATTTGTTCTTCGAAGTTATACAAGAATGGAGGATTCCTGCACTTCCTGGTAAAAAAAGTATTATGTTCCCCAAATTGTAGGAATAAGGAGGATTTTAGTATTTGTTAGGACACATTTCTCTTACCCACTTTTGCATGCACATTCTTATTAGCCGATGATATTTATGAGATCTTCAAGGTATAAAATGATCAAACATCATTTGTTACTTTGCTCTACAAGAAAAAATATTGGGAAAGGCATCTGAAGGGTGCACTTGAGAAAAATGTTGAAGACTGCTGGGTTCTCAAAAGCTATGACAAAGTATTTTAAGATTTGGTTGAGTGTGATTTGTGTGTATGATTTGTGTGTTTGTGTTGAGTTGAGTGAAAAGCCATCTTGAGTGAAAAGAATAAAACTGGAAAAATTGCATTACCTTAGTTCACATTATACTATAGAGCTACAGTAAGTAAAATAGCGTAGTGCTCACATAAAAAGGGACATAGACCAATGGAACACAATGGAAAACGCAGAAATAAATTCAGACATCTACAGTGAATTCATTCTCAACAAAGCTGCCAAGAACATCCACTGGGAAATGTAAAGTCTCCTCAGTGAATGGTGCTGAGAAAACTAGATATCCATATGCAAAAGAATGAATGTAGACTCCTATATCTTTACATATACAAAAATCAAAGTAAAATGGATTAAAGACTTACATCTAAGACCTAAAACTATGAAACTCCATAAAAGAAAACCTTGGTAAAAATCCCCAGGACATTGCATAGGGCACTAATTTCTTGAGCAATACTGCACAGGCACAGGCAACCAAAGGAAAAATGAACAAAAGGGATCACATTAAATTAAAAAGCTTTTGCACAGTAAAGGAAACAATCAACAAAATGAAGGGAATAACCCACAGATTGGAAGTAAATACTTGCCAACTATCCTTTGGATAAGGGATTAATAATCAGAATACATGATTATGTCAAACAACTCAAAAGGAAAAAAATCTTATAATCCAATTTAAAAGTGGACTAAAGATGTGAATAGACATTTCTTAAAAGAAGACATACATATTGGAAACAGGTATATGAAAAGGTGCTCAACATCATTGATCAACAGAGAAAGGCAAATCAAAACTACAGTGAAATATCATCTAGCCCCAGTTAAAATCTATTTTATCTAAAAGACAGGCAATAACAAATTCTGGCAAGGATGTGGAAAAAAGTGAACCCTCATACAGTGTTAGTGGGGATTAAAATTAGTACAACCACTTTGGAGGACATTATGGAGATTCCTCAAAAAAACTAGAAATAGAAGTAGCATATGATCCAGCAATTCCACTGCTAGGTATACACCCAAAAGAAAAGAAGTCAGTGTGTAAAAGAGGTATCTGCACTATCATGTTTATTGCAACATTGTTCACAATAGCTGAGATTTTAATCAACCTAAGTTGGATGAATCAGTAGATGAATGGATAAAGAAAATGTGGTTCATAATTACAATGGAGTATTAGCCATAAAAAGAATGAGATCCTGTCATTTGGAGCAACAAGGATAGAACCAGAGAATATTACGCTAAGTGATAAGGGCCAGGCACAGAAATACAAACTTTACATGTTCTCACTCATTTGTGGGAGTTAGAAATTGAACTCATGAAGATAGAGAGTAGAACGATGGTTACCAGAGACTGAGAAGGATAATGAGGAGGAAATTGGAAAGTGAGGATGTAAAATGGGTACAAAAATATAATTAAATTGAATGAATAAGGTCTAGTATTTTGTAGCACAGCAGGGTGATTACAGTCACCCATAATTCATTGTACATTTTAAAATACCTAAAAGAGTATAAGTGGAATGTTTGCGACACAAAGAAATGATAAATGTTTGGAGACCCATTTACCCTGATTTACCTTATTTACAGTGAGCATTACACATTTTATACATGTATCAAAATATCTCAAATACCCTATAAATATATATACCTTTAATGTACCCATAAACATTAAAAATTATTTTTTAAAGTTTAAGGAAGAAGTTATACCAGCCCTGAAAGATTTTTCATAAAGTAAAGGAGGCTGGGTACACTGGCTCACACCTGTAATCCCAGCACTTTGGGATGCCAACGTAAGAGAATTGCTTGAGGTTGAGACAAGCCTGGGCAACAAAGTAAGACCCCACCTCTAGAAATAAAAAATAAAAAATAAAAGAGCTGGGCATGGTGGTGCACACCTGTAGTCCCAGCTATTTGAGAGGCTGAGGTAGGAGAATCACTTGAGACTGGGAGGTCAAGGCTGAGCTGTGATCACACCACTGTACTATACAGCCTGGGTGACAGAGCGAGAGCCTGTCTCAAAAAACAAAACAGAACAAAACAAAAAACCCAAAAAACCTAAGTTGAAATAAAGGAAGAGCAAAGAGCAAATTCTTCCTTACATTCAGTGAGGCCAGCATTATTCTGATATCAAAGTGAGAATAAGTTTTTTTAAGTATATTACAAGCAAAGGAAACTATACCCCAATATTCCTAATGAACATCGTATTACCAAATAAAATCCAGCAATATTGAAAAAGGATAATTGAGCAAGTGGATTTATCTTAAGACTGTCAGATTAGTTTAACATTTCCATATCAATGTTAATTTACCATCTAAGGAAATAAAAGGAGCAAAGCCAGATGAGGATGTAAGTTTACACAGGAAAAGCAATTTAAAAAATGAACATCCATATATGATAATAACTCAGCAAACTAGAAAAACCAGGGAACCACTTTAACCTGACCAAAGGAGCTTGTGAAAGTCTACCTCTCATTTCACATGTAATGTTGAAGAATGTAATATTTTCCACTAATGTTCAACATATAGATTGGAAATGAATAATTAAAACTATCTTTATTTACTGGAAATATGGGTTATTGTAGAAAATCCTAAGGACGTTACAAAGCAATGATCAGATACAATAAGGCTGCTAGCCTATCCTGGGATACAAAGTTAATGTTTTTGTGTTTTGATTCATTAACAGCAAATATATGGAAGGTGGAAGAAAAAGTACTAATTAAAGTAGTATCAGAAAATCTGAAACAATTATAGTTACATTTAACAATATGCATACAAGGAATATACACTAAAAATTATTAATTGCTGATAAAAAATTAAAAAATTAGTACTAAATCATAGATTAAAAGACATACTGTTTATATGCCAATTTTCCTGAAATTTAGTTATAAATTCATTACAAATCATTTCAAATTTGCATTTTAAGCTATAGTGATCAAGACGCAGTGGTTTTACCGTGAGTATGGAAGAAAATATTAATGGAATAGATTCCAAAACCAGCTGGCTGTCTATTTCTTAAAACAAAGCTTTATTGTAACACTGTCACAGCTGTTCGTTTAAGTATGCTTATGGCTGCTTTTATGCTAAAACAGCAGAGCTAGCATTGGAACAGAATAGAGAACCCAGAACAAAGCTGTACATCTAAAACTATAGCTATTTGATCTTTGACAAAGTTGACAAAAAAGAAGCAATGAGAAAAAACACCCTACTCAATAAATGGGGCTGAGATAGATGGCTAGCCATACTCAGAAGAATGAAACTGCACTTCTACCTTTTACCATATAGAAAAAGGCCGGGTGCGGTGGTGGCTCACGCTTGTAATCCCAGCACTTTGGGAGGTCGAGGTGGGCGGATCACAAGATTAGGAAATTGAGACCACGGTGAAACCCCGTCTCTACTAAAAAAAAAAAAAATACAAAAAATTAGCCGGGCGTGGTGGCGGGCACCTGTAGTCCCAGCTACTCGGAGAGGCCGAGGCAGGAGAATGGCGTGAACCCGGGAGGCGGGGCTTGCAGTGAGCCGAGATTGTGCCACTGCACTCCAGCCTGGGCGACAGAGCGAGACTCCGTCACAAAAAAAAAAAAAAAAAAGAAAAATTAACTCAAGATGGATTAAAGATTTAAATGTAAGACTTCAAACTATAAGAAAACTAGAAGAAACCCTAGGAAACATCATTCTGGACATCAGTCTTGTGAAAGAATTTATGACTAATTGTCAAAAGCATTTGCAACAAAAACAAAAATTTGACAACCGGGAGCTAATTAAACTTAAGAGCTTCTGCACAGCAAAAGAAACTATCAACAGAGTAAACAGACAACATACAGAATGTCATAAAATATTTACAAAGTATGCAACAACCAAGGTTTAGTATCCAAAATCTATTAAGAACTTAAACAATTGAACAAGCAAAAAGCAAATCACCCCATTAAAAAGTTGGCAAAAGACATGAACAGACAGTTCTCAAAAGAAAACATAGAATCAGGCAAACAAATATAATTACAAAAATGCTTAACATCACTAATCATCCGAGAAATAAAATTAAAACCACAAAGAGATACCATCTTAGGCCATTCAGAGTGGCTGTTATTAAATGGTTAAAAAACAATAAAAGCTGGTGAGACTGCAGAGAAAAGGGAATGCTGATACACTGTTGGTGGGAATGCAAATTAGTTCAGCCAGTGTGGAAAGCTGTTTGAAGATTTCTCAAATAAATTAAAACAGAACTACCATTTGACCCAGCAATCCCGTTACTGGGTATATTACCCAAAGAAAACAAATTGTTCTAGCATAAAAAACCATATGCTCTCATCTGTTCATCACAGTACCCCATGTTCCAACTTATAAATGGGAATGGGAACTTACAAATGGGAGCTAAACTTTAGGTGTTCATGCACATAAAGATGGCAACAAAAGACACTAGGGATTACTAGAGGTGGGAGAGAGGGCGGGGGAGAGGATTGAAAAACTGCCTATTGGGTGCTATGCTCAGTACATGGGTGATGGGATCAATCATACCCACCCCAAATCTCAGCATTATGTAATATACCCATGTAACAAACCTGCACATATACCCCGAATCTAAAATAAGAGTTGAAATGATTTTTAAAAACCCAGCAGAGTTTAGTAGTTGCAATGGAGGACTATATGCTCCACATGATTGTATACACACACACACACACACACACACGCACAAAATAATCTTGCCCTTTATGGAAATAATTTGCTTATCTCTGATATTAAAGAGACCCACATATCTATCAATTATGTGTTCCAAAATATTCAATGGAAAAGGGTTGTCTTTTAAACAACGGATTATGGTTGTTTATCCTCATATAAAAAAGAAAAAAAAAGAAGAAAGAAAAAAGAGCTTTTGCTATTACTTACACTCCATGCAAAAATTAACTCCTAATAAACTGTTGACCTACATGCAAAGGACAACATATAAAGCTCCTGGAAATGCAGAGAAAAAAATTACCTGTGATCTTTTGATATGTAAAGATTTCTTAGATGTAATAAAATTGCCTGAAACCTGAAATAAATTGATTAAAGTTTATCAAAATTACAAACTCCTACTTTCCAAAAGACACTATTATGTAAACGAATGGCAAGCCAGATTTGGAAATATATTCCCAATATTGATCTGACAAAGCACTTGTATCCAGAATATAGAAAAATTATGATAAATAAAAAATAAAGCAAGCAACTCAATAAACTGGTCCAAGAAAGACATTAAAATGGCTGATAGCCACAAGAGATTAATAGTGCCCTTAGTATCTGAGAAATGCAAATTAGAATCATAATCAGTTATCACGATATCCCACCAAAATGACTAAAATTAAGAAGTTGACAATATCAATAATGTTTTTGAGGATGTGGGATAATGAGTTTTTTCATATATTGTTAAGGAAAACATTAAATGGTACAACTCAGAATGAGTTTGACATTCTCGTAAATTAAACATACATTTATCATTCTGTAAAACTCTACTCTGAGGCATTTACTAAGGAAAAATAAAAAACACGTGACCACACACACACACACCTTTTGCATAACTATTTACAGCATATATAATATATATCTATTTATAGCATATATATATGTTTATAGCATATATATATGTAAATTTTTTTTGAGACGAAGTCTCACTCTGTCACCAGGCTGGAGTGCAGTGGTGCTATCTTGGCTCACTACAACCTTCGACTCCCTGGTTCAAGTGATTCTCCTGCCTCAGCCTCCCCAGTAGCTGGGATTACAGGCATATGCCACCACGCCCAGCTAATTTTTGTATTTTTAGTAGAGACGGGGTTTCACCATGTTGGCCAGGATAGTCTTGATCTCCTGACCTCGTGATCCACCCTCCTCGGCCTCCCAAAGCATATATATTTTTTAATAATCCCAAACTAGAATAAGTTGTGGTATATCTATACAACAGTATGCTATTTAGCAACAACAAAAAACAAACTTCTGAAATACCAGGTGATATAAATTGCATTTTTGTCACTATATAATTTATAAGTTTCATGTATGTGTAATTTTAGAAAATATAAATCTAATATATAATGATAGAACCAAATCTATGGTTGCCTGGGGTGGGGAGACAGTAACATTAACATTTTTTTTTTTTGAGGCAGTCTCGCTCTGTCTCCCAGGCTGGAGTGCAGTGGCGCGATCTCCGTTCACTGAAAGCTCCTCCTCCCGGGTTCACGCCATTCTCCTGCCTCAGCCTCGCGAGTAGCTGGGACTACAGGCGCCCGCCATCATGCCAGGCTAGTTTTTTGTATTTTTAGTAGAGACGGGGTTTCACCGTGTTAGCCAGGATGGTCTCGATCTCCTGACCTCGTGATTCACCCGCCTCGGCCTCCCAAAGTGCGGGGATTACAGGCGTGAGCTACTGCACCCGGACAGAAAGGAATATTTATTGTTGATGGATATGTCCTATATCTTGATTTGGTTAGTGATTACTGATTGTATATGCTTAAAAAATTCATTCAATTACAGACATATAATTTTCATTGTGTATGTAAAATATAAAGTTGATTTCCAAAAATAAAAGCAAAATCTAGGCTATTGCCACAATTTTAGTATTAAATGAAGAATCTTTAATAAATTACTTAATTTGTATAGGATAATCATAAACTATAAAAGGAGAATTTAGGCTACTAATTGATGAGGCTATTTCAGTATCAATTTAAAATATTGTCTTGGGTAGTGAAAATAATTTAACTTAATACATCATGAGACGCTAGGCAAAGTAGATGTTATAATACAGACTTTGTTCTATAGAAAAGAAAACCAGTAACAGAAAAAGTAAGATGATTTGTCTGAGATATGTACTTAAATTTGAAAAAAAGTCCTGAAAAATGAAGGTAACAAATTAAAAGCGGTATATTTCTAAGTCTTTATGTTGAAGGTTGAGGCTCCAAGTTGTAAATCAATACATGGTGACACAGTAAACAGTAATACTGGAAGAAGAGGAAGAAAAAGACATGTTTGTTTAATCAAGGGCTTTCTCATTTGATGAATGTATAATAATAACTAAACCAGCATCTTGTAAATTACTGCAGACCCATAATCTAAAATGTTATTTTTACTTAAAAATAGTATGTTTGTCATTACAGAGCCTAAACACAAGCATAATTATGATTATACAGTTGTAATTAATGTTTTATCACGTTATTTTATATTCACATTTCATATTTTAATGAACAATTGTCATATATCACTAAACTGTTTTTCAGTTAAAATGTTTACTCGAAAAAAGTCAACAAGAAAGTATTTGGTAAAACATATCAAATAACAAAATATTTAATATTCAAAAAACATTTGATATTGGGAATGTGTTTATTAGTAAATGCACTTTTTTTACTTTTTTATACTCCTTTAAAATATCTCAATATCAGAAATATAATAATTTAATGCATGGTCCATTTCACTCTTTCAGTGCTCTGATTATTATTAGGCTAAACTGGCAAGGACGTATTTGCTAAGTTATTGCCATCTACATTGCAGACTGATTTATACTGCTTTTCTGAAGAAAATGATTGTCATGTGTTTCACGAAATTCTGGTGATCTTAGACATTTTTTGGTTGAAACCTTTTTTCTCTTTTCATTTGTCACTGTTAATTGTAAATTTGGTACTACAGAAAGAATTGTATACCATTTTTCTAGTCTTTTCTGTTTTTTTTTTTGACATTACTTAATAGATCTGCCATTTAGACAATAAGAAAAATAATGTCTAAGTTTTTTGTACTTGGAAGTTATTTTCATGTACATTCAGCATTGCCTATTAAAAGTCTGACCAATGTCATTTGGGTAAAATAGTGAATTCTTCGTGTGAAAATAATTGAAGCATTACACAGAGCACACACATATGAAATACATTACCATTAATTCTATTCTTATTTCCAAAGTTCACATTCATTTAGGAGATATTTATTAGAATGAGGTATGTGTTTAATTTCATCCAAATTTGCACTACAAGAAGTTTGAAATCCTTACAATACTTTGAGAATAATAATCGTGCAAATAATTTTGATATACAGTAAAACCACAGGCTTTAGAGAATGGAAATATTTTAATTATTTGATTTATGTTATTGAAGTGAATCTAATTTCTTCTTGGGTGTGTGTAGCTTCATCACATCATTGGAAACACAAAGCACCTTGCTATTCCATCACTTTGGCAGTTTCATCAGCTTATTGGAATGTACATTTTCAGTCAACAGTTACTAGAGATCCATGTGTGAAATAAGGGTGTCTTATGATTCTGAACCTGTTCTCTTGAGTATCATTGCCTCATTTTTTCTGTAAGAAGGAAATTATGAATAACATTTTTATCACTAAATAACTGATTTATCACCAGATGAATCCTGTTTCAAGTCTTGGTCTGACAAGTGTTCACAACTTCTATGTTGCCAAATTCTATGCTCTGCCAAAGTTTGGTCTGTTGGACAAACGCCTATATCAAACCAAACTAGTACATTTTAATTTAATTTAAGCACCTTCAAGTTACTTTTGACAAATCACTCATTTGCTTAAAGGTGTCAAGATTTTCATATATAGGTTCTTAAGTCTTAGGGTTGCCTTCTGGCAGAGGCGCGGTGGTTCACACCTGTAATTCCAGCACTTTGGGAGGCCGAGATGGGTGGATCACCTGAGGTTAGGAGCTCGATACCAGGGTGACCAACATGGAGAAACCCCGTGTCTACTAAAAAACAAACAAACAAACAAACAAAACACCTGGGCATGGTGGCGCATGCCTGTAATCCCAGATACTCCGGAGGCTGAGGCAAAAGAATCGCTTGAACCTGGGAGGTGGAGGTTGTGGTGAGCGGAAATCACGCCATTGCACTCCAGCCTGGGCAACAAGAGTGAAACTCCGTCTCAAAAAGGAAAGGAGAGGAGAGGAGAGGAGAGGGAAGGGGAGGGGAGGGGACCTTATTTCTTGATCTTTAAAGAGGGTGACTTGTTCTTACCATGAAAACTAAGCATTAGAAATGTTTATCGCCCGTCTTAAGATGGTAATGTGTGTACACTGTTTCTTTATTCATGTGTCTGTCCACTGGATGTTAATAAAAATTCAGAAGCCATATGTTAAAGATATCAGAAATTCTGAAAATCTCCATTCCCCAAAAACTACGTAAAGAAGGGCCCACAAGGCTGCCATATCATGCCCAGAACAGGAGAAACACCTTCTTTCTTACTGTAGTTAAGGGAAAAATAAATTCTGTTACACGAAGTCATAAACAAGTGATTAGAGATTATCAAAATTTTGTTTTAATTAATCTAATACAATATTAAAACAATGTATCAGTATCATAACTATTACTATAACCCAGCTGACAATAACTTTGGGTTTCTTGGCTTTATTTTTAATACTCTTAAGTACATACACTTTATTAATTCTTGCATATATTTGACAATCTAAGTAGAGAACCTCTTATTAATTCATATTCCATTAATGTAAAGACCAAATTCTTTGGCAGGTTGGGGCTAAGATTTAACTTTGGAAAATTAAAAAATAACATTTTTCAAATGGTTTGCTAGGAAAATAATATAAAATAGCATAGGTATATTTAAATCAGTTACAAAATCAAAATATTTGGAGAATTTCAGCAGTATATCATACAGAATATAGAGAAGCCAAATTCTGATATTGGCTGTGACTAATGTTAGAATTTACATAAAAATTTTAGGCTCTTCTGTTGAATTTTAGCTCTTCTGTTGTCAGCTACATGACAAACCAAGTCCCTTAATTTGTGTCTTTTGTTGTGCAAAACGTAAATATATTAATTGTCCCTTCCTATGAAATGCAGTTGTGAAAATTAATAGATATAATTTATTTAAAGTGTTTAACAAAGTGCCTTATACACATTAATAATTCATAAATATCATTATCTTTTATTACTGATAGTAATTTGTATACAAATAGGTAATATAATTTTAAAATAACAGTTAACTACTTAAAGCAGTGAACTTCTCCTTGATAATATTTCATTAGTAGTTTAATTCTGGTGGTAGTAAACCTTTATCTCTTTAAGTTTCCACAAGCTAATTGCCCTGGAAGAGTTTTTTAAATTACCATTTACTAAAATTCAACATGCTTGTGAATTTATATCCATCTATATACTACATACATAAACGCATACACATATGTACTTTTGGGGATTTCAATTCCTCTTAAAATAATTTCTTTGGGGGATGTAACAAACAACAGAGATAATATACTAAAGTTGATGAGATAACTTGGTGAGATAATATATTAAATTTAATAATGCAGCATAATTATTGTTATATGCCAAAAGATACAGTGGGAAATAGCAATTATCAGTTTAGGTAAATGATCTGGAAAAGGTGGAACAAGAAATAATATTGGAAGTAAACTCTTTTTGAGAAACATAGACACGTGTAAAAAATGAGTAAATTGAAATGTAGACATGTATATTTATAGGTAGATGTTTTTATATTTAATGTTTTTAAATAACAGGGAAAACCTGTGCAACAAATTTATTATCATTAATAAATAGAAATGTTGGCATTGCAAATATATCTGCAGCAAATTCATGAACAATCTGCTTTGAAGATGTTATCTTTCTTGAAGTATTTATTGAAACATCACCATGTTGGTCCCACCTTTACTTTTATATCCTGTTCTATATGTAAGAAAAAAACAATGATCTATGTTTTGTAGGCAAATTCTTCTCCAAAACCCACCAGTTTTAATGGAATACTCTTTGTGTCTCCAGAGTAAATATTAGAAAATAGAAGTCAGAAAGAGCAATTTTTTTGCCCAATCATGATTAATATAATCAATTATTTTTCAAAAATTATCAATATATTTTCTTCTTGTAGGTATCTTCTCAGAATATTTCTAGTACTGTTTGTTGAAAAGGCTTTTCTTACTCCAATAAATTTGCCTTGGTATTTTTGTTGAAAGACATTGATGTGTGTGTGTGTGTATGTGTATGTGTGTAGATCTATTTTTTTCATCTATTTCTCTGCATTAATGTGTATTGAATATTTTATATTGCTTGATTTCTCCCTCTGTGGTGGCTTATTGTTTATATTCCTTTATTATTATTATTATCATTATTTAGTTCTGGGGTACATGCACAGGTTGTGCATGCTTGTTACACAGGTAGGTAAACATTTGCCATGTGGTTTGCTGCACCTATCAACCCATTGCCTAGGTATTAAGCCTAGCATGCATTAGCTATTTTTCCTAATGCTCTCCCTCCTCCAACCCACTCCCACAACAGGCCTCAGTGAGTGCTGTTCTCCTCTCTGTGTCCACATGTTTTTACTGTTAAGTTCCCACTTATAAGTGAGAACATACGGTTTTTGGTTTTCTGTTTCTGCATTAGCTTGCTGAGGATAATGGCTTCCAGTTTCATCCATGTTCCTGCAGAGAACATGATCTCATTCATATTTATGGCTGCATAGTATTCCATGGTATATATGTACCACATTTTCTTTTATCCAGTCAATCATTCATGGGCATTTGGGTTGATTCCATGTCTTTGCTATTATGAATAGTTTTACAAGGAACATATGCTTAAGGTTACCTTAATAATGAAAACTAATATTACTAATTTACCAATAAGATTGCAAGCTAACATTTTAGCTCTACTTTCTACCTATTGGACTTCTGTGCTACTCTTGCTGGGTATTTAAAATATTACATATATTATATATATTATATATTATATATAATATATAATATTTCTAAGATATTATTGTTTTATGTGTCAGTATTTATTTATATTTACTCTCATAGCTAACCTTTCCATTTCTCTTGATTCTTTCCTCTCAGAATAAACTCTCTTCTAAATTTACTTTCATTTTTCTGAATAATACTTTGCAGTTCTGATAAAAATTCTTACAGTTTTTGTCTACTTCTGTAAAGATATTATTAAGGTCCACAAAATTATACATCAGCAGGGATTTTCTTTCAGCTCTTTGAAGATAATATTTTATTGCCTTTTGGTCCGCATTGGGTTTTTTTGTTATGTTTTGAGATGGAGTCTCGCTCTGTCACCCAAGCTGGAGTGCAGTGGCACCATCTTGGCTCACTGCAACCTCCACTTCCCGGGTTCAAGCAATTCTCCTGCCTCAGCCTCCCTAGTAGCTGGAACTACAGGCACATGCCACCACACCTGGCTAATTTTTTGTATTTTTAGTAGAGACAGGGTTTCACCGTGTTAGCCAGGATGATCTTGATCTCCTGACCTCGTGATCAGCCTGCCTCAGCCTCCCAAAGTGCTGGGATTACAGACATGAACCACCGTGCCCGGCCTGGTCTGCATTGTTTTTCTTGAGAAATAACTTCTCTTTTTCTTTGTTTCATTAAATCACTAAAGGTAATCTGTCTTTTTTTTTTTTCTGCTTTGAAGTTTTTTTTTTTTTTTTTTGATGTTCAAAGATTTGCTATGATGTGCCTCAATGCTGTTTCATTTATATTACTTGTAGTTTATGGGGCTTCCTTTTTCTGTGGCTAGCCCTACCATTGGTACAAGAAAATTCTGTCATTATGTTTTCATGTGTTTCTCCACCCTAATCGTTCCCTTATCTTTCTTCTGAAATTTCATCAAAAATTACTCTAGATGTCCTCATTTTGTTTTCTAAATTATTTATATCCTCTTTTTCATTTTATATAGTTTTTATATCCATGATTTGTCTTGTATATTTTCTTATTATCCATTTTCTAGTTATCTAATAATCTTTGTGTTTAGTTTGCTCTTAATCATGTTAAAATGAGATCTTAATTTTAGAGATTGTATTTTTGAAGGCTAAAATTACCATTTTGTTTCTTTTTATATTTGATAGTTTACTCTGAAAAATGATCAATCTTGCCTATCTCTTTGAACCTAACAAATAATTGTTAAATATCCTCATATAGTATTTCTATTAACTGTTTCCATTCTGAGTCCATTTCTATTTTTACTGTATCTACCTTGATTTGACAACATGATTGTTGTTTCCCAAAATGCCATGATTTAACAAATTACAGAAATAATTTGAAGCCTGAAGTAACACTATCTTCCTTCAGAAGAGATTTATATTTTTTCAGGAATCTAGAAAAAAATCTGCAATCATGCATCACATCAATCATAATTCAGAAATTAAGAGACAGAAATATGAGTCCTTGTCAGGCCATAGATTTTTCTGATTCACACTTGCTCCTGGATGTAGCACTTTGGGACCATGGCATCTTTATAATGTTCTTCCCTTTGGCAGTTTCTACACTCAGATTTTTACCCTTACTCTCACACTCTGCTCAGCTCTGCAGCCTGTTGGCAACTTTTTCCAAAATAGATAGATGCCTAAAAGGATGTATGATCCCAAAGCCTAAACTTACGTTTACCTCTTTAAATTTCCTTCCTCTCCTGGATCATAGAACCATAAATCTTCACTATCTCATTAGTTATTTTATGCCTCTAAGCATCTTTTAAAATATATATATGCTTTTTCAACTTTCTTGGTCTCCTTTCTTAAGAGTTTTTCCCTCAATTCCCCACTGTTATTGGTAGTTCAACCACCAATCTATCTCTTCGTATTGAAGAAAGTGGCTTTCTTCTTGTACTTACCACCACATCCATGAAAGGAGAAAAGCCCTCAGGAAAAAGATGGGTAAATGGGTAGTTCACCAACTGTATTAGTTTCCTAGGACTGTCATAACCATGTACCATAAGTTGAGTAGGTTTAAACAAAGAGATTTATTCTCTCCACGTTCTGAAAGTCAGAATCTGGAAGTTAACCTACCAGCAGGGCCATGTTATTTCTAAAGGTCTGTGAAAGAATCCTTCTTTGCCTCTTCAGCTTCTGGTAGTCCCAGAAGTTCTTTGGCTTGTGGCTGCATAACTCCAATCTCTCCCTCAATGAATTGTTTTTGTGTGTCTTCTCCTTTTCTCATAAACACAATGGTATGACCTCATCTTAACTAGTGACATCTGGTGAGACCCTGTTTCCAAAGTCTGAAGTTCTGGTGGATGTGAATTTTGGAAGACACTATTCAATGTATTAAACTTAATCTGCTTCTTTTCTTACCAGGATTCTATCCCCTTCTGGTTTTGTCTAATTTGGTTGTTCTCTAGTGCCTTAAAATAGTTGCTTTTATATTGATTCCATTTTTCATTATTGTCATTAAGCGGATGGTTTGTCTAATACAAGCTACGTTGTCATGAATAGAACCAGACTTCCCCCTCTAATTTTCTTTTTCTCAATACTCTTGAGAGCAGCCTGCAGTTGTTGTCATCCATCGGCTTTATTCACTAGATTATGTTGCACAATGTTATACGGATAATGAAAACTCAAATAGTATTATATTAAGAGCATCCATGCATATAACTACTACTAAATTAAAATATTACATTGCAATGGTATGCTTGTAACTTTGCTACAAAGCTGAGTGTGTTTTGGTATACACAATGCCTGATTCAGCATGTGATGTATACTAGAAACTCAAAAAATATTTATTTAATAAAGAAGTTTATATGGAGGAAAGGAAAGAATTGACATGATCGTTATATTACAAAGACATAAGGAACCTACTCAGATGTATAAAAGCAAGAAGAAAGCAAAGGAATGAAGTTTGAGTCTGATTTTGGTATAACTAATCATTTTAATGAAAACAGATAAATTTAATAAACATCAATTAATGTACCAGATAACATGGTAATTACATTATATATATTGCATATTTTAAATTTCAAATTAACTTTATGAGATATCATTCTTAGTTCTTTTATCTGTTGATGAACTGACTCCTAGCAAGACCATTCTGCTTCAGGTGACTCAGCTAACTGCTACTTGGAACTCTAACTGTAGAAACTGTACTCAGTTTTCTCTTATGGGTTTTGATTTAATTTTTAAATCAGTTAAATTTTCTCAACCATTTTAACATACAAAACCTTTCGGGGATCAATTGATTCAGTAAATTGATAAATATAACCTAATTTGCATGAGAATCATCAGGCTCAGGGTTTGACTTGTGAATGATACTATTTTTGGCTTTTATGAACAAGTCTGAGAGGTTTGCAATTTAGGTTTACTAAATTTGTCTGTTCACTAAATGTAAAAGAGAGACAAAATAAACATGTCAAAAGCTGAGCTTAGCTGGAGAGCTGATCTGACAGATGTCAGAGTAGCGATTAAGAGAACATGTCAAAATGAAAACAACAGTCAAGCCCCTAATCACTTACAGCAAGAGGATAAATAGAGAAAACACCAACTCCCCCAGTGTTCCATTTTCCCCATGGAAAGGGGCCAAGTGAGTGTCAACTGTATCACAACAGATGAGAGGTGCACTGTTTCACAGCTGAGGGAGTCCTGAACAAAAGACTCCTGATATTTTATGGACCCAGGAGCTAGAGGGAGAGTAAAGGTGAAGGGTTAGGAGTGGAAAAGTAATGAGAACTAAGTTCAGGTGGGGAGGAGTATTCCCAGGCTCTCTCCTTCCCCTCTATAAGTAGGTCTCAGTAGGGGTGCCTAAGGAAGTCCTCAGGGAGAGCCCCTTATAAAGAAGCCTCCAGTGAGGCAACTGGTCTAGAAATGCAGCAGTGAGTAAAGCATGGCCAGAAAGGAGGCCAGAGTCTTGGCTGCAACTCCCTTCAGAGGCTGCAATGCACTCTTTGTGCACCACACTTGGTGTGGGGAAAGTAGTTTCCTCTGTGAGGCCTGAGAGCCACAGTCTTTGTAATTGCCTATCATCAGGACAAATATAACACACATAGTATTTCGGCCTAGAGTTGGACTTCTTAATTTTGTCATCACTTAAAGAGAAATAATCTACAACTATGTTAAATTGTTCTTTCTGCTGTAGGAAATATATTCTTTAATAAAGGCTATTTGTTACACATATAGAATGCCAATTAAAATAGTCCAGCTGTTATTCTTATATTTTGGGTTGAAAGACTAATAATGCACATGCAGTTTTCCTGGAGTAATGGAAGAGCTACATGGCCCTGCAGTGAAAAGTGCTTGAAAAATTTTACGTAGAGCCATAATCACAATGCAGAACTCTGCAAACATTAGAATTATAGAATGATACACACATTTTAGATAAGATCTCAGTAAAAATTCTATTTTTACTTCTGACATTCTATTGATAACAATGGCTTGTCAGTTTTGTTGAAGACAGTGAAAATAGCCTCAAATGAATGCTTATGTGGTAAAGTGTTCAATTGTCCTCTGAGTCATGCCCTTTGACCATTAATTATATACATATATATACGAAACATAAATATTTAAGATTCATGTTTTTTAGGTTTAACAAATACTAGCCTACCACAATGCCGTTATATATTCAGTAATACACACAAAATTTGACAAAGAATTCTTTTGCTTCCAGTAAAGGTATTACTCACATTTTTTACTAGTAAATCCACCATTGGATAACTTTCTGTTGAGAAATCTGGGGCGATATCTTCCACCTCCAGTTTCTCAATTCTCCCCAATTTGTGTTTATGAAAAGGCTTATAAATATTGACCAAGGATCTCCCAGGTATCCCAAGCTCACCCATCAACCATCAATCCTAGTCATTACTTTTAGAATGTACTTCTTTATGTAGTTGAAAATGCAATGGCTTTGTTATTTGTGAAACAATGAAAAAGGGGTGTCCAAGTGGATGCTAACCAAACTTGTACGTATTTTAGAAGACTTTCAGAAAGCGGCATCTAGAAACAAAATGCCATAGAAGAAGCTTTATTAAAATGGCTCTACAATGCATTCTAATACTGAATCTTGTAACCACAGAGGTATATTAATTTTATTTATTAATACTTAACTCTATTGAAGATATCTGTGGCAGAAGAGTTTAAATTTGTGTGAAACTATTTTTGGGGCCACTGAAAAATACTTGGGGGGTGTGTGTGTGCACGCGCGTGTGTGTGTGTTTTTGTGTTTAACTTTATCAAACTATTAGAATAACTCCAGGAAACCGGGACATTTACATAATAGAAAAATAAAATATTTTACTGAAGATTCCTCAGAGTATCCAGTTTAATTCTACTTTATCCCATTCATTTTTGTTTACGAATTAATTGTTCAACTTTCCTTATTCTGTATACAACTGGATCATGAATTAATGATCCACAAGAATTTAAGTAGTTATTTAGAAAACCAAAACACCTCTTCCGCCTCATTACCTTCATCACTCAATGATTTCTGTTTCATTATTTGGTGCTATGGTTTGAACATCCTTTCCAAAACTCATGTTGAAATTTAATTGCCATTGTAATGGTATTGATGGGAGCAGTAGTTAATCTGGAGCAGCCTCTAAAAGGTGCCAGCTGCCACAGGGGAGTCGCCACCAGGGCTGTGTGCTCCATGGGTCGGGCAGAAGGACAGGAACAGGTGGGAGCCCCACCACCTTCCAAGTTGGTGGGGCTGCAGCCCCGGCCTCCAGGATATAGCTGCAGCCGCCAGGCCCTGGCTGCAGACCCAGGCATCCCTGCGCTCTTGCAGCTGGGAAGACCCCTGCCCCTGCAGGCTTGGAAGTGCCTGTTCCCACTGCCTGACCTCTCCCCACTCCTGATGCCCACTCTGATTTTGTAGCTAAATTGAGGCCAAGCTTGGGTGTTCTCATGACCCTTCTGGGTGTGCGCATGCTCCAGGCATTGCTGACACGTCAGTTCCCCGCTGCCTTGGCCCCTCCAGACTTTGGGCGCCGATGAGCACGAGAGGGAAGCCAAGGAGAGGCTTAGGGCAGTTCAGCGTGGTCCATGAGGCACTTCTTGGCCCAAACAGCCTGCGTGCTGTGCACGATATGTTGATGGTGGCAGGAGACAGGTTCCTGGGTAGAGAGGAATGGGCCTGGTGAAGCCCACCTTCGAGCCAGGGACAGCCTGAAGCCCGGGAGCCAGGCTGTCAGTTACGTGTGGAGTCCGAAGCTCGGAAAGAGAACTTACGGTGCCGTTTTTTGGACCTGCCCATGGCCACCCATGGACCAATCACCATGCACTTTGGGCCACCCCACCCAAGGGCCAATTAGCCCCCCTACCCCCACACATTCAGCAAGACTCAGACAGATGTTGGGAAAACCTGCCAACCTGCCAACTTGCCTGCATATAGGAGCTATGCAGCTATGCACTCCAGGTCTACTCTCAGCTGGGGGCTGCAGAAGTCAGGATGACCTGCCTGCTGATAGGAGCTACCCACTGTGGGTCTCCTCTCCACTGAGAACTGGACACTCATTGGGACAACCTGCCTGCATAAAGGAGCCATGTACTTTCGGTCTCCTGAGAGCTGTTCTGCTGCTCACTGAAGCTCCTCTCCACCTTGCTTAACCTTCAGTTGTCCATATATCTCATTCTTCCTGCACATGGGACAAGAACTTGGGACCCACTGAATGGCTGGACTAAAAGAGCTGTAACACAAACAGGGCTGAACCACCCCATACCCCCTGTCACATTGTGGGTAACGAGAAGGAGAGAAGACCTGTGGCCCTTCAGGGACCCCAGACCTAGGGGTTCCCAGAGCTTGGGCTGTGACACCCCTTTGGGGCTCTGCAGTTCCTTGCATCTCCAAGCTTCCAGGCACCACCACATCCCTCTCATTCAGACACAGGTGCTCACAGTGGAAGCTGTGTCCTGTACATCTAGTCCAGCCACAGCCTCAAATGGAACTGGCATCTGTGCCGGCGCCTGGAGCTGCTAACCCTGCTGTAGCAGACAGCTTGCCTGGCTTGGTCAGTGCCTGGAGCCCACTCTCACTTGCCTACACACCCCTTGTTGTTCCACGCCTGGCTTGCCCTTGGCAGATGTGGGATTCAGGCTGGTAGCACAACCTGAGCACAGTCTGTCAGGCTGAGTGGGTGGAACAAGCCCAGCAGAAGAAAGCAATACTCAGACAGAAGGTGCCTCTGACCACAGAGGTTTCTGGCTGGTGAAAGGACACCTCAAGGATCCTATGACAGTATTAAAAGATAAGGCCTTTATCAAATGATTAGACTATAAGGGATCTGCCCTTATGAATGGATTAATGCTATTATTGTGGGAGGGGGTTAATTATTGCTGGAGTGGGTTCTTGATAAAAGAATTAGCTTTCCAGGTGCTGTGGCTCACACCTGTAATCCCAGCACTTTGGAAAGCTGAGGTGGATCACTTGAGCCCAGGTGTTTTAAACTAGCCTGAGCGACATGGTGAGACCCCAGCTTTACAAAACATTTAAAAACTAGTCAGCTGTTTGGCTTGTGCCTGTGGTCCCAGCTACTCAGGAGGCTGAGGTGGGAGAAATGCTTGAGCCCAGGAGGTCAGCACTGCAGTGTGTCGTGACTACACCACTACAATCCAGCCTAATCCAGGGTAAAAGAGCGAGACCCAGACTCAAAAAAAAAAAAAAAAGTGTCATACCCACTCCTCTCTGGTAGGTTTGCTTGCCCTTCCACTTTCTGCCGTCTATCCTGTGATGATGTAGCACAAAGGTCCTCACAGGATGCTGGCACTATGCTCTTGACTTCTGAATCTGCAGAATTTTGAGTCAAATAAACTTAAATTGTCTCCAAATTACCTAGTCTTTGGGATTTTGTTATAATAGCAGAACACAGAAAAAGACATTTGGTCAAATTTAAGTATTTGGACATGTACTAAAGTAGCCAACTGATTTGTTTTGTCCTTTCCAACATAGTATCTATTGTCCAAATCTAGTATCATCCTCCCTAATATATCTTTCACTCATTTCTTTTCATTTTCAAAATTATTTTTACTACCACATAAACATTAGCTTTTTAAGAGGAGTTCTTGATTTTCATATAAATGTGCTAAAAAGCAAATCATAGCATGAAGACAAACATAAGTAAAGCACATTGTGGAAGATCTTCCACACTTTAAGTGCTCAGGTTAGGATAAATGAGAAGAGTAATATAAGATTTTTGTTGATGCTATTATTAGTAGGTTCATTTCATTATACCATACAGAGTTCTGAAACAGATGATAAAATTCTCTTTCTTTGAAATATCCTGTCTCTGAGGCAGGGTATTAGGAACTGTGGCAAATTGAGCAAGATGGAGACCTGTTCAGTTTAATTCAACAAATATTTGTTTAACTCTTATGAACCATAGATGTGCCAGGGATTGTACCAAGTTTTCAGAAGAGCCAAAGTTGAACAAGTCAAATCCCTGCTCTTCAGTACTCACAATCACATGGCGGAAGTGAATATAAGCTATATATTTTCTCACATCTCTGAAATCAGCATGCATCTTAAAATTAACAACATGTCAAAATGTAATTGGCAGAGCTTTTACTTTTTTTGGTGTTACAAAAATAATGGAATAACTTACTATCCATTACAACAAAATTTAGATTTGATAAAATGTGGTTGTTTTACATAAGACAGAACAAAGACAATGCTAAAATAAAGAGGTTAAAAAATCCTTTTGTGGGTATTTATTTGGCAATTCATTTTTATTTCTCAACTTTTATTTTTAGTTTCAGTGGTAAGTGGGCAAGTTTGTTATATAGGTATAATGTGTGATGCTGAAGTTTGGGGTACAAATTATCCCATCACCCAAGTAGTGAGCATGATACCCAACAGATTTTCAACCCTTGCCCCACTCCTCATTCTAGTAAGCCCGTGTTTATTGTTCCAATCTTTATATCCATGAATACCTAATGTTTAGCTCCCACTTATAAATGAAAATATGAAGTATTTGGTTTTCTGTTCCTACATTAATTCTGCTTAGGATTATGGCCTCCAGCTGTGTCCATGTTGCTGCAAATAACATGATTTTATTCTTTTCATGGCAGCATAGTATTTCCTGGTGTATATATGCTACATTTTTAAATCCAATCCACCACTGATGGGTACCTAGGTTAATTCCCTGTCTTTTCTATTGTAAACAGTGCTGTGATGAACATATGAGTGCATGTGTCTTTTTGGTAGAATGATTTGTTTCCTTTTGAATATACACCCAGTAATGGGATTACTAGGTCTAATAGTAGTTCTGTTTTAAGCTCTTTGGTAAATCTTCAAAAAGCTTTCCACAGTGGCTGGAATAAGTTACATTCCTACCCCAACAGTGTATAAGCATTTCCTTTTCTCTGTAACCTTTCCAACATCTGTTATTTTTTGACTTTTTAGTAGTAGTGATTCCACTGATGTGAGATGGTATCTCATTATACCTTTGATTTGCATTTGTCTGATGATGAGCACTTTTTCATATGTTTCTTGGCCACTTGTATGTCTTCTTTTGAGAAGTGTATGTTCATGTCCTTTGCTCATTTTTAAATGGGGTTGTTTTTTGCTTGTTGATTTAAGTCCCTGATATATTCTTGATATTAGACCTTTGTTGGATGCATAGTTTACAAATAATTACTCCTATTCTGTAGATTGTCTGTTTTCTCTGTTGATGTTTTTTCCACTATGCAGAAGCCCTTTAGTTTAATTAATTAATTATCAATTTTTGTTTGGGTTGCAATCGCTTTTTAAGACGTAGTCACAAATTCTTTCCCAAGGCCCATGTAAAAAATTTGTTTCCAAGGTTTCCTTCCAGAATTGTTTTTTCTGAAGACTCATTGCTCACTAATAGAATTCTTATAGTTTAAGGTCTTATATTTAAATCTTTAATCTATTTTGAGTTAATTTTTGTATATGGTGAAAAAAAGGAATCCGATTTCATTCTTCTGCATGTGGTTAGCCAGCTATCCCAGCATGATTTATTGAATAGGAAGTCTTTTCCCCATTGCTTGTTATTGTCAACTTAGTTGAAGATTCAAAGGCTATGGGTGTACAGCTTTATTTCCAACTTTTAACCATTTCTTAATTGCCTGCATGGTCCAATAAGAAGTATAACAAAAATAATTGATACATGTTTTTACTAGTACTTTGTTCATAACTGTTACATTGTTATGGTTATTCTCTTCTATAAGACACTGGTAAATTAACATCATGTATCATAAATAATCAAATTTTTTTCCAAATCTGCTACTACTAATTGTATCACTAACATAAAGTGAGAGACAAATATTAAGATATCATATATAAATCCAGTAACTGTTTCCTAAGTGCTTCTGACACCTATTTTTAATATTCTCTGCTCTGGTTACATTTCAGACAGTATAACTGAATCAAAAGTCTATGTCAGTTCTTTTATTTTTTTCCTATTTTGGAAAGAAAATAAAAATAAATATACATATGGAACATATACTATACATTATGTAGATTTACATATGTATATTATGTGTATCTGTTATATTTATGTATATATGAACATCTCTACATATGTATATTTCAATGCTGATTTCTCTTCAAAGTCAAATATATGGATATGAAAAGAATATAGAACACGCATAGAAGTCTACTTTCTGTGCCAAAATTAATGAATGGGTTCCAGATAGTTGCCATCTCTTGCAGTATTGATAACGACTGTTCTTCTTTGTAAAGTCCAATTATAAGTCAGTTTATTTTTCCTGTCTCCAAGATCTAATAATAAAAAACAATATGCATCACTAATATAGTGCAAAGAATGAACTTTAAAATTCTTATAAAAATTCTCAAACAGTTCTTTTAACCTATCTTAATCTTCTACATATTTTCTCCAGCAATTAAAAACATAACTATCTTTTCAAGGCATAGTTTAATAATATTTCTTAAGTATATCTTATTTTACCTAAATTCAAAGACACGTGATAAAAGTCATAGTATAAGCTTACATTAAAACTTATTATCTTTTTAATATTATATACAGTTTTTGTTCTTTTAAATCTAGAAAAAATTATGCTTTACACTTATTTTGCAACTCTGTCAAAATCATAGATGATTTCTACTATGTCAGGAGAAAAATGGAAAAGGTATTTTTAATATTTTTTGTTTGAGGTGGAGTTTCACTCGTTACCCAGGCTGGAGTGCATTGGTGCAATCTTGGCTCATTGCAACCTCTGCCTCCCGGGGTCAAGCGATTCTCCTGCCTCAGCATCCCAAGTAGCTGGGATTACAGGCATGCGCCACCACTTCCGGCTAATTTTGTGCTTTCAGTAGAGACGGAGTTTCTCCATGTTGGTCAGGCTGGTCGTGAAGTCCTGACCTCAGGTGATCCACCCACCTTGGCCTCCCAAAGTGCTGGGATTACAAGCGTGAGCCACCGCGACTGGCCTTTTAATACCTTTTAAGGGAAAAGATATTCTTTTAGCCTCCTAATTTCCAGCTTTCTCAAAAAAAAAAAAAAAAATTTAGATTAAAAAACAAAACAAAACCAAAAACCTCTGTCGCTAAATTTTCTTGTACTGACTATGCTAGAATGGGAGAAACTATTAAAAAAAATCACATAAAACTCAAGTCATTATCTAAAGCATGCAACAAATAATACAGCACTCTAAATCTAAACGTAAAGTGGAAATACGTACTTCAACTGCATCTCAGCATGATATTCAAATTTGGTAGCTTATGCTCCCATTTTACACACACACACACAAACACACACAGATATATAGATATAGACATAAAATATGTTAGGTACATATATAAATATATGTACATGTAGTAATTTATAATTATTTGAATAATAGTTAAATCAAGGTTAGGAAGAGTGCAGAAGAAACCTATATATTACCTTTTTGTGTTCATCCTTCTGACTTTAAAAATTAGATATAAATTATCAGAGATATTTTCATTGTGATATTACTTTCTTATTTATTAAACTAATTAAGTATGCTGAAGCTTTCATGGCATAACCATTATAGTAATTGTTGAAGATTTCAAAAGAAGATGATAATAGTTATTATGTCAGACTGTGAAATAATTGGACTGATTTCCAGACTCTACAGAAGACATTGAACTCATGTCATTTAATGATAAAATATAGCTATTGAAGATTTCTAATTATGAATTTGTCAAGTGGTGGGAGACAAATGATCTGATTTTACTCTTAAAAAATGAAGGACCCACAATTCAACAGAAGTTTCTAGGGAATGTATTGCAGGGTTTTTTTTATTATAGAAAATGTTGAATAATAGTATGAATCCCGTAGAGAGAAAAATGTTTTCTGACACCAGGAATATTCTATAAAAGAAGCAGGAAAATAATTTCCCTCAGGGTAGCCCAATGAAATACTGTAACATAAATTTCATCTTACTCTCTTCCAAACAAGAATCAGCATTTATGATGCAATAAGCAAGAGCAAAGCATGTAAATATAATGTGTGGTGACAGTGTCTGCTTTGTGTGTGTATGTTTTTTGTGTGTGTTTGTAAGCAAATATGTGCAAGATGGAGAGAGACAAAAGACACCCAATAATTTTGTGAATAAGAATTTTAAGCAAATTTTCCTGTGCTCATTGCTGATTTCTCTTAACATTTCTTTATTATTAAAACTACAGAAGATAGTAGGTAGTTTAATAAAGTCACTTTGTTTATTCAGGAAAAATATGTTTTATATATGGGAAGATACGACATGACAAATTGTCAAAACGTATTCACATGAATCTTACACCTGACCATTTGAACTAATGATTCAAGAAATACTGGCCATTGGCTGGGTGCAGTGGCTCACGCCTGTAATCCCAGCACTTTCAGAGGCTGAGATGGGCAGATCATGAGGACAGGAGTTCGAGACCAGCACGGCCAACATGGTGAAACCCCCATCTCTACTAAAAATACAAAAAATTAGCTGGACGTGGTAGCAGGCACCTGTAATCACAGCTACTCAGGAGGCTGAGGCAGGAGAATCACCTGAACCTGGGAGGCAGAGGTTCCAGTGAGCCAAGAGACCACGCCACCACAGTCCAGCCTGGGAAACAAGCGAGACTCTGTCTCAAAAAGAAAAAGAAATACTGGCCATCGCAATACAGAGGAGAACCATTCTTTGACTGGAGAAGTATGATCCTGTTAGACACTGCTCCCCAGAAGAGCCTTGTTTATTGTATTAAACCTACATAGGGTTTCAAATTTAACATATAAATGGCATTTTGGTAGTGGGAATGCTATTTTCTCACTGATTTACAGAGTTTATGTTTTATTAATCTAAATAAATGTACAAAAACTATTTGACAAAATTCAACACTCCTTTTTGATAAAAAATTATCAACAAGGTGATATTTGGAGAAAAATGCCTCAATCTGATAAAGAACATCTACAAAAAACCCACAGCTAAAATCATACTTAATCTTGAAAGATTCAATGCTTTCTCCCTAAATTAGGGAACAAGAATATAATGTTGCCTCTTACTGCTTCTATTCAACATTTTACTGAAGGTTTTACTTGGGGTGATCAGGTAAGAAAAATATATAAAAGTTTATAAAGAAAATAAAACTATATTTGCAGATGGCATGATCTTGTTTGTACAGAAAATCCTATGAAACCCACATAAAGAGCTATTTGAACTAAGAAAAAAGTTCAGCAAAGTTGCAGGGTACATGGTCAATACACAAAAGTCAGTGCATTTCTATACACTATCAATAAATCATCTAAAACTAGAATAAGAAAAAATAATTTATGATAACATTAGGAAGATAAAGCATTTGGGAAGAAATAACAAAATGGGCTCAAAACTTATATTATGGCCAGGTGAGTTGGCTTACACCAGTAATTCCGGCACTTTTAGAAGGCCAAGTTGGGCGGTGGAGTTCAAGATCAGCCTGACCAATATGGTGAAACCCCATCTCTAATGAAAATACAAAAATTAGGAAGGCATAGTGGTGGGCGCTTGTAACCCCAGCTACTCGGGAGGCAGAGGCATGAGAATAGCTTGGACCCAGGAGGCGGAGGTTGCAGTGAGCCAAAATCACACCACTGCACAGACAGAGAGAGACTCCATAAACACAAACGACACAACACAAAACTAAACTTGTATTCTGAAAACAACATTGTTCAAAAGAAATTAAAGAAGCCCAAAATAAAAATGAAGGTATGTTCTTGGATCAAAGACTTATTGTTGTTGAGATGAAATTACTTCCCAAATTTTTCCACAGGTTCTGTGTAATCTCTATCAAAAGAACAGCTGGCTTTTTTATTTTTCGGAAATAAAAAAAATAAATGCTTGTAAACATGTGTAATTTTAAGAAGCCCAGAATAGGCAAAACAATCTTGAAAAGAACAAAGTTGGAGAGTTGGAGGGCTCACATTTCGGATTTCAAAAGCAACTACGAAGTTACATTAAACAAGTCAATATACTACCAGCATAATGATAGGGATACTGATCAATGGAATAAAATTGAGAGTCTAGAAACAAACCCGCACATTTATGATCAGTGGATTTTTAATGAAAGTACTAAAACAATTCAAAGGGGAAAATAATAGTGTCTTCAGCAAATCAGGCTGGGAAAACTGGCAACGAAAAATTAACATAGATCTAAATGTAACAGCTAATACTAGAAAACTCTTAGAAGAAACAAAAATATAGAAGCATATCTCTATTACTTCAAGCTAGGCAAAACCTTTTTACATATAATAACAAAAACAACAGTGACAAAACTACAGGATTTCATTAAAGTTAAAAGTTCTTGTGATTCCAAGGTGTATTAGTCTGTTCTCATGCTGCTATGAAGAAATACCAGAGACTGGGTAATTTATAAAGAAAAGAGGTTTAATTGACTCACAGTTCTGCATGGCTAGGGAGGCCTCAGGGAACTTACAATCATGGTGGAAGGCACCTCTTCACAAGGTGACAGGAGAGAGAAGTGCAAAGGAAAGTGGGGAAAGCCCCTTATAAAACCATCCGATCTCATGAGAACTCACTCATTATCAGGAGAACAGCTTGAGGAAACCGCCCCCATGATCTAATCACCTCCCATAAGGTCCCTCCCTCAACATGTGGGGATTATAATTCAGATTACAATTCAAGATGAGATTTTGGGTGGAGACACAGCCAAACCATATGACAAGGATATCCTCAAGAAAGTGATGTGACAACCCAGAGAACGGGAAGAAATCTTTGCAAAACATACATCTTATAAGGAACATGTATTGAGAATGTCTACAGATACTTTACACACACATACAAATACACACACATACATACATATATAACTCTGACAGTGAAATAATGAAAAGACAAATAATACAATTTTTACATGGGCAAAGGATATCACTGGATATTTTTGCAACTGACTGATAAGTACATGAAAAGCTATTCAACAAATGTAGCCATCAAGAACATGCAAATCTAAACCACAATGAAACACTACTTCTTGCCCACTGGAGTAGATGTAATCAATAAGACATATATAAATACATACAATGACAAGATTAAATGCATAAAAAGAAGACAGATGATAACAAATGTAGCTGAGGATGCAGCAAATATGGGACCAACATACACTATTCCTGGGAATGCCACTTTGACGACAGTCTCTAGCTTTTCAAAAGTTAAAGAGAATTATCATATAGTCCCAGAATTTCACACCCTTATACAAAACCAAGGTAACTAAAAACATATTTATAGACAAAAACATGTACACTAATGTTCATGGCTTCACTATTCATAGTAGAAAATGCAGAAACATTTCAAATATCCATGAACTTAAGAATGAGTACGTGAAATACATCAAATACACGTACATAGAATGTTATATTATTCAGTAATGAAAAGAAATGAGGTTGATTCATGTTACAGCAAAATAGATACTTAAAACATGTTAAGTGAAAGAAGCCAGTCACAAAGGACTGCATATGTTATGATTTTTACTTGTGCAATGTCCAAAATAGGCAAATCTATAATCATAAAAATTGGATTAATGATTTTCTGGGGCTGAGGAGAAATAGGGAGTGACTACTAATTTGTACAGGATTTCTTTTCAGGTGATGAAAATATTTTAAAATTAATTGTGGTGTGGTTGTACACATCTGTGAATACACCAAAACCCACTGAATGTGCATTTCAAATGGGTGAATCATGTTACTTGCATAATATAAAATATTTTGTATCAATAAAGCTATTGTTTAAAAATGGTAATAAATTCTCAAAACTCAAAAAACTGTATAGAAAGTAAGATCAATTGTTGATAAAGGATCAATTTCTTTCATGTTTATAAATGTTATAACTTGACTTGTTTTGGCATCTGTGACCAGTATAAAGGGAGAAATCAAAAATGTGTGAAGAGCTGAATGTTTCTAAAGAGAACTGAAAACTTTTAAAGACAGATAAGTTACCAGAATTTATTAATAACAGCAGCATCTCTCTACTTCCGCGTCCAAGATGTATTCACAGAAATTATTGAAGCCATTACTCTGTATCTGGTGGGAAGATTTTTCTTTAGTTCGTTTTGTTTTTATTTCTCTACTCCCTTTGTGGAAAGCCAAGATATTTCTCTATACATCAAGTTATGTAAGAGGACTCTGAAAAATTCAATTAGGGAGACTGAAAGTCACTGAAAAAGAAAGTGTATCGTGCACCTTTTTCTTGCAGGTGACCTCTGCCAATGAGGTGCCAGATTTCTTTTTCTCTCATTTGTTTCTTTGAAGGAAAAGAGAATTGACAAAATAACAATCTTTGAGTTTTTTTATGTAAAGTAGGCCACATGGACTCTTGATAAGCATAAGCCCTTCTTTTAAATATTTTATGCAAAGAGTTCACCTGATGAAGGGGGAAAAATTGTGGTGTACTATTGCAGGCAGGAGTTAAGAGGAGAGAATTTAGAGTCCAAACTAAAGTGAATTTCTATCCTACAAGTTATCTTAAAACTCTCTCTTTTTTGCACAATGGAGTCAGCATTTGGATGCCAACTTCATAAATATCAACGACAGTCAATCTTAGCTAGGGGAACCAATGAAGGACAGAACAGCACTAGTAAAATAAATATTATTTTCTGCCTTTCACAGTTTCCAGAACCCATTCTCCAAACTCAAAGAAAATCACCCTGAAAAAGGAAGGTAGGTGGAGAAAAATAGAATATTTGGCCCTTTCCACATTCAATCTCTGCTTAATGAATGGGAAACCATGGGAGTTAAAGTCCAAATACAATTTTGGTTTGACTATGAAGTTTATTACACTTAGAGTTTGAAAGTCTGATTAAGATATGTGTAAAGAAAAGAAAGATTATTCAGAGAAAGTGACTTTAAGAGTGTGAGAGAAGAAAATAGAGTATTAATTTTGATATAATAGTTGTAAAAAATCATGTAAAAATTAAAAAGAATACATTGATTCAGAAAAAATAGGTTAAATACATTTATATCAGGTTATCTCAGATTACATTGTCATTTCAGCAGCATCATTTGTTTAGGAAAAGTGGAGGGTAGTGATGAGGTTGCTTGGTTAGAGGAATGCAAAACGTTCATAATACTTACATGAGAATTCCAGAGTGATTAATAAAGCAATTTCTGATGGGTTAAGTTTATAATGCATATATTTTAGGTGAAGTAATAATATTCAGGTGACTCTTTCCATTAGATCAAATGGAAATAAAGAGAAAGTGTTTCCCAGGCTTCACTCATTTTCCTATTACCAAAATTTCTTTATAATCAGTGTTCCAGAAACTGTGCCAGACTTTAGATGTGAAATGGAAACTACTCCAAATGCTATTTCCTCAGGAAGCCTGTGATGTGGTAAAGACATGATATAAATAATTAATAAAACACATTAAATACTAATAAATTCTGCTGAATACTATGAAGAGAAGCAAACAAGATTCAAAGTAAAACGGAAACCAACAAATAAGACTAGTATATAGGTGAACTGGCCTACTTTTTGTGGGTAGTCCAAAAAAGCAGCTATTAGCAGATAAGATTTAAGCTGTCATTTTAAGAATGGTGATGAATCACTATCTTCAGTTGTGAAATCAGGGTTAACATTTGCTAGGGGTTTGAAGTGCTTTCCAGAACTTCGTATTTGATAGGGAATGAAATAAGTGAGTAGAAGTGTGTGTAGTGGGTGATGTGTTTGTGCAAATATCAAAGGGATATTCATGGAGGGTGAAAGACCGAGAGCAAAGAGTCTTCAAAAGGCTTTAGATGATCACTTTTGTGGATTGCATTTGACTGTTAGCTTCACTTTGGTTACAGCACGGCATATCCAGGTCTCGCGGAAAAAAAGAAAGGACAGGTAGGAGTTTCAATAAGGATTGCAGGTGAAAATTTGGGCCACGTATGCATGTGACTTCAACTGAAATGGACAACAATGAACAGAATCTAAAATATATTTGGAGGTAAATCATATATGGGTTAGGATAAAGGGGGAAATCAACAATAAATCCCAGATTTCTCACTTGGCCAATGTGGATTTAGTGGAGACATTTATCAAGATAGGGAAGAGAAGATGGGTCACACAGCAGGTTTAGGGGTGGGAAGCAAATATTCAATTTTGAACATATGTTTAAATGTAGCTTTGTATAATCTGAACTCAGATATAAAGCAGATGCTTAGATATAGGAGACCACTGTCTTTGTTCTAGATATAAAATCATTGATGTGGCAGTTGAGAGAATTTCAGAGATAAGAGAGACTCTAAAAATTAGTGAATTGATTATTCATCTTCCTTATCTTAGTTTAGAAAGATTATAGGGATAAAAATGAAGCCAGCAGAGGACAGAAACCTGACATAAAATTTAGGAGTTAAAAGAATGGCCCCAAAGGTAATGAACAATTTTAATAGAAATGTGGGAATGAGAGAATAATAATATAAAGAAAAAGTTTTAGTCAAATGTTTGAGTTTGGGATTCTTCAAGATAAAAAAAATACAGAGGAGTGGTAATGCCTGAGGTATAACATCCAGTTGAAGGCTGCAGTCAAGCAAACAAAAATAAGAAAAATAAAGATTAATGGAGTCAATGAAGTGTAAGAATCTGCTTGAGGCTTTTTTTTTTTCAAGTATAACTTTATATGCCTCACAAAAGCATTTTTCTTCACGTCTTAGGAAGCAAAATGCAGTAGTTCTTTGAAAAACATTTGGAGTAATAAAGATTTCCATTTACATGTAATTTTGGTTTTCCTTAATTTCAGTTTCATAAAACTTTTCTATAATGATCTATAAAGTTTTATACATCAAATTGAAAATGACTGAAGTTATAAACAATTTCTAAACCATTAAGGGAAATAGAATAATATCATATCAATAAAGCATGTATATGCTAATTTCACTTATCAGTAAAACACAAGTGTTTTCAATTATATTCTCCAAATTATGTATTTATATGTTCATGACTTGGTTATATATAAAATTTATATTATATTATTGCTAATGAGAGTCATAAACAACATTTTTCCTTTTTACTTTTCAGTTCAACATAGTTCAGAACCCCTGAGAAATACATCTAAGAGCCAGAAAAAAATTACATAAAAATGATGGTACTTTTACTGTCTCAGATTTGTAGATAAATAAACTGGTGTCTCATAGCCGTAGAGAATTCACTTCTCATTTTACTCCTGAACAAGACAAACTTGCCCCTCTACCTAATGCTCTTCTGGATAACTGCCAGCAATACACCCATCTGAACAGGCAGTTCCCAAGAACAGGGAACCCAAGAACCAACTTGCTCAGCAACTTTTGTTGTGTTCACTCATCTTTTCCTTGGGGGGAATGATGGAGTGGGTTATGAAAAGGACCAGTGGGTGCTCCCATGGAACTCCTCCGCACTGAAACCTAATACGTGGTTCAGGGACAGTCTTCAAACACTTTGTGTCATTTTGCATTCTTAGTTTTAAGAGAAACTTGCTGTGGCTGAAAAGGAATTTTTAAGAAGATATCATGTTCCTCACATAATCTTCAGAAAACCGGAATACTAAGTTTAAAGTTACAGTGGCTGGAAAATGCCTCCTGCCAAACCACATTACTGATCCAGTGAAGACTTCTCTATTGCATTTGCTAAAGGAGTCTGATCTCACTATCACAATTTCTGCCACCAGAAAGATTACTTCGTAATTCCTGCTTATTTTTAACAAAGTCCAATTAGTGAAGTCTAAGTTACATGTTGCACTACTCTGTTTTGCAAGAGAATCTTGGAAAGTCAGTATCTGGCAGTTTCAGCTTCTTTAGTAGGAAGCTAGATATGTTTCTCACTGAGATTCATAGAAGTTCAATTCCCCAGATGTAGAAAAAGGGGTACCGATGTTATGAAATAGAAAGAACCATAAATGCTCAGTACAACCACCACACTTGCTGCCATTTATACATTTATATTTACTTATTTAACTTATTTAAAATACATTTATCTTACTCTCCAGAAATTTACCCTGCCCCTTGGTGATGCCTCTGAACAATGAATCTACCCACTATATAATCCAAAAGATGTCTAACTCATTCTCAGCAGAAGGCAACCCAAAATCTCAGGATCCTGCATCATCAGCAGGGTCAAAATCTTTGCTGATAGTTATTTTTTTTTTCAGCTTTTATGGTGTTCTCTTTTTGATATTCTATTACCTGTGGATTAAATTATAATGCCATCAATTAACATCATATCATGTGAAAATACTGAGAAAAGTAGAGGAAGTAGCTTATTTTAAATAAAGTAACACCTAAGTAAATATGGAGATGGGCCAAGCGCAGTTTGATAGAAACCTCGTCTTTATTAAAAATACAAAAAAAATTCACCAGGCATAGTGGCACATGCCTGTAATCCCAGCTACTTGGGAGGCTAAGTAAGATAGGAGAATTGCTTGAACCTGGGAGGCGGAAGTTGCAGTGAGCCGAGATTGTGTCACTGCACTCCAGCCTGGGCAAAAGAGTGAGGCTCTCTCTCAAAAAAAAAAAAAAAAAAAAATGGAGAGAAATATTGAACAAAGGCTCTATTTGGTGAATATGTTTTTCTTCGTCGACAATAAATTCATGTTCCTTTTACATTCTGCTGGCACTTAACTGATCAGAGTTCTTTGTGATATGATCCACTCATTCCTGAACATTCTGATTACTGAGAGCTATTTCCTGTATGGGGCCTCATTAGCTTCTACTCCCTTTTATTGGTGGACAATGGCAGTATTAGAGGTAGCACAGAGAACCACTTTCATTCCTTCTCTGCTTCTCCCATTTCCTTGTAAGAGTCAAAGTGAGCACCCCAGCAAATGCCAAAACACACTTTTGATAATCATGAATACCGCTAATGAGCAGAAAGCACTGTCAGCTTCCAATCTGATAAGAAATTTACTTTGTCCTTAGTGGAAGTAGTCATATTGGATGTAAAAATAACTAAGTTGAATACTTAGGTGTCAATAGGATAAAAATAATAATTTGTTCATCAGTTATTAGGCACAGTAATGGGAGAAGAAATCGCCTCAAAGCCTCTGAAATCTATACATTTAAATGCTGGAAAAGTTACAATTATTTTGGTTTGCTTATTCAGAGAATAATCAGAATCTGCGATTTTAGGAATAACTTGCCAAGTCAGTACATGGCAAAATTTGGTACACTATGCTCAATATTTTAACTAGAATTTAGTTAACATTTACAGATTGTTAAAATAATTAATGTGAAGAACATTTGCCTATAAGCAAAGTGGCATCAAGGCACATTCCATTATTTGACTTATTTTGTGTGTATTTGTGCATGTGCTTACAAAACCCATAGGATGTCTCATAACGTTTGGCTGGTTCCAGTAAGTTTTTTGTATCCGGATGAACATATTTGATGTTTAATGAAGCAATAATATGTATAACGTACTAACTTAAACTTTTCTTTTTTAAGAATCTTATTGTTAAAAATGATTTTCAAATTCAATAATAAACATCTGCCAACTTGCGACTACCCAATTTCTTCCTCTCTCCAGTGGTTTCTGGAATGTTTGTTTGTAGTTTACTTGTCCCCAAGCTGTTTAGTGCTACACCAAGACTTCCATTAACTATCACGCAGCTTCAAAATTGTCTGTGCTACAGGTTCTAAATTTGTATGATCACTTGGACCCTCTGTCTACATTGAGATCTTTCCAATCAACTCTCTATTCACTATTAATATCATTTACTTTTGTTTCTCCATTTTCACATATTTTTTTAGTACAGTACACAGGAAACAAGCTCAAACCCTATTTCTAGGACAAACCATCACACAAGAATACTGTTTCTTCTGTCTTTTCAATTGATACATGCAGAAAACATAAAATGCTTCAAAAAATGTATACTATCTCAGGCCCTGAATTGCTGAATTTAGCTTATTGACAATTATATGGACCTTGAAATTAGATGCAAGTAAAGAACGAAATAATTTTCACCTCAGCACAAAAAGTAAAATAAAGGAATGACAGAATCTGGTTTGTACTTTAGAAACAGCAACCACAATCATTAATAAAACAGTGGCTAATGTGTCTCAGACTCCCTCTAATTAAAATAGGTGAACAAGGGAAAAAGCTTGAGGATGAAGACTGAAGGGGAAGATGGACTACGAGAGAAACAAAAGAAAAGAAGTATGAACATTACCCTGTTAATCAACCTTTATTTAATCATAGGAAAGGGCATTTGAATATTAACAGGTGATTTTTATGCACACTAGCTCTTCAGAAACAATGATCTGAAAGAATATTTAATTAGCAAGTCCTTTAGAGTGTCTCTTTCAAATAGGAATTATCTCAGTCATGCTTTTGCCATGTACTGGAAGGCAACCAAATTATTGTCAAATTATCAAATGAATGCCTTAGGTACTGGTATTTCGTGTGAATGACAAGATAAATTCTAATAATTCAGAGCATGGACATTAATATTAACATTCTAGAGGCTAAAAAAACGTTTCTCTAACAGAGATAAATAGTAGTTCCATAATATGTTAAATTTAGGAGTGGCATATTTTGATATTTACTCCCAAAGTGTGCAAGATAGAAGGTTTTTTATTATACATACAAAAATATGTGGCTTAATGGAATTGTAAATCAATCATAGTTAGAAACAACAGGCATACAATTTTAAAAATTTTGTATTAGCATTATTCAAAAGATGATGACAAGATTGCTTTTAATGGTAAAATAGCAGTAATACATAAAACATCAGAAAGCATTTCTTTGTGAATTATTTAAATTCATGAAAGAGAATAGATTTTTGTGGTTTTTCTTTTAGTTTCTTTTGAGTTATTCATATTTAAGAAGATAAAAATTGCATCACCTTTCAATACAAGGATTATTTATATACATAAATTTATTTGACTAATGAACTATTTTAAAATATTTGGCTTGTAGGATCTGGACTGCATATTACTTTTATGCTTTTCTTTAAATACATTTTAGAATATATATATTTTTTAGAATACCAGTGTGATTTTTCAAAAATACCTAAATTAGAACTTGAATAAAGTAAACTCATAATCTAGGTGTATTGACACTTAAGAATAACAAAGGTCTTTAGGAGTTAACCTTAAATTATTAAATATTAACCAGAAAAAATATGTACTTTGTATTGAAGAGCTAAACATCTCAGCTAGTTTGGGGCTATTGGTAATTCTTGTCTTTGGGAGAAAAACGGTGGAAAATACAGGACCATTAAAGGCTTATTTGATCGATAAATGGCTTTCCTGCACAAAAAGTCCATGCAACATGGAATCTGGAGAGAGACTGTTCATTCCAGATGTCTGCTTTAAAGAGCAAATGACATGGTAAAAATGAAGAGCAGAAGAGCTGCTCTGGAGGAAAGTTATTTGATTTCATCACAGATTTTCAATTTTAAAAAGAAAGAAATACATGTCAGATTTTCCACTAATGCTTTGCATTATGAGAAGAGGAAGGGAGGGAGAGAAAAAAGGAGGGATAAAGAGAAGGAAAGAAAAGAGAGGTATCATAAAATAAAATATTATTTATTTCCTAGCTGAGAGTTATCTAAATTGGTATTCAACATACTCTAGAAAGATTGTATATTGCAGAAAGTGTTCCTGACCAAAAGTCCTGGATTAATATTTTTTGAGAAGAAAGTATCATTATGCAACATTTTATTTCTTAGCCAAGCATTCTTGGAGAATAATGAATACAATTTCCACAAACAGGAATTGGATGAAATGTTAACATTTTTTATATCACTGTGAAAAAGTAATATATAAACAATTATTTGAATAATCTGAGATTACAGAAAGCTTGTCAAAACAGAGATATATTAAAAATCAACTGAGTATTTTTTTCTTTATAATTGTTAACGTTCATTTTCAAATTTATATAAAAAACTAACTCAATTTTTCACTAATAGGGCACAAAAATGATTTGGACTTCTATAGGCATTAATTCTATCACTCTTTTTTTTAAAATCTAGATTCATGGTACAGGTCTCCAGAAATACAGTCTATACATATAGAAAATGCTATTGTAGTGCCCTGGTTTCTTATTTTTTATTTTCTTGTTTATTTTAATTTTTAATGCCTTCCTTTATATATCTTATGATTTCTATCTCTATTATTAAAGATCTCCATTTCACATTTAATATAGTAATTGCTTTTTTGATCGATTCTACAAATTATACCAACTTTTGTATTATTTGGCAATTTGTTTTCTCTCCTGCTTCTTGATTATTAATATATATTAGAATACAGAATAATGGAAAAATAGGTAACATTTTGTTACATTTTCAAAAGAATATGAACCAGATTTAAGAGATTTTGCTGTTTTAGCCCCACATATATTAAATGTAGCCATGTAGTTTTACTCTTAGAATATAATCCTTTGTCTAAATGTTTTCAAATCTCTAGATTAATAGGACATATAACTAGATATAATTAATTATAACTATTATTATGAAATTATATAATTTTATTATGAAATTATAACTAATAATTCATGTGGAGTAATATTATTTTACTGACTTGTTCAAGGCATTTAGGGAAAATATTTTATATATTATCATATTATCTTCTAATGGCAAAAGAAAAGCTTAAATATCATAACTTCATTGCTGATTCTTTTGAGTCATTTTAATGCAGTACTTTAAATGGTTTAAAATATGTTTTTTAAAATGAGAAACTATTTTCTTAGCTTTAATGAACTTCCCTAGTTTTCAGAATTAATTATGCTAAACATATTTCAAGAGTTTTGCTTCATTATCTTCTCATTTAAATAATTTTCAATGACACACCACTTAATAAAGTTTGTTGTGCAGGTACTGATGGTTAAGATTCTGTGTTCATCACAAGCATCTTTAATTTGACTAACATAATAAATCTTGTTTGTCACGATGTTACCGTCTATTAGAGAAATTAATAAGCCATCATCCCACTAAATGTGGTATTGGTGTTACTATTGATAAAGTGTGGTATCCTTTCATATGTTTATTGAATATCCAGGTTCAACTTTTGGTTATGACATAAATATTTAATTCCTAGAGTGCATTTCACGTGATTTTGATTATATATTTCTGTCTTGTTTTAGGTTGTGTCTCCAGACAGAAACTATTTTTAACAAAATAATTTGTACAACACAGATTTTTGATCTTACTATTTTATAGAAAATCGTATTACCATTTATAAAATATAGAAAAAACTACACAAATCACAAAGATATTGCTGGACAAAGTTTCGCAAAGTGAACCAATCACAATTAGCCCCAGCATCCAGAAGTCCTCATGGTGCTTCAAGTCTCAGTCCCCATAGTGGAAAACAGTATCCAGCTTTCAGCAGTTTTCTGAAACAGCAGTTTTCAGTTTTCTGTCTATGCGTGTTATTTACATGGACTCATACAATATCTGCTCTTTTATATCTGAGTGCTTTCTTTCAGTATGTTTTTTCCATGTTGTTCACTGTAGCACACATTTATTTAATTTGCGTTATCTTTTAAGGGATATATCACAATTGATTGTTCTATTCTTGATAGAATTTGATTTATTTTAATTTTTAGATTTATGATAAATGCATCCTTTATCAGTAATAGCATTATTTATGAATAATAGCATTCTTGTACTTTCGTGACACACATGTACATGTTATCATTGGGCACATACCTATGAATGCAATGGCTGGGTCATCGATTATGGGCATGCCAACTTCAGATATTGCCAGCTCATATGGAACGTGCAGGTTTACTTTAAGTTCTTGGATACATGTGCAGAACGTGCAGGTTTGTTACATACACATACAGGTATACAGGTATGTAACAGATGTGTAGCAAACCTGCATGTTCTGCACATGTATCCAAGAACTTAAAGTATAATAATAACAAACAAAGACATTTTTCTCACACAACAGCACAGTAATTTTTTCAGACAACTGAAATTGTTGGAACTTTTAAGAAGTTTTATTCATTTTTTTAGGACAGCCTAATAATTCTGTCATACATCTACGAGATCTATGTTGTTTTTTGTTCTTGCTGCTATTAAGGCCAAAAAAAATTACATAGGCACAAAAGACATAGGTCTTCTGTCAGTTCTTACATGTGCTAGGGATTCTACTTCTTCCTTTGCTATCAAATATATTTGCCAGATTTTCTTGCCAGGATGTGCTCCCTTGAGACCTGAAAATGGGAGGCATTCATGAATGAGAGATTAGAGAAGATGAGATAAAATGAAAAAATTATGCTTGTGGCAGTGACTCTTGTAGAGCTGTTCCCCGGGCTCAGTCTAAGCAGTGTTTGCTATTCGATCTCTGAATTTCTGGTTAGCACACTCTTCATTCTTTTGCTCTTCCAGTCCTTTGGTCTTTTCTGATACCAAGTCCTTGGATCAAACATCTTTCTGCTTGGAATATTTGGAGAAAAAATCTGGTTTCTTGAGTTAATATTCATATTGTTTGGATGAAGGATGGAATAAAACCATTTTTTCATTACATTTACAGCACCATATTAATGTTCAGTATGAAGTCAAATGGTTGTGTGTTAGTTATTAAGAATACATACTTCCTAGGAGTATGTTCTGTATACTAAATAGCTAAAATATCATTATTTTTACAGAATTAAGGTGTCAATACTACTTAAGAAAAAATTGTGTAACAAAGTTTATAATGAGATACTTTTACATTTTCCAAGCATTCTTTTCCCATTCTCTAGAGAGACAAAGTAATGACAAATTATTGGTCCTATTTAAAGTTCACATCCAAGTATTTAAAAAAAAATTCTCAAACCAACTGTAATGTAAGATTTACTCAGGAGAATATTTGCCATAATCATGGAAATCTTCAATCTACTTGTACCTGCATGAAGTGTGTATCTCTGAATAGAATCTAACTGGGCATATAACATGGAATTCAATAAGACATTTGAACCAAATTTTTAGCATTTTGTTTGAGCTATGTCCAGAAGTGGCAAGTGGTAAATCCTTATCCACTTTTTTTTCTTTTATGATCTACAGTTTCCCCCTTTATGACTTCACGATTTGAAGTACGATCTTTGTGCTGATGACTCCCAAAATTGCATTTCCAAGTCAGGCATTCTTTTGAACGTCAGGTTAAAAAGTACAGTTCCAGTTTTCCCTTCTTAGAAGCAAAAACAAAAGAGAGAAAGAGAGAGAGAGAGAAAGTGCGAAATTTGTCAGAATTATCTTTTTCAGAACTCTGGACATTAATCAAATGCTTGCAATAGTCTGAGTGTTTATTCAAGAAAATCTGCATCAGAGTTTGTTACATCCTTCTCTTTTTAGATCTGGCACCGCCTTGAAAGCCAGCAGCCTCACAATTATGGTAGCTGTGAAGACCCGAAGTCTCTCAGGCACAGGAAAGAGAACAGGTGCAGAGCTCATGAAAAAGCTCCATTTCCAGAGCATTGTCACTACCTGAGCTGTCCCACAACAATCTGGAAAGCTCCAATTCACAGAAAAAACTCTGTAGATGACTAACCTATAACAAGTTGCTCCTGTTGAAAGCAATATTTTTACAATTTACAATTGCTTGTGTATAGTGGCAAAACAGGAAATGTAGTGCAAAATGAAGGGAAAAAAGTGACTATTTAAAATATAATTGATAGCTAAGGTACTGAAGAGAAAGCTGATTGACTAGAATTAGTAAAGTAAAATATCAGATTTAATTATAAAATTCATCTGATCAAACAAAAATACAACTCATTGAAAATCTCGTATTTAGAAAAATAATTTAAAACTTTACAAAAGCGTTTTCTGTCATAAACAGACTAAAATTAAATAGTCAGAAAAAATCAAGTTAATACTTTCTTAAGAAAAAAAACTCAGCAATCAAAATTCTTGTTAAGGAAAAATAAAACCAAAGCAAATCTATGACTAAAATTTAATAATCAACCCATTACAAAAGTAGTAATTATTCACAAATAAAAGATTGTTATAATACTAATTATGTGTAGTTATGAATTTTATTGTCCTAATTCTTTTCTTTGTCGTTATACTTCACTGATTTCCACTCAGCCTTTGTCTAGCTCAGTGCAAAGAATTTTCTACCCACCTATAGTCACTTCATTTCACAAGAATAAATGTAATTATCACCTAGCTAGAAGCTAAGGGGATTTTTTTTAGCCTAGCTGGAGTGAAGTGACCCAATTAACATCTTGCATGAATACTCTGAATTTTATAAATTTTATAATATGTTTGGAGTTTAGAACAATTTTGATTGATAGTTTTCTCAGGAAGTTTTTATCTCCTCATTTTCATTGTCTCAAATTGCACTTTAAAATCTCAGCTCAAAAACTACAACCTTTTTTAAACTTATACTCATCCAATGTGCTATTTTACCTATGAAACAACTTATTCAATTTTTCACTCAATATTCTGTCACAGAAATATCTAGAAGATACAAAGAAGATTATAGCTACTAGCTTAATGTTATCTCATATGGAAGTAGAAGACTAACATATTTATCCATTATAGATAGGATATGTGGCCATATTTCTTCACTCTTTAAGAGTGTTTATTCTTCATTCTGGGCCTTTATTCTTAAGGTTGCATTCTCTAAGTGGGTAAGTAGGAAGCTGGTTAGCTCATGTGATAAAATCTGAGAAGTGAATTAGTAAGGGGGACTCTAATGGAATACTCTTATAAAAGCCCATTGGTTTTAATAATATCCATATTTTTGAAAATAAAATTAGTTTTTATTTTTAAAATCCATAGGTATTTTAACTGACTTTTCTGTCATTGGAAATGATATAGATTTTTAGGAGTTATCAATACTCTACAATAAATGTCTCTATGTTTGTACTTCCAAGATATGTCCCAAAACTTGGTAGTCAGGCTCTCCTTTTTACACTTCTTTTTAAATTGCTATTACATTTTCATAATTGCATTTATGAGTATTTTACAACTCTCAAATGACTCAGTGTCATACTCTTTGAATTTATTTTCTTCCACCTCTCTAGCAGCTTTTTCTCATCCCCTTTGCTGTTTTTTTTTTCTCTCAACCTCCTGGACTTAGCAAATTTTAGTGTTTACCTCAGTTTCATCTCTGTCCCTTTCCCATTTTGTGTTCCACTAACTTCACCCATATGATAATGACCTCCAATATATGTATTCAACCCTACCTCTGGGCAGTCTCCATATTTATAGTGGCTTATTATTTTATAGCAATAACAATTGTTTCTTGGAGTCAGACACTATTTTGTGGTTCTTACAATTTTTAATGATTAAAAAGAGTTTATTTATAACTATAAAATATGGCATTTGTTAATTATAATTAAGCTGTTAACACTGAGCCATTTATAGAGAGTTATGCCAACACACTATTTCGGTGGCTACAATTGAATTCAGCACATTTCAGCCAGGGATCATTCTGTTTAATTGCATATTTCAAGGATTTTCTTGACTTAAAGATTTTGTTTTATTTTCCTCAGCCTGGAATTTCATCTACTGGAGCTCTATGTGTCTAGTCCCTCGCTTCCTTCAGTTCTTTCTCAAGTATCACCTTCTCTGGTTACTTTCTCAGCTTTCCAGTATAAAATAGAAGCCATCTAACTGCTGTAATTGTGTCTGGTTAGTCCCTGCTTTATTTCTAGTACGTTTAACAGTGAATAAAGATATAGGCTTGTAAAAACTGTTTTGCATTAAAAAAACTTGAATTGGTGAGTAAAAGAATAAGATATATATGTATCACTAATATAAAAAATGTTATGCTATATGCTAAGTGAAAAAAAGTATTTTGTGAATCATATATAAAATGATATTTTAAAAATAATCATATATGAGATGTCTGTGAAATTTGTATATACTTCTCCCTTTAACTACTCACATAATTTTGTCTGAATGAAGATTTAAAGATTTTAAAAAAAGGAAAGAATCAACAAAACTGTTAACAGTAGTTTCAGTAGTTAATCCTGGATGATAAGATTCAGTGTAGGTATATGTGTTTTGTAAGTGGGTGATATATGTAGTATGGGGGTTTAATCGTGGCACAGGTATTGTGATATTTTATTTAATTTACACATTTTTATATTTTGCTTCTTATAAACTACATATGTGCTATGTAGTTTTCAAATATTAGAAGTAAATAGTAATTTCTATAACTGAATCATTAATATTAAAATTAAAAGAAATGCTACTTTTTTGAAATAGATATTTGCGTTAGATTAAGGAATATTAGTTTATCTTTAACATTTTGAAAATAATATGTCAAATTCTGCAACTATGTTTGTGAATCTCTATTGATATGATGTCAGTTCCAATATAATGTATTCTTATAATCTTATAATTTTAACAAAAATATGCTAATATTATTAGATAACATATATTGGTAAACAATTTCTCTTTAAAAAATATTATTTTACTTAGTGTAAGTAAATTTTTACACAATTCATTTACTAAACATATTAGTCTTATAAAATATTTGTATCATCATTTATGCCTGCATTATAGGATAAGTTATTATACTACACCAATGTAAAGAGACTAAAAGGCTAATTTATGTCAAATAAATCTTTACTTTTAAATGCATACACTAGATTTCAGTATGAAGTATAATTGAGGGAGTAAGCCTTTATAAGCTTAGGTAGCCTGGAGGCTTACATTGCAGACTTTTAATTTAAATATAAGTTTTTGCAATAATTTTTTAATTTCTTAAATGTAATTTGAAAGTATTTATTAAAGGTTGTGACATGAGCATCTCGAAACAATCTGCCTTTTATAAATTAGGAAAATAAATCTTTAAACATTCAACACGAAATATGGTATTATCCTTGGTGTTTGTCATGTCAACACAAGGAAATTCAAATGTATGTCATTGTAGGATCTAATACATATCTAGATAATGAACTCATAAAAACTTAGATGGTATCAACCAGATCTACACAATAACTATAAATTGAAGGGTATTTTATTTTTTTCTGGATTTTCTCATTTTATAAATACTCCCAGAATATATGCATGACACAATGCTACTAGTGTGAGGAAAAAATAAAAGCAAGTTTTTCTACTTTCAAAGAATTGATCACAGAATTAAACACACACATGCGCACACACATAAATAGCTGTGTAAACTGATAAGTACAAGAGATACCATAACAGACATAAAGTCTTATGAAATTGGAGTGGAGACAAAGTCCTACTCATGTCAAGGTAGCAATCTACAGAATGTTCAATTCTGCCATACTGAATAAAATGATGAAAAGATTTATATGGCATTATAGAAAATTAAATGTTTAATCTTAAAAGGGGAAAACAAGCCTATGAAGTAATTATTTCCAGTAAAATCCAGATTTGTCAATGACAGATACGCTAAATAATGACAGCACAATCAAAATGTAAGTAACTAGAAGTCTAATGGTCTATGTTAGAATTCCATTTACTTACACGAGCACATGCTGTATGTATCAAATTGTACTGTAATATATAATTTGCACAACTTTTATTTAATTTCTATTTAATTTTTCTGTTTTATATGCACATGTATGAGCACAGTGGGTTAATTTCAACTTCCCTAACTCATAATGCTTGTGATTAGTTTTCTGATACAGCTTCCCTGGTGGGCCTTCTTTGCAAGAAACAGTCTGTGCTTCTGGCCAAATTGACTTATGCATTTCAACATTCTGCACGATTAATAGAAATTACCCTAGATAAAGTATGTTTGAGGTGATTTGAATTAATCATTAAGACAGCAAGATACTTGTGCACTGCCTATTTTCTGTCTTCATTGTAACACTGTTTTTCCCCCTTTTACCCAGTTTAGTATCATATAACTAACTCATATAAGAAAAGTTTAGCATTTGGTAACAATTATTCAAGTTATTCGCAAGCATATTAAATGTCACTGATATTTTGTTTTATTTTAGAAATGTATACCAATAAGAAAATTATTTATCCAAGCAACATTAAGGAAGCTAAACCAAAGTTACATGTAATGAATTATTTTGAAACTGATTTCTATTGACCCGATGAGAAAAATCCATCATACACTTATTTACTTCACTAATGGCTGAAGTAAGAAGAGACTGAATTTCTAAATGGCTTCATGAAGCACAGCACAGAGACAGGGTTAACTTTATCATTCAGGCAGCCAGTAATGCAGAGTAATCAAGCAGGTACAGAGGCACATAGTTTTGCTTAATTTTACCACTAATCTTTTTTCAATGATCTAAGTAATTTCCATTATTTCCCTGTGCTGAGTACTCTGGCCAAATGCTTCTCAGCCTGTAGGTTATAAACAGACACATATGCCTAACACTTTAGGAAGTGCAGTCTCAGGTTAGCTTTTATATTCCCTAAAACTCGTCTTCTTTCCAAAGTTGCGCTAAGTAATATGGGTGGAAAATAAACAAGTGTTTGTATGGTAAATTGCAAATTATATAGAAGTGCAACATTATTAGAAAGACTCATAAACAGAGAGGAGAACACAAAGTGCCTTTTGTTGCTGAAGTAGATGTGATCTTGAATATAGATTCATACAGACAAAATCAGGATTTCAGATTAGGGAATGGAATTTGTGCAGACCACTTTATATATTGGGTTTTATTAAGAAAAAAATATCAAATTAAAATACCATAATTCAATAATTGCCAGTTCAGAGGACTCCCTTGTATATAAATGCACAGTGTAACTGTAGAATAATTTTGTTAAATAATGAGACCCCGTATCTGAATCTCAGAAGCTAAACTGAACGGAAGGAGATGTTACTTCACCCACTAGTGATAATTAATTGAAATTGTCTTATTTAGCTTTAAAGTTCTATAGCAAAGAATTTCAACTTAAAAATTTAGCTTAGTATAAATCTATGTACAAATACACATTTTTATCTTTTGCAAAATTTGATTTTTGCTTCCTACACCTTAGCTGCTAGAGACTCTTTCAGGGCAGTATATACGCCAATTATAGGGGCCATCTCTTTTGTTTTCCCTTATTCAGTGACTTTTTCCCTTTACTCAATCACTATCATAGCCTGATGTTCAGTGTTATGAAAAAAATATTTCATATATTTTTTCTTTTAAGGAGAATATAAATTTGATCCATATTAGTCCATCCTAGATAGAAACAGCTGCGACTCCTATACTTTTTATTAATTATTGTGACTCAGTCATTTGTGTATTGGATATGACGGTTTGATACTGCTTACATTTATTTTATGTATACTTTATTATTTTTTCTAACTTAAAGATTAATATATGTAAGTCATAAGAATGTGGAATAGTATTGTATTTTGTCATATTTTCAGTGTTTATATTGATACAGGAGTGCTGGAAAGGAAAGACCGTGGTCCCTTTAAATGATATGGAAGCGGGGAAGGGAAGTTCTGGATAAAGGCCAGTCACTGGCTGAGGTTCTACCCCCACGGACCTAGGTCAGGACAGGCACTCCTGCTTTGGCACCCAAATGTTGCACTTTCCAAGACCACCGTGGCCTGCTGCACCCCCATCCTGGGCCAATAAAAACCCAAGATCCTAGCGGGCCAACACACAGGTGGCCAGACCTCCAGGGGAGCACATCAGCGGAAGAAGAAAGAAGTGGCTGGACAGGGAGAGGACCTTGAGGGAGCACCCTGACAGAAGAGCACGCTGACAGATGCCAGCACGCAGGCAGGCCATACACCGTCGTGACAAGGCAGCGTTTGGCGGGGGCCTTCAGAGGAGAACCTTGGGGCTGACCCAGCCTGACTCCAGGGAAAAACCATTTCCCTCTGGCTTCCTCATCTGCTGAGAGCTACTTCCACTCAATAAAACCTCGCATTCATTCTCCAAGCCCACATGTGATCCAATTCTTCCTGTACACCAAGACAAGAAACCCGGGGATACAGAAAGCCCTCTGTCCCTTGTGACAAGGTAGAGGGTCTACTGAGCCCTGATTCTCAAACCTATTCTACTTTTCCACGTGCCAGAAAGTTTGTTGCAAAATAATCTACTTGTTTTAGAAAGACCAAGATAGTGAAATTTCTGTAAATAAACTTTACATAGAGCCAGTTGCTTATTACTGAGATAACTTTTCTGCAGATTCTGCTTGTATTTTCATGCAATAAAGAAAAGAAAAAATACACGGCCACCGTTCAATCTGAAGCAACATTCAACCAAAAAGTATATGCTTATCTACTATAAAATGATCTAATGATGAGGTAATTTCTAATAATATTATTGTTGATTATATGTTTATTATTAGAATTTATTAGCTTTTTATTAACGTTTTATCTGATATTATATTCTAACAAGTTTACAAAGTGTTCCCAAAAGAGAGTTTATTTTCTAATATTTATATTTAAGTGTACATTCTATAAAAAACAATACCATGCCACTGTAGTATATATTTTAGGTTTAAACTAAAACTCTTGAGCTCTATCGTCAACTCTTAAGTCATATTTTAGAAAAGTTTAACTCAAATATGTATTTATTTTTTCAAGGCATAATATTTCTTTTGGATTTGGGTTAAGAAGGATAAATTAGCAGATATTCAATAGTGTTGCTAATGAGATTCTCAATAAATTTAATTTATTGACTGGTAGTCTAATTCATTTTTTCCATGACAGTGTAAGCTCTTTGAACACACATAATGATAATTTGCTTGTTAGTGCATCTCTAGTAGCTGAAATCATGCCTAACACATATTTGGCACTCAATAAATTTTTGTTGAATGTAAAATTAATCATTAAAAATCCTATTGAAGTACTTTAATTGAGCATGCAACCTTGAAACTGTAAAAAGTTTAGGGCAGCTTGTACTTCATGTAGAGAAAACAAAGAAAATTATTACAATGATATCTATTTCCCACCACTTTCCACAGATATACTACTGCTTTGCTCCCAGATAGATATATTGATGGGCCAGACGTATGTTGCTCAAGATAAATAAGGCATATACAGTGTTAAAGGCTTCTTCTGAACAACAACCCAGCTGTTTGAGATCCACCACCTTGTCTGACTACCAGAAACAGAGAAATAGAGGTATAGCTCAAATACCTTCTGGATAGGATGGATACAACGACCACAGCACCAGTACACTCCTGACTGTTATTTATCTTATTTTTAATCATTTTCTCTCATAATCGTGTGTTATTCCTCCCATGCTGTTCATAGGAAGCAAGACTGCTAATGATTTAGAGATCCGTCAACCCCAAAGCCATGGCATCAGAAGCCAGGTACTCACTGACACATTTAATATTTATTTAGTATCCAGAACTGTACTAAACATTCACTATATTTTACATGTAGAAATATCAAGCCAAATAAGTTTATCAAATTACTTTCTTTAGGTAGCTTCAAATATATAAACGGGATTGAAAAATAATAAAAAAGTAAAGTAAGTAAAATAAAAACAATTATTATGTTAAAATCTAATTTAAGAAATGTTGAAGGGAGATACACACACAGCAGGGGTGTGTTTCCATTTTTAAGTCAATTCTCGTTGATTAATTTTAAGAAATTTTTGGAGGAAAATTTGTACTTATAAATGTTTTCTTTACTTATAAAATTTAGAAAGACAAAAGTGTGGATATTTTCATATCCAAATCATGCTAATTAACAAAATGTTACCTCTGGGCCAGGCACAATGGCTGATACCTGTAATCCCAGCACTTTGGGAGACCGAAGCAGAAGGATCACTTAAGCCCAGGAGTTCAAGACCAGACTGGGCAACATGGTGAGACATTTTTTCTATTAAAATAAAAAAGTTATCTCTGAATCATGTTATATTACAAAAGTGAAATGCATTTAATATCCAAACCAAATATGGTTAGCTGTTATTTTACAGGAGAAAGAAATCATAACTACATTCTGAGGAAACATCTCAACATGTAGTCTGATATATGCATTAACTTTTTGACAAATTTCTTATAGATGTATTCAGTATAAAATACATCTGCTCTAACAGTATTTCTCAGTTCCATGTTTAAGCTAATATGATTGGAAATGCCATAAAATCAAGTAAAGCCTTTCTATTTACTTACCTTAAACTAGGAAATGGTACATTATCTATCTATCTGTCTATCTGTCTATCTATCTATCTATCTATCTATCTATCTATCTATCATCATCGTTCTATCATCTATCTATCTGTCTCTATCATCTATCTAACATTTCTTGAGATTCAGAGAATATTTTTGATCAAAAGAGCAGTGAAATCTGCCATTATATAATTTGAGACACTTAAGTTCATGCTGAATTATCTATATTCAAGGTAAAAATATAGAAAATATTCCTCATAGATAATATTTTAAATAAGAATAGTGATCGCACATTTTTAAAATATGCTAATTAAAGTTAGCAAAGAAATAAACACTCAAAGATAAATGTAAGAAAGATAAGGAGAACAGAACCAGTGGTAAGAGAATAAAATTATTGAATTTTTAGCAGTGATTCAATATCAAATTGAACTTTTTCAGTTTAGAAAATATTATTCTATGGTATTGTAGAGTAGAAATTTGTGTCTCAATATCAAATTCCTTCTAAGCTATACACTTATTTTGTACTTTCATTTCAGACTTATTTGGTTTCAACATACTAGATATAGTCTCTCTCTCCCCTTCTGACTCAATCTTTCTCAGGATTTATGAAAAGATTATGCCACTCATTATGCTAATAAAAAGCTATTTAGTAAAGTCCACATTTTACAGATGAAAACATTTTTAAAAGTGAGATATGTATTGAAATTTTTCTGCCCTGCAATATTACACCAATCATTAGTTTACTGTACAGAAAGTGAAATGAAGGGTTGGTGGTGAAAATCAGGAGAATCAATAAATAAAATGTAATATTTTGCCAGAAACTAGATATATAATGGTGAATAATACATTTAACTCTCTTGTTCTTATGGACTTAGGTGCTCAGTGAAAGAGACATAGAAAGTCAATGAAGCAATAAAATAATAAAAATAATTACAAATGGTGAAAGTCCTGTATCTTTTCTTAATTCTCATACTAAGCCAACTGTGTCACTCTGTGCTTCATTTGTTCTTTCTTCTTTACATTCATTATGTTTTAAGAGTCATTCTACTTCACAAGTCTTACCTAGATGTCCCATATATTTATGTGCTTTCTGGTTGCAAATGTGGAGAACAGTTCAGTCAAGGTGAGTGGCACTGGGATTATAAGGAACATTAAAATATGAGGATATATATGAGATCTATGTAAATAAAGAGTAATGTGAGAAAAAAATGCTTAGAATTTTTCCTGGAATAATAGATTTCTACATTGCCATAGTGGTTTGCTGCACCCATCAACCCGTCATCTACATTAGGTATTCTCCTAATGCTGTCCCTCCACTAGCCCTCTACCCACTGACAGGCCCTGGTTTGTGATGTTCCCCTCTCTGTGTCCATGTGTTCTCATTGTTCAACTCCCACTTATCAGTGATATCATGTGGTGTTTGGTATTCTGTTCTTGTGTTACTTTGCTGAGAATGATGGTTTCAAGCTTCATCCATGTCCCTACAAAGGACATGAACTCATCCTTTCTCATGGCTGCATAGTATTCTATTTCTTTTCATTAATATTTCACAATATTAAAATCTTTTCAATAAAGTAAAATGAAAGCAAATGAAATAAAACAAAGAGACTCAAATCTGTCTATTAAGATTTAAATAATACACCAAAATGTTGCAACATGAATTGTAAAATATTCTGACACTTTGCATTGTCCAGTTCTCAATAAAAGTTAATTATAGGGCCATAAAGGGAAATAAAACAATCCTGGGCACTGTATTATCTAATTAGAAATCTATACTCAGCATTTTTTATCCCTGTGTAGGACTGGTCAGCCTTATAAAGCTATTAAATATGGAGTTTACCTTTTACTAATCCAATAAGTTTGATTCTGTTTAATGTAAGTGTAAGTTCATCTTTAAACAGTAAATTTTAAAGCACTTTAAAATCAGTAAACAAAATTACAGTCTTGAAGTGAAATATGCAGCATGTATGTCATCCAGTTCTAAGCAGGACTGACAGTACTGCATGTAACTGACACCAATAGAAAAGCATGATCTTCCTTCCTTTCTCTTAACAATAGCCATGCTAGAAGGAAAACTTTGGCTCATGAACATATGTATTTGCATAAGATAATTTCTCTGAGTTTGTCAATAGTGTGGAAAATCCAAACTGAACTTGGTCACCATATGTTATTATAAGTTCATTTTCTTCAATGTTCCCATTTAAAATAAGTTGAAACAGATGGATAGAATTCCTCTGTATGAACGCCAGCTGAATAATTGAGCCATGGCATTTACTTAGCAAACACATATAGAAATACTAATGAACACAGATATCATAGATATCATTTTGTATTTTCTACCTCTTTAATAGTTTTTTACTGATGAAATTTGGAAAATGAATATTACAATGACTACCATGAAAATTAAGGTAACTTGGCTCTTTATAATTAGCAATTTGAGAATAGAGTCATCTCACACCATCTCACCAGCCCCTGACAGGCCGCTGTGTGTGATGTTCCCGTCCCTGTGTCTATGTGTTCTCATTGTTCAGCTCCCATTTATGTGTGAGAATATGTGGTGTTTGGTTTTCTGTTCCTATGTTAGTTTGCTGAGGATGATGGTTTCCAGCTTCATCCATGTCTCTGCAAAGGACAAGAATTCATTCTTGTGTATGTCTGCATAGTATTCCATTGTGTATATGTGCCACATTTTCTTTATCCAGTCTATCGTTGATGGCCATTTGGGTTGGTTCCAAGTCTTTGCTGTTGTAAATACTGCTGCAATAAACATATGTGTGCATGTTTCTTTATAGTAGAATAATTTATAATCCTTTGGGTATATACTCAGTACTGGGATTGCTGGTTCAAATGGTATTTCTGATTCCAGATCCTTGAGGAATCGCCACACTGTCTTCCACGATGGTTGAACTAATTTATACTCCCACCAACAGTGTAAAAACATTCCTATTTCTTCACATCCTCAGGAACATCTGTTTTTTTCCAGGCTTTTTAATGATCGCTATTCTAACTGGCATGAGATGGTATCTCATTGTGGTTTTGATTTCCATTTCTCTAATGACCAATGATGATGAGCTTTTTTTTAATATGTTTGTTGGCCACATAAATGTCTTCTTTTGAGAAGTGTCTGTTCATATCCTTCACCCCCTTTTTGATGGGGTTGGTTTTTTTTTCTTGTAAATTTGTTTAAGTTCCTTGTAGATTCTGAATATTAAACCTTTGTCAGATGGATAGATTGCAAAAATTTTCTCCCAATATGTAGGTTGCCTGTTCACTCTCATGATATTTGCTTTTGTATAGCAGAAGCTCTTTAGTTTAATTAGATCCCATTTGTCTATTTTGGCTTTTGTTGTAATTGCCTTTGTTGTTTTAGTCATGGGTATTGATGAAGCATATCTCAAAATAGTAAAAGATATTTATGACAAACCCATAGCCAATATCATACTGAATGGGCAAAAACTGGAAGCATTCCCTTTGAAAACTGGCACAAGACAATGATGTCCTCTCTTGCCACTCCTATTCAACATAGTGTTTCAAGTTCTGGCCAGAGCAATCAGGAATGAGAAGGAAATAAAGGTATTTGAATAGGAAGACAGGAAGTCAAATTGTCTCTGTTTGCAGATGACATGACTGTATATTTAGAAAACCTCATCATCTAAGCCCAATAACTCCTTAAGCTGATAAACAACTTCAGCAGTCTCAGGATACAAAATCAATGTGCAAAAATCACAAGCATTTCTATGTACCAATAATAAACAAGCAGAGAGGCCAATCATGAGTGAAATCCCATTCACAATTGCTACCAAGAAAATAAAATACCTAGGAATACAACTTACAAGGGATGTGAAAGACCTCTTCAAGGAAAGCTACAAACCACTGTTCAAGGAAATAAAAGAGGACACAAACAAATTGAAAAGTGTTCCATGCTCATGGATAGGAAGAATCAATTTTGTGAAAATGGCCATACTGCCCAAAGTAATTTATAGATTCAATGCTATCCCCATCAAGCTACCATTGACTTTTTTAACAGAACTAGAAAAATCTATTTTAAATTTCATATGGAACCCCAAAAAGAGCCCACATAGCCAAGACAATCCTAAGCAAAAAGAACAAAGCTGGAGGCATCATGCTACCTGACTTCAAACTATATTACAAGTATATTACAAGGCTACAGTAACCAAAACCGCATGGTACTGGTATCAAAACAGGTATACAGATCAATGGAACAGAACAGGGGCCTCAGAAATGACACCACACATCTGCAACCATCTGATCTTCAACAAACATGACAAAAATAAGCAATGGGGAAACGATTCCCTATTTAATAAAGGATGCTGGGAAAACTGGCTAGCCATATGCAGAAAATAGAAACTGGACCCCTTCCTTACACTGTATACAAAAATTAACTCAAGATGGATTAAAGACTCAACGTAAAACTTAAAAATATAAAATCCCTTGACAAAAACCTAGACAATACCATTCAGGACATAGGCATGGGCAAAGACTTCTGCTTACTATTTCTATATTGTTTTTATCCTTGGTGTTTAATTTAATAAAATCACTTTCTATAAGCAATAGCAAAAGTATGTGAGACACACAGAAAATGAAAAAGTGCTAAATTAATGCAAAATTACATTTCTTATTAAAGTTATTTTTAATCCAATAATATAAATGTGTTTACTTCTGATATTTTGCAAATTTGGGTATTATTTATATTGACTACATTTGAAAAAGCATTTAATAAAATGTAATAATCTTACTTAAATCACTTAGAATTGATTAAAGCATGTTATTAAAAGAATTGTATGTTGTTTTTAGAACTTTATTGGATGTATTCAAGTAGTAGTGTATTTTGACATGTTCCCTCTCATAGTTATATTTAGTGCATTAAAAACTGACATCTCTATGTCTGAACACATGACACTATAAATTTGAGAATTGGTACTAAATGTTGTTTAAAATACAAGTGCCAACTTTTTAAAAGTTATGAATAGTAATATAAAAATCTTTAACTATGCTACAATTTTAGAAGCAATTGTTGCTTTTATGCTGATAACCACTACAGCATAGTGGTTTTATGCTGTATATATATAATTATTTTATATATATATAATTCAAGGAATTCTTTTACCTGAAATTCTCTAGTTTGTCCCCATAAATGGCTTTCTGAGCATCACATTGGATTGACAGCCAAGAATTAGTAGTATAAAGATATTAAAAACTTAAAATGGAGAGATGAACATACAAAATTACCAGAAAATTCTGCTTCACTAAGAGTTCAAGACATATTAAGCTTTTCTAAGGTACTTAAAACAATAACTAGTATTTTTAAAAAAGAAATATAAAGAACAGGTGACAAGTATAGTGATTTTAAAAAGCTAAACAAAAGAAGGAGTTGGGCAAGATATACAAGAAAATTAAAGTAACAAGAAAGCAGAATTCTACCTGTCTTTAGATGGACACTCTATAGCACCAAAGTCCATAATCAATAATGAAAATACAATACTTGTGAATATCTATGTATAAAATAACTTGACAATCACAATATAAACCAGAAACCATGAAGATAAAGGGGTCCTATAAAATACACTGGTAATAAGAGAATGCAGCATACTACTCTCAGTGCAAAAGAAGTGAAGTGAAAAAACAGGCAAAGCTACTCTGCCTGATATACTATTTCCATACACAATAGGGCAACAGGGTATAATTATGCATGTGGGCTATGGAGTCCGACACTAAGTTCCAAATTCTAATTCTTCCATGTCTAGCAAGTTATTTTGGGGGCAACTTAAATCTTTTAGCCTTGCTGTCTTCATGTGTAAAAGGAGGCAATATAATGATCTTCCATATGATTTTATTATAATATAAGGAATATAGGTGATAATCCAGACAAAAGATTCAACATAAATCCTATTACACAGAAATTTTTTAGGAATTACTAGCTAGTATTATTTAAATAAGAACACTGTGATGGAGTTCATGACATAGTGCCCCAAATTATGACATCTTGGCCTATTTAATTTTTTAAGCAGAAGAAATTTGAGAAATGATAGGTGCTACCAGGACTCTGTGACCTTCCCTTGAAGCAGGTCTTAAGACTCTCAAATGAGAGGTGCACTCCTTATGCCCAGAGGAAAGGAGCAACCTTATCTCTGAAAATGGAGAAATGCCAAGAAGAATCTGAAAGAACAGCTCTTGTTAAATTCCCCTTAGTTTATTACTAGTAACTCACAGATCTTTTGGTCCAATGACATTTTCCCATCACTCCTTACATCTCTTTAAATCTAACCTAAAGACACTCAGGTTTATCTTCAGTTTATCTTCAGTTTATCTTCAGATCTTCATTTCCTTATAAAGATTCCCATGTAATGTAAAACTTACATTAATTAAAGTTGTACACTTTTCTCCTTCTAATTTGTCTTTTGATACAGGATACCTAGCCAAGAACTTAGAAGGGTAGAAATAAAATATATTTTTTACTCTTCTACAATTGCTTTGTGTTTATTTACTTCTTTTACAATGCTTTGTTTTAATTTTACAATTGACCTTAATTTAGTTATTACAGAAATTTTCTAACACATTCAAGAAGTGAAAACATTTTCCTACAACTTAAAAATCTAGAAGCAATTGAAAAAGAATTATTTGATTTTAAAGAGATAAGCTAACCCACCAACAAATATAAAAACTATACATAATATATGAAGACAAATATCAAACTTTGAAAAATCTGCAACTCATGATACTTATTAACTTAACATTTAATTTGGAGAAACATTTCTCTAAGTGGCTAATTGTAATGTTTAGTTCATACTAAAGATTACAGAAGCCTAAACTTTTTTACACCTTGTGCTCTGTCTGTTAGCATTTACCAATTCTCTTATACATGTCAATCCTTAATTGTTTAACCAATGGCAACTAAGGTTAACTCAAGTTTACTCAGTAACAAATGAAAAATATGATGTATGTTGCCCAGTGTTTGGCTAAATTGGGATCTGTTCACATGAGAAAAAAATCTAGTTATTGCCACCTTGCTGAGAAATATAACAAAGAGATGAATGCAAGTGGAAAGAACCAAAACTGGGAAAAGATAATGAAGAATTGTGTGAGTTGTCATACATTCTAATACCAGTTGAGTTATCTGTTTTCACTAACTCCATTCTAACTGAAATCAGTTGCTTAATTTGTCTGTTTTTGTTATTCATAAATATTGGCCAAGGTAAATTAAATAAATATATATATACACACACATATATTTGTTATATATGTGTGTGTGTATATATACATATATGTACATATATACACATATATAATGTATGTATACATATATACATATATACACATGTGTATTTATGATATACACATCATGTATATATATGTATATATATGTGTGTATATATATGTGTGTGTATATATATGTGTATATATATATGTGTTTGTATATATATATATATATACACATATATATGTGATGGGGATGGAGGCCAAGTGGCCCAGGGATGGTAAGACAGGGACAAGTAGACAGAGATGGCACAGATGGCATTCATGGTGGGATATTGCAATAAATGCCCCAGGCCTGGTGGAAGCCCCTGGGAAGGGCAGTTCCTGAGCACTCCTGGGTTGCACCAAGAGCCTCACCAAGTCCATCTCACTGGTCAGACAATCCTGAACCACTTCCCAGTCTGGGGACCCAGGAAGCTCCAAGAAGTTGTTAATCAAGAACTTCTGAAACAAAACTAAATTGCCTGGTAACTACACCCAGGACAAGAGGCAGAAGCTTTATGATGCAGTGAAATGCACATAGGGTATACCTCAATAAGATACAATGTAGAAGAGCTCTGCCAAACTAGTGAAAATCTTTTTTCTCACAAAGACTACCACTCTACCAGCAGCTGCTCCAAGCCTGTGAAGATCATGAACGGGTACAAATCCTTACCTCTGGAGAAGACTCAATAGATAGTGTTTTATTTATTTATTTATTTATTTATTTTTTAGATGGAGTTTTGCTCTTGTTGCCCAGGCTGGAGTGCAATGGTGCTATCTCAGCTCACTGCAACCTCTGCCTCCCGGGTTCAAGCGACTCTCCTGCCTCAGCCTCCCAAGTAGCTGGGATTGCAGGCAATGGCCAGCATGCCTGGCTAATTTGGTAATTTTAGTAAAGACGAAGTTTCTCCATGTTGGTCAGGCTGGTCTTGAACTCCTGACCTCTGGTGATCCCCCCACCTCGGCCTCCCAAAGTGCTGGGATTACAAGTTTGAGCTACTGCACCTAGTTTTTTTTATTGTTAAGGAAGTTTAATACATGTTGACAAGATCACTGCAGACAAATGATCATGATTAGAAGCATTTTCTTGTTTTTTAATCACACTTTTGTACATCAGAACTCCAGCCTTCCTTCTGTCTGAGATACGAGTTGAAAATAGTTAGAAACTATATTATTAGTGATTAAATGGATTGGAGTAAAATCATTGATATCATTCTTCCATTAATTGAATGAGAGAAAGATTGTGAAGCCCTAGACAGAACCTTATTATAAATTTATAGATATGTTCTCCTATCTTCAGTTACATAAAGATTCACTTAAACCAAAATGTTTGGAAGAGACTCATTGTTTACATGCTACAGAAGGCCAAAGGTTAATTCAAGAAACAGATGATCTAGAATATCTTAACCACATAAGTAGACATTTGGAAGAATAAGGAGATTCAGTAATTACATATTTAGGAGACAGAACATAGAAATCACTGATTGCTTTTGTGGAGAAATAGCTATTAGGAGAACATTTTACAGTAATTCTGCAGAAAAAGCCTGACTACTTACTTGATGAGAACAAAGTGCTCAATCTTCCACAGAGAAATCAACTGTTCAGCTGGGTGAAAGGCAGGCAGAAGTTGCTGCTGTAGCATTGGAGTGAATACATCAAGACTTTGAGGACAACAATTGTCATAAATCCCGAGAAATACAAATATGTGGTACAAGACCTGCTAACCTGCTGGACTTCAAGGACAAAGGGGGCCACATGACAAAGATTTGCTGGAAGAATGAGAGATTTTTCAACCTGTTGGGGTACTTCCAGGTGTTCTTCAACAGAGACGAACAAGAGACCAAAAAAGCCTGCAGACCTCATCACAAAGTATGTTGATTCAAAGTTAGAAGTGAGCTAAAAAGAAACAGTGAACAAAGAGCTAGAAAGGATCCTGGACAAGATTATGATAATATTTAGTTTCCTTCACAATAAAGATATATGTATTAGTCTGTTCTTGCATGGCTATAAAGAACTAATAGTTTTAAATACATTAATTTATTTTTTAAAAAAGATTTAATTTACTCACAGTGCCATAGGCTGTATAGGAAGTGTGGCTGGGGAGGCCTCAAGAAACTTTCAATCATGGCAGAAGTCAAAGTGAAAGCAAGCACATCTTGCATGGCTCAAGCAGGAGGAAGATAGTGAAGGAGGAGGTGCTACCCATTTTTTAAAAAAGCAGATCTGGTGAGAACTCTGTTACAAGACAGCACTAGAGGGATGGTGCTAAACTATAAAAAACCACCCCCATGATCCAATCACCTCCCATCAGGCCCCACCTCCAACAATGGGGATTATAATCCAACATGAGATATGAGTGAGAACACACAGAAAACCATATTATTCCTCCCTTGGCCCCTCCCCAGTCTCACGTTTCTCTCACATTTTAAAACATAACTGTGCCTTCCCAACAGTCCCCCAATGTCTTAACTCATTTTAGCATGAATTCAAAGTCTAAGTCCAAAGTCTCATATGAGACTAGGCAAGTCCCTTTCACCTATAAGCCTGAAAAATTAAAAACAAGTTACTAGTTACTTCCAAAATACAATGGTGGCACAGGCATTGGGCAAACACTCCCAATCCAAAAGGGAGAAACTGGGCAAAACAAAGGGGCTACAGGACCCATGAAAGTCTGAAACCCAGCAGGACAGTCATTATATCTTAACGGTCCAAAACTATCACCTTGGACTACATGTCTCACATACAGGCAACATTGATGCAAGGACTGGGCTCACAAGGTCTTGGGAAGCTCTTCCCCTCTGGCCCTACAGGGTAAAGCCCCCACAGCTGCTTTCACAGACTGGTGTTGAGTGTCTGCAGCTTTATCAGGTGCATGATGCAAGCTGTTGGTGGATCTACCATTCTGGGGTCTTGAGGATTGTGGCTCTCTCCTCACAGCTCCAATAGGCACTGCCCCAGTGGGGACCCTTTATGGGGACTCCAACTCCACATTTCCCCTCCACACTTTTTTAGTAGAGGTTGTCCATGAGGGCTCCAACCCTGTACCATACTTCTACCTGAACATCTGGGTGTTTCTTTATATCTTCTGAAATCCCAAGCCTCAACTGTTTCCCTCTATGCATTTGCAGGCTTAACACCACATGGAAGTCACCAAGGCTTAAGGCTTGGACCTTCTGGAGGAGCGGCCTGAGATGTATATGGAACTTTTTTATGTACGGCTAGAGTTGGAGCATCTGGGATACAACAAACAGTGTTCTGAGATTGCACGGGGCAATGGGTCCCTGGGCCTGGCCCAGGAAACCATTTTTTCCTCCTAGAACTCCATGCCTGTGGTGTGAATGGTTGCCATGAAGGTCTCTGAAAGGCCTTGCAGGCGGTTTTGTCATTGTCTTGGCTATTAACATGCAGCTCCTCTTTACTTAAGCAAATTCCATAGTTGGCTTGAGTTCCTCCCCTAAAAATGGGTTTTTCTTTTCTCTCACATGATCAGGCTTCAAATTTTCCAAACTTGTATGCTCTGTTTCCCTTTTCAATACAATTTCCAGTTTCAGATCATCTGTTAGCTCACACATATGAACATATGCTACTAGAAGCACCCAGGTTAAATCTTGAATGCTTTGCTGCTTAGAAATTTCTTCCACCAGATACCCTAAATTATCTCTCTCAAGTTCAGAGTTCCACAGATCCCTAGAGCAGGGGCACAATGCTGCCAGTGTCTGTGATAAAGCATAGCAAGAGTGACTTTTACTTAATTTTCCAATAAGTTCCTCATGTCTCTCAGAGACCACCTCGGCCTGAACTTCACTGTCCATATTACTATCAGCATTTTGGTCACAACTATTCAACAAGTCTCTAGAAAGTTCCAAACTCTGCTCATCTTTTAGTCTTCTATCTGAGCCCTCCAAATTCTTCCAACCTCCTTCTATTACCCAATTCCAAAGCTGCTTTGACATTTTCAGATGTCATTATAGCAATACTCCTGGTAGCAATTTTCTTTATTACAGTGCCAAACCATATCAATGTATTTGAAACACTCTATAAAAAAAAATTGACAAGAATATTTTTTGTTGGAAAAATTGCCTCAGTTGATGCTAAAAAAGCTGTGTTGTCAAAGTTCACACATGAGTGCAATGTGGCCTTTAGTAGCAAACTGAAACACATTTTCAAAAACATGAAGCTTTCAAAGTACATTACGGTTAATTTGAAGCAGCATGTGAAAAATAAAAGTGAACCAGTCCCTATAGAACTCACAGTAAATATTCTTAGTATGGAATACTGGTCAGCACCCATGCCCAGGGAAGTACACTTAACTGAAGAAATAATTAAGATTCAGGAAGTATATTACCAGTAAGATATTTTATCTTGGAAAGCACAGTGGTCAAAAATGTGAATGACAGACTACAATGGGGCATGCTGTTTTAAAAGCAGAGTTTAAGGAAAGGAAGACAGTGTTACAGGCATTCCTCTTCAAGATGTTCATGTGTCTCATGCTCAATGGGGGAGACAGATTTAGCTTTGAGTAAATAACTATGGCCAATAGGAGAGAAGATAGTGAATTCCAGAATGTAATAGTCCCTGTCTTAGGGAAAAGGACATGTTCTGATTAAAAGTCCTAAAGAAAAGAAGATAAAAGATGGAGAGAAATTCTTCTTTAACAGAGAATATATGTAGAAGTTGTTTAGAATAAAGATCCATCAAATATATGTGAAGAAAATCATTGAGGACCACGTTATTACCACAGGGAGAGTATTGTTTCAGAATAGACAATATCAGATTGTCTATATATATATATATATATAGAGAGAGAGAGAGAGGGAGAGACAGAGAGAGAGAGAGAGAGAAGTTGAATTACAAAATGAAAGTTCAGTTGTGATGTTAGCATGGCAACTATGACAAAGATACATTTGTATCTGAAGGCGTTTTCAGAAAATATTTCCTGAAAACATTTAAAGCACTTTATGTTTTTATAATAACATGTTTTGTTTTGATTAAAAACTACCAAAAAAACTTCAGTTGTGGTGTAAGTGTTGATCACAGAAAAAGTTTAAACAACTTCAACAGAATTTAATGAGTGGAAAATAGGGAATGACTTATTTTCCATATATTTACCCTTCCTGTTCCCATTACTTCCCCTTCTGTCCAGAAGTTCAAAATCACTTTTCTTCACCTTCTCAGCCTAACATATGTATTAGCCTCAGTCATGGCCACCTACTTGAGTTTCATTACTTTGTAAGACTCCTATGCATAATCAAACTTTTTTATGTTAATTTGTATGTAGTCAGTTTAATTTCTGGCACTGAAGCAAATGAACCAAAGATAGGTAAAGAAAAAAGATATTTTCCTCCCCTACAATGCGGTTGACAGATTTCTGTAATTCTTTTGTCAGTTTCACTGCAAGCATAGTTACTCTGCTGTCTAGTTCAAAGTCTTTAACAACTATTGTTTTACATTTGTATTATCTATTTTTTGTAGTAGAATTAGTGCGAGCTAATCTTTTTCTAACTTAGCAAAATAGCAGTTGATATTCTGAAAACACACTGATTCAACATTAAAGTCAAAATAAGATTTACTTCACACTGTGCTTTCCCTTTTGGTAACCATTCATGAAATCCATTTATTCCTACCACATGCAATTGCAAACTACATTTGTTGGTATGAGGTTTTAGATTTTTTTAAATATCAAGTCCTAAAGGGTGGAAATTAAGAGCAGCATTTATTAATAATAGTATTAAAAATGAACCTCAAATACTCTGATGAAATTTAGAGAACAAAATTAAAATATTGTTTTAAATAAATACATAATAGTGGAAATGTTGTAATTGTCAACCAAAATGAATGATGGAGATGTAAGTATCAAAGTATTGAAGTTTATTGAACCATCTTGTGGGTGCAGCATCTGTGGTTGTTTTTTCCCAAAAAAGTTTTCAGAAAGTTTAGTATTTATCCATTGTCTTTAAAAACAGAGGGGGAAGTTGCAGTGGGGCAAATGATTACATACTTGTGAGAATTTGGTTAATGCCCAGTAAATCTACGTTTTAGATAAGAAAAGCCCTGCATTTTGGAAGTTCAAAGGAATTATTAATCTCGTCTTTTTCTGTACCTGGGAAGATAAGCTAGTAGGCCTTTGAAAGAGCAGGTTTTTGTTTAGCCCTTAAAGAAGAAAAAGCAGTTTAATTATGCATAGGAGTTTTACAAAGTAATGAGACTCAAGTAGGTGGCCATGACTGAGGCTGATATATATATATATGTTAGGGTAAACAGAAGAAAAGTGATTTTGGACTTCTGGACAGAAGGGGAAGTAATGGGAAGAGGAGGGGTAAATATATGGTAAATAAGTCATTCCCTATTCTTCACTTTTTAAATTCTGTTGACATTAATTTGTTGAATGCTTGTCTTTCATCAAAACTTACACCACAACTTTCAAGGTTTCTCTGGGGTTCCCTTGGCCAAGAGGGGGTCCATTGAGAAAATTATGGGCTTAGAATTTTACTTTTATTTTTCATAAAAAATATTTTTTACTTTCTTATAGATGGCAAGATAATACTTCTTATCTTTCTACATGTCTAAATGGAAAACATTCAAGGAAACAGCTTTTATCTTCAATTCTATTTACATTCAAGTGATATAATATTAAAATAAATACATAGACATCATTAACAACTAAAAGTTAAAGTTCAGAATTTTTAATTATACTACTGAATTTTTATGTCTACTGTTTAAAAATTATTGCTTGAATCAATTACCATAAAGTTTTTCTTTATTTTGCTCTTTTAATTTCATTCATACAAAAATATTTTTATGTGTGTTTCTGTATGTCTCCCCAAACCACAAAATTTTCACTCTAGAGTTCATAGCTTTTTAAACATAACAAGTCTATGATCATGACAGGATTTCGATAAACGTTTGGTGACATGAGCATGGTTATAGTTTAGTAAAATGTAAAGACATGTGAATAATCAATGTACCAGTTGTTACCTATCTTAAAATTATTACGTTATACATTTATAAGCCATTGGGAGAGTGTGACTGTGAGTCTAATGTGATTGTCATCAAATTGGGAAAACTTTGGAGAAAATATAACTTCTCATCTTAGACTTTGAGCATAGTTTGGAAACCACTAAAGATATTCTTTAGTGCCAGAAGTGCCTACTTATCTAAATAATCTACACCACTGGAAGTAATCTAATAATTTGATATTCTAAAGCATATTTACCAGGCAGGAGTACCAGATTCACAAATTCTTAAGATGGGTTTTGAGACATTGAGGAATAAAGGAGAACAGTTCAAAAAGTAATAGGAAATAGGTCAAACCAATGGAAGGCATAATTAGCTAACATCAAATGTAACTTTCAAGTGTCCTGTTAATAAAGATCAATTTTGAAGAAGATAGTGTTTTTTCTCATATCTTTTTCAATTACAATGCTTCAAATTTTAAATAACTTCCATATGTATCAATGAATTTTTATATATTTAGGTAAAATTATATTAATAAAATGACATAAAAAAGTATTTTTGGAATTACTTAATTGAAATAAAATTATCCATACATTTTATTTATATTTAACCTGATATCCTGTGAAGAACAACAGGAGATGTAAATGACAATAGAGTATTATTATACAAAATGTATATGATTTTTGTATTATTTAATAGTTATATACATAAAATAAGCAATATTTATTAACATTCATATACTATTAATATAATTAATATGATATATTAACAGTCATTTAAGAAATTCTATGCTATATTTTAAGGGTATTGATAGTTGAACAGAAATTATGATTGTTACATTATACTAATAAAATGTTAATTGTAAATAATATTTTTAACCACATCAAGCAACTTAAAATTTGTGATACAGTAAATTTACAGAGAAATCAGGCAGTTAGCATGGCTTAAAACAATATAAAAATCAGTGAATCCTGTGTCCTATAAATACAGATTGCTAAATTGGTCACATACTAAATGAAAATTTCTTTAGCAATGAATTATCTAGAATAATTTGTCTGGGTGGTTTCCTCAAACATATCATCATTAGCATTAATTAAGTCTGGTAAATAATCTTAAAAATACAGCAGTTTACCTGTAGACTTAGAGAAATAATTTTGTTTAATATAGTAATAATACTAACAATAATTACAACAGAACTAATTAAATTGATCTGCCAAGACGATAAAATTTTGGAATAATCTGTAAAGTATTTATACTTTTTTTAGTAGAATAAGAATTTTTTTTTCCTTCTAGAAATGATAACATCCTATAGGTATGTATTTTCTTCAGGAAAATATTTTACATTTCTCTTACCTCTAATTAAACAGACCTAGATAAATAGTTAAGTAAAACTGTAAGGAAACAATATCATTAATCACCTAATTTAGTTCATCAAATTTATGTATATATTTATTCTACATGGAAACACTAAAGCTTATTAATATAAAATGTTTGCTTCACTTTAGGTGCCATTCCTATACTAAAAGTTGTATAATTTGTATAAATCTTCTGGCTAATAAAAGTATTATTACAGAGTAGCATACACAGCTCCTATTTTGCATAATTAAATTGTAAATGACAACCATATGAGCCTCCATATGTTCTATCAGTTTCTTTACTTTGTTGTACTCTCCTATGCATCAAATGACCATGTTAATAACCATTACCACATAATGAAACTAAATGTACACATATTTATCTAAAGTGTCCATATTAGAGTCATTATGAGACAGTAACCTTTACTGATTCACAAGTTCAAACACAAACACAAATGCTGGAAATAGGTGTAATCATTTACCATCTTGAATTACCCTGTGATATTGTTTGAATGTTTCCCCCAAATTTCATGTGTTAAAACCCTAATTGTCAAATTCATATGTTGGCTGAAAGTAGAGATTTTGGAAGGTAATTAAGATGAGATAAGGCCATCAGGGTGAGACCCCCATGATGGGAGTTATGACTTTATAAAAAGAGGAAAAAAGACCTGAGGTGCAGACATGCTCTTGGCCTCTCTTCTTGTGATGCCCTCTGCCACGTTATGATGCAGTTGGGAGTCCTTCACCAGATGAAGGCCCTCAACCTTGGACTTCCCAGTATCCAGAACCACAAGAAATAAATTTCTTTTCTTTCTAAATTACCCAGTTTATTGTATTCAGCAATAGCAACAAGTAATGAAATTAGACACCCTGTTAATTCAGGGAATTTTACAATAACTTTGGAAAAGCTGCCACCTAGAAGGTTCTCTCTTGCCTAGAATCCCAAAGGCAGATATATTTTATGCAAACCATATACATTTCTTTCTTTCAGGCAAACCATATACATTTTAAAGACAATGTTCCAATCTTTGAGAAAGGTGAATTGTATCCTGACTGGGCACTTGCCACAAATAGAGAAGAGCGAGACAGAAGGCAGAGAGATAGAAGGAAAGAAGAAAAGAAAGAAGGAAGGAAAAGAGGAAATAGCATTTTTTCCATCTCTGTATATTTATTTGATGTCACAATTTAAAAGTGGTGTGCCAGAGGTTGAGAGTTCTCAGGCATAGAAAAAACAAACTGTTTATTATATTCCTGATATAGTTCATTTAAAAAAATCACTATTTATTTTGAAGAGTGAGTGGATGGCCTGCTGCTGATATGTTACTTAATATGTATTGTTTTTACTTCAACAGCTATTCATAGAAGTTCTAGATACGGGAACAAGTGCCGTAGTGATAATAGCAGAGTTTTCACACTTTGCTTAATCTATTTTTATGCATAATTTAATAGGACTTTCAATAACTGCAAGAACTTAAACACTTAAAGTTGTCTGCTAATAATTTTGCTTAGTTGCTTAAAGTGTTTAAAAGTTATGTGAGACTATGGTGTCTTTATATTTCTGGAATTTATTTTAGCATTTGGTAGGAAAATTTTGTCCTTATATAACACTAGTGTAGTTAAAACAGAGAAAGGGAGAAAACTCAAATGAATCTTTAAGGTTTAATGAGAGATTCAGCACCATGGAGACCTAATATGTACTGTGTTTAGTAAATTTAGATAATTGATAATGGTGACATGGGTCACTTCAGTGGAATTCTGAAAATCAGAGTCGTAAGATGTAGAATATATGGAGATCAGGTAAATGGATGCAAAACATAGGCAATTCTTTTACATAAAGTTATGTTTTTCATCTTATTAAGTATACTTTATATTTTATAATATTAGTAATTTTGTATTGCAAATTATTCTTAGAGTTTATTTCTTCTTTGGGGTCAGAGTTTATACTGCAGTACATTAGCTCTTTTGGCTGACAAGACAAAACACATTCCTAAATTGTACAGTTTGATGGAATTTGTAAATTTATATACATGTGTTAATACTACCTTAATAATCACTAAAATATTGCCGTAATATTACAGTGACTAACATTTAATCAAAGTAGATGAGATAGGTCTTTCTTAGAATTAGATAGATAGTTAATAGAAAGAAAGAATGTAATCATAGGCAATAGGTAGATATAAATAGAGATTCAGTATTTATGCATTTTATCCTTTTTTTTTTCTAAGGATAGTGTTCTTTAGAGGAACTCCATACAGGTGGTTTACCAGTAGTTTGTTCTTTAAATTACTGAATAAATATCTCAAATATATCTACATATTTGGGTAGCTTCTACATTTTTGCTTTTGTGAATAAAATAATCTTTTCTGTTTTGCCATTCCATTTTCAAATGTGTGTTTTATAAATACTCCCTCTCAGTATCTGGTTTGTTTTTCATTTTTCTTAATGGTATCTTCCATACAGAACACTTTTTAAAAATTTTTTATGAACTCGATTTTATCTTTCTTAGCAACTTTATGCTTCATATTTGTTTGTGTCTGGTGTTTGTATATTGCAATGTCACAAATATATTCTTTCTTAGAACTTTTGTAGTTCGTACATTTACACTGCAGTATTTGACTTATTTTGTACTAATTTTTGTATTTGTTTGATGTAAAAGTTGAGATTCTTTTTTTCAAAATATTATCAGATTTTTCTGTATAATTCGTTAAGAAGAATAGCACTTCTTATTCAGTTACCTTGACGTTTTATTTCTTTAAATTTAATTGGCTGTATTCGTGGATCAATTTCTGAATTCTATTCTGTTGATTTAAATGTCTGTGCTTATGCAAATATATCATTATCTTGGTTAAAGAATTATTATTATGTTTTGAATTCAGGTAATAAAAGTTCATCCAACTTAGTAACTCTCTTCAAAATTGCTTTAGCTATTTAAATCCTTTGCATTTTAATACAAATTTAAAAGTTAACTTGTTAATTTCTATTCTTAAATGGCTAGCTTAGATTTGGCTTATGACTGCATTGAACCTATAGGTCAATTTGGAGAGAAATGGTATCTTAATATGGAATTTTTTTATTCAAGAAGATTGAATACATCTAACTGATTTCAAGTTCGATTTCTATCTGCAATGTTTTGTTTTTCAATGCATAGGTATATTAGTTTGCTAGAGCTGCAATAAGAAAATACCAAGCACTGAGGGACTTAAAGAAGAGGAACTTAGTTTTTTACATTTTTGGAGGTCTTGAAGTGTAAGGTTAAGGCACTGGCACGTTTGGTTTCCTCTAAGGCATCTCTTGCTCTGGCTTGAAAATGAACATCCTCTTGCTGTATATTCACAAAGTCATCCTTTAATGAGATGGCTTCCTTTTCATCTAATATCTCTTTAAAGGCCCTACCTCCCAATATGGTAACATTCTAAAGCAATAGAGTTTTAGGGGCTTCAGCCTATAAATTTTGGGGAATACAATTTAGCCCATAACAATACATCTCACAAGAATGTTAATTGTTCTGACTACATATTGCATATTTCAAACTTTAATGTGCAAGCTTGAATGTTTTAAAATAATCTCAGTAATCACTGAAACAATTATAGCTATAATAATGAAATCAAAAATTTTCTGTGCCCTTTAAAAGTGTTGCCAAGATATAAAAGTATTTTTACTTTTTTATATTTTGTGTATATATACGTGTGTGTGTTTGTGCGTGTACAGTCAGCTCTTTATACCCATGTGTATTGCATTTGAGAAATCAACAAACCTCAGATCAAAAATTTTTTAAAATTAAATAAAAACCAATACAATAATAAAAATAATACAAATAAAAATGTAGTATAACTACTACTTACACAGCACTTACATAGTATTAGGTATTATAAATTATCTGGAGATAATTCAAAACCTACAGAAGAATGTTCATAGGTTGCATGCAAATGCTATACAATTTTTTGAGACAGAGTTTTGCTCTATTGCCTAGGCTAGAGAGCAGTGGCAAAATATCCCATTTTATGTAAGGGACTTGAGCGTTCCCAGATTTGGGTATCTGTATGAGGTGGGTGAGGTATGGTGGGGGAGTGTCCTGAAACCAATCTCCTATTGCTAATAAGAGATGACTGACTATATCAGTAACCAATTCTATTGTTGGTTATGAAAGTCTACAGAAATATTTTAACAAACAATATTTATTTAGTACAACGTAATTTTTTACTGTATATGTGAGTCTACTCAGGTAGGATGTTGGATGGGGTGGCCAAAAAATAGAAAATGTTTTTTTCTTTATTATTGTCATTATTTCCAAATTTTATTTTAAATTCAGGGGTACATGTGCAGGTTTGTTACATAGGTAAATGTGTGCTATGATGGTTTGCTGTACACATCTTCCAATCATCAGGTATTAAGCCTAGAATCCATTAGCTATTCTTTCTGATGCTGTCCCTCCTCCTACCTCCGACTCTCTCTCCAACAGGCCTCAGTGTGTTTTGTTCCACCCCCCGCCCCACAGCATATGTCCATGTGTCCTCATCACTCATTTCCCACATATAAGTTCCTGCATTTGTTTGCTAAGAATAACGGCCTCCAGCTCCATCCATGTCCCTAAAAATGATATGATCTCATTTTTATAGCTGCATACTATTCCATGTTGTATATGTACCATATTTTCTTTATCCAGTCTATCTCTGATGGACATTTAGGTTGATTCCATGTCTTTGCTATTGTGCACAGTGCTGCAATGAACATATGAGAGCATGTTTCTTTGTAATAGAACAATTTATATTCCTTTGGGCATATACCCAGTAATGGGATACCAGAGGTATGAAGAAGAGCTGGTACCATTCATACTAAAAGTATTCCAAAAAAAATTGAAAAGAGGGACTCCTCCATAACTTATTCTATGAAGCCAGCAGCATCCTGGTACCAAAACTTGGCGGAGATACAACAAAAAAGGGAAAACTTCAGGCCAATATGCTTGATGAACATCAATGCAAAATTCCTCAACAAAATACTTGCAAAATGAATTCACTGGCACATCAGAAAGCTAATCCACCATGATACAGTAGGCTTCATCCTTGGGATGCAAGACTGATTCAACATATGCAAATCAACAAATGTGATTCATCACATAAACAGAACTAAAGACAAAAACCACTTGATTATTTCAATAGATGCAGAAAAGGCCTTCAATAAAATTTAACATCCATTCATGTTAAAAACTCTCAAAAACTGTATACTGAAGGAAAATACCTCAAAATAATAAGAGCCGTCTATGACAAACCCAGAGCCAGTATCATACTGAATGGTCAAAAACTGAAAGCATTCCCTTGAAAGTCAGTGCAAGACAAGGATGCACTCTCTCATCACTCTTATTCAACATAGTATTAAAAGTTCTGTCCAGGGCAATCAGGCAAGAGAAAGAAATAAAGTGTATTCAAATAAGAAGTGAAGAAGTCAAATTATTTTTGTTTGCAAATGACATGATTCTATATCTAGAAAACCCCATCATCTCAGCCCAGAAGCTTCTTAAGCTGATAAACAACTTGAGCAAAGTTTCAGGATACAAAATCAATGTGCAAAAATCACAAGCATTCTTATGTACCAACAACAGGCAAGCTGAGAGGCAAATCACGAATGAACTCACATTCACAACTGCCACAAAAAGAATAAAATACCTAGGAATACAGCTAACAAGGTAAGTGAAGAACCTCTTCAAGAAGAACTGCAAACCATTGCTCAAAGAAACCAGAGATGACACAAACAAATGGAAAAACATTCCATGCTCACGGATAGGAAGAATCAATATCGTGAAAATGGCCATAATGCCCAAAGCAATGTATAGATTTAATGTTATTTTCAGTAAACTACCATTGATATTATTCACAGAATTAGAAAAAACTATTTTAAATTTCATATGAAACCAAAAAGAGCCCCAACAGCCAAGGCAATCCTAAGAAAAAAAAAAAGCTGGAGGAATCACACTACCCAACTTCAAACTACATTACAAGGCTACAGTAACAAAAACAGCATGGTACTGGTACAAAACCAGACACATAGACCAGTGGAACAGAATAGAGAACCCAGAAACAAGACTGCACACCTACAATCACCAGATTTTTTAAAAACGTGACAAAAACAAGCAATGGAGAAAGGAGTCCCTGTTTAATAAATGGTTCTTGGAGAACTTGCTAGCCATATGAAGAAAATTGAAACTGGATTCCTTCCTTACACCATATACAAAAATCAACTCAAAGGGATTAAAGACCCAAAACAGTAAAAACCCTAGAAGAAAACCTAGGCAATACCATTCAGGGCATAGGCAAGGGCGAAGGTTTTATGACAAAGATGCCAAAAGCGATTGCATCAAAAGCAAATATTGACAAATGAGATCTAATTAAACTAAACAGCTTGTGTACGGCAAAAGAAACTATGAACAAAGTAAACAACTTACAGAATGGAAGAAAATCTTTGTAATCTATCCATCTTCCAAACGTCTGATACTTAGCATCTATAAGAAACTTAAACAAATTTACAAGAAAAAAATAATGCCATTAAAAAGTAGGCAAAGACATGATCAGACACTTCCCAAAAGAAGACATACATACAGCCAACAATCATATTAAAAAAATGCTCAATATCACACATAAAAAGAGATCATTTTATTCATCATAAACTCTTTGCTCTTTCCTAATCATTAGAGAAATGCAAATCAAACCCACAATGAGATACCATCTCACACCAGTCAGAATGGCTATTATTAAAAAGTCAATAAACAACAAATGCTAGTGAGGTTGTAGAAAAAAATAAATGCTTTTACACCATTGGAGTGAGTGTAAATTAGTTCAACCATTGTGGAAGACAGTGCAGCTTTCTTCAAAGACCTAGAAGTAGTACAATGTAATTTAAAGTATTAAAAACATTGACCATTAAAGCACTTTATTTTCTTGTGAAAAATTTATCAAAAATAGTTTAAATACTATATTTTCATTACCCAATTTTGTGAAACATCAAGTGGATTTATTACCAGGTGACAGAAGGCAGATGACAACATAAGTATAAATTATGCTGTCTGTGAATGAACTAAGTAACAGATGCACAATGATCAATCACTAACAGACTTTGAAATAAGTAAAGTTTCAGATTCTTGGTCATTGGTAATGATGTGCATCTTTTATTTACATAGTGATTTGTAAGCTGACAGTATATATACATTTATATATAATGTATATATAAATATATATTTGACAGTATATATACATATATATTTGTAAGCTGACAGTATATATATACACAGGCATACATATGATAGTGTGTATATATATATATGTAAACACAAACACACACATATCACACACACACATATATAATTGTAGTAGATTGTTGAGGCTAGATTTATTTAACTAAACTATGGTAACTGAAGGAGTTTGTGCATATCAGAAATGTACAAAGTGAAGGTTGTCTGCACTTTAATGTCAGTTTCCAATTTCTCATTGCTATTTTACAGAAATTGAATTGATTTTCTGTAAACTATCTTACTTCATTTAGGTTTTATCTCATCTCTTTTGTAACTACCCACAGTATCTACATGTATAATTGTATCACCTTCTACTACAGACATATGTTACTTTATCTTATTTATTCTGTATGCATAGTGCACTTGTAGGACCGCTAGTGCAATATTGAATAAAAGTGATAACATCAGACAAGCTTGCTTATTTTCTTATCTAAATAAAGAAAAGGTTTCAATCATTCACAATTAAGCATAATGATTGATGGAGGTTTTTGTAGCTGCGCAATTACAGACTAAGGAAATTTACTTCTATTTCTAGTTTACAGATAATTTTTTCATAATGATTTATTAAATATTGTTAAATGTCAAAATGCTCATACTTTGTTTCTCCCTTTTTTAATATGACAAACAATACCAGTTGATTTTCAAGTGTTAAACCAATCTTGCATTCTTGGAACGCATGTTCTATATGCGTTCTATATGGTATAGAACACATGTTCTATACCACTCATTATGGTGTTTTGGGGGTGAATCTGTGTATATTCAGAGGAATATTAGTATATATATTAGTATCAGCTCTTGAACAATGGAGGGCTTAAAAACACCCACTACCAGCACAGCTGAAAATTTGTATATAACTTTTGATCCCCCCAAATCTTAACTACAAATAGTCTAGTGTTGACTGGAAGCATTACCAATAACTTAAACTGTCAATAAATATTTTATATGTTACACATTTTATATAATGTACTCTTACAATAAAGTAAGCTAGAGAAAATGACATGTTATTTTAAAAATCACAAGGAAGAGAAAATATGTTCACTATTCACTAAATGAAAGTGGGTCACCATAAAGATCTTTATCATTTTCACATTGAGTAGGCTGAGGAGGAAGAACAGCAATGATTAGTCTTGCTGTCTCAGGCGTGCTAGAGATGAAAGAAAATCTGCATATAAGCAGATCCTTGCAGTTTAAATCTGCATTTGCATATAAAATACAAAAGAGAATGTAAACATTTTAAGCAATAAAATAAAAACCTTTAAATATATTTGGTTGAAATTTCAGAGACAAGAGAATGATTGAGATAGAGAAATATTTAATAATATATTGACTGAAAATTTTCTCATCTGATGATAAAGCCAGCCACAGAGAAAAGGAAGCTCCATGAACCGCAAGTAGTATACATAAAATTACATTGAGGTACATCATAGTAAAACTCTGAACATCAAAGGCAAAAATAACCTCAAAGAAGCCAAGAGAAAAAAGATTAGATTACATTCAAAGGGACAACAAAAAAAGAAAGAGATTATTTCTCAGTGAGAACAATGCAAGCCAAAGACCTGAAATATGTAATTTTGTGGACCTTAATGATATCTTCAGAGAATTAAACAAATAGTGATAGAGTTTTTATTAGGAGAACTGCACCAGAACTGCAAAATATCAAAATATTCTTCAGACACTTGGAATTCTATTTATTAAGACATTTGGAAAGAATATTATTTGCTTTCCCACTAGTATTTTAGATCATTTGTCCACTTTAGGTATTAGGCTAAAACTCAGAAGGAAGTTCATTTTTGGATGAAGGAATTAAAAGAAATGTGAAGGCTAAGTGAATGAGTAAATCTGAATAAATCCTGACATTCAAAACAATGATATTTTAGAGATGTAATATATATATAGATCTTAAATAGCCAGTAACAATAGCACACTAGTCAGATAAGGTAACGTTGGTGCTAAAATATTAGAATGGCCTCACATTTATATCAGTAAATCAAGAATACCACTTTACTGCCTGGTATGGTAACTCATGCCTGTAATCTCAACACTTTGGGAGTCTGATGCAGGAGGATTACTTGAGGCCAGGAGTTCAAGACCAGCCTAGGCAATATAGTGAGCCTCTGTCTTCAAAAAAAAAAAAAAAAAAAAGAATAAATAAATAAATAGCTGATTGTACCACTACACTCCAGCCCAGGGGATTGAGAGACACTTGGTCTCAAAAAAAGAAAAAAGGTGACAGTACGGGAATGACAGAGACCGGTCACCAGCCCTCAGCCCTTCCTATACAATAATATATATATATAAAAAGGAAAAGAAAGGCTACCAGTTTACTAGTTCTAATTACTAAGGTAAACTTTAAGAACTTTAAAAATGATAGACGTTTATAACCAACTAGTCCATGAAAGTGGACTCATGCAGTTCAAATTCATGTTGTTCAGCGTTGACTGTAGTTTACTTTTTATATAATTGGTTTGTCCACTTTAGGTATTAGGCTAAAGCTTCCCTTATGTAATGATGGTATTTTCTTCTCCTCTATTTTCTGTAAAAGTTTATGTGAGATAGATATTATTCACTATTTAAAATTGAATACCATTCTTCAAGGAAGTAATCTGGACATAATTTTTTGTTTTGCTTTTCCTTAAGATTTTTATGGGACAATTATTTTCTATGGAAATAAAACTAATTCTTGGTAAATCTGTTTTGATAATTTATTTCTTTAAAATAGTTGGCCTGTTCTATCAAAACGGTTGACTTTATTTGCAAAATGTTAATTTTATCATTATTATTTGATGTCCATGGGATTTATAGTTCCCTTTACTTTTCATTTATGCTATTGGTTTTTTGTGTTTCTTTCTTGTTTGTTTTTTGATCAGCCTAGGAATAAATATATTAATTGCATGGATCTTTTCAAAAATCAGTTTGGGGTTTTTTAAATTTTCATTATAATTATAATTATTATTATAATTATTATTTGCTTTCCCACTAGTATTTTAGATCATTAAATTCAGGCCTGTATTTATTTTTACATATAATTAAAACATTTAAAGCTATGAATTATATTCTGTGCTCTTCTGTAGCTGCATCTAATTAAATTTGAAAAATATTCCTTTAAATGTAATTCAATTAATTTATTAAAAGCTACATAAAATAATGTAAGTATAACATATGGAATATCAAAAATATATACTTTTATTTTTTTGACTGTCATATGTGTGTACAGCATTTATTTCTGAATATATCATAAACCTACAGTTCATTTTTATTATATTACTTGAAAGAGTCAATTATTTTTAATAAGAATATAAATGAAACATAAAGTTTTAAAAATGTCTGCCCATATATATATATATACACTATTTCCTCATCCCTGCTTTTCCTCCAGCAGTTTTACTTCTGATGGCAAAACTTTTAACTTATTTTCAGTGCAGGTGTGCTGACTTCAAGTGTCTCAGCTTTGCTTTGCCCATAATTTTTTTTTTTAATTTGAGCTTCATTTTAGGGAGATTTTTTTTTTAACCGTGTGTAGAACTCTTTTTAAAAATTTTAATTTTAATTTAGTTTAATTTAATTTTATCTTATTTTTACAGAGACAGGATCTCTCTATGTTGCCAGAGCTAGCCTTGAACTCCTGGGCTCAAGAAATCATCCACCTCTTCCTCCCAAAGTTCTGAAATTACAGGTGTGAGCTAGCACGGGCGGCCCTATAATTCTTGGGTAAGGATTTTTTTTGTTTTTAACATTTGAAGAATTGAAGCTTTTCATCATTTTTTAAATTACGTAGTTTCTGAAGAGAAGTCTGTTATAGAGTGTCTTTTTGTTCTTCGATATACAGTATGTATTTTGTGTGTTGATATTTTCCTTTTATTATAGGTTTCTGGAATTTGATTATGATGTGACTTATTATTGTTTTCTATGTGTATATATTACTTGGGGTTTTTTTAGTTCCCTAGATATGTGGGTTTACAACTTCATTAAATTTAGTAAAAGCTCGTCCATAATGTCTTTAAATATTTATACTTTCCAGCCTCTCTCCTTCTGTATTCCCAATAAACTTTTGTTAGGCTACTTGTTATTATACCATAGGAACTAATAATTTGTTAATACTTTCTTTTTTCTCGTTGTGCTTCATTTCCCTAGTTTTTATTATGTCTTCAAATTCTGTAAGATTTTCTTCTACAGTGTTGAATTTACCATAACTTCTATTCTAGTGATTTTTTTTTTTACATTTTGATACTATAGTTTTCATCCTTGAAGTTTCTTTTTTATATTTTCCATTTTTCTTCTCACAATGTTTAGGCTTTTTCTTTCCTATATGAACATAACTATAATATCAATTTTAATATCTTTCCTAAAATATTGTGTTGTTTCTATCATCTCTGGATCTTTTTCTATTGACATATTATTTTCTTTTATGTATGATTGCATGTTCCTGCTTTTTGGCACATTTATTAGTATTTGGATAGCGTACATATTTAATTTTATCTTATACAGTGTCTGGATATATGTCTCTTTTTAAAGAATATTAGGCTTTGTTTATTATTTTAAGCTTTGTTAAGAAATGCCTAGAATACATTTTATATTACTGAACATTTGCCCTAATATTAAGACATGGCTGTCACAGAGTAGTACTGAATTTTCTTGTGGCTTATTGAAAATCAGTTACATTCAAGCTACGGAGAAACTCTCAAAAGGTCATTTTTTTATCAAAATTTGTGGTATTTTTCACATTTGTTTGTCATAGTGTTCAAAAAAAATTTTTTTAACAGAATTTCATGTCAACTACTGGAGCTCTTTTCCTGAATCTCCCTCTTCTCTGCACCTCTGCCCTGAAATTTGCAGACATGCAATAATCTCTCCTAAAATTGGGTCGCTATCTTGAAGACTCAGCAAGACTATTGCTTGGGATATTCCTCCTGGCTCCATGCTGTTAATGTTTTTCCAGCCATAAAGACCAGAAAATTAAAGGTCTTTCTCTGTTAAACTCAGTCCTTTCAATGACCACTGACCATTATTTGATTTTTGATGTCTGAGAATAATTACTGCTTTTTAAAAATTTCATACAGTTTTACTTTTGTTCATGGTAGGAGTGTACATCTGGTTCCTCTGATTGTAGTATGATCAGAAACATTATTGAAGATACACACACACACACACACACAAACACACAGACACACTTCCAGGCAGTTTTTCAGAAGGTCTGCATAGTGTCTCATTGTCTCAAACATGGTCCATTTCCATTTTGTACCAGGCAAATTATTGATCTTTAATGTAAGTTTGTTGTTAAAATTAGGGTTTATAAGTTTTTGCTCAATATTTTAAATCATTTACTGGGCAAAGTTTTGCTAGATTTACATGGGATTCTAGTTTACAGGGTTCTTTGCCTGTCCTAGTAAAGCAAATTATTTTGTAGTCTTTCTGTTCTAAAGGAATAGTACTTGAAAGTTTGAGCCTTTCATGATGCATTGTTTGTGATACACTCTTCCTGCTTTTGCTTCCAAGAAAATAATTTGTCCCAAAGAAATAAGTATATCACGGTGTGTTGTTTTTCTTCTAAACTTGAACTCATTTAATTTGGAGTTTATGAATCAAGGTAAATAGACACTTATGATAATAAATGTAGAATTAAGTTGGCTGACTCTAAAAATAAGTGTTAAGTGGGTGTGCAGTGTTTAAGTGTGAATGGGTGGAAGAAGTGCTATTTTTATTTTTGGAAAGTAAACCTAATGTTTATATCAATAAATTCATATTATAATTTCTCAATCTTTATAATGGTACTTATCCTTTGGCAATGCAAATGGCATTACCGATTTATCCAGGAGTATGTTTATAAATCTAACTCCATTAGATATTACAATTAGTATTTATTTTTCACATATATAACCCATATTTGTCTTATTCCAAGGTTGAAAGCTGCTATTATATTTTGTGTTGTCTTTATAGGTATTGTAATGGATTATTGAAACAATATATAATTTTACAAACACAAACTATATGTCTGCTGTGGTGAAATCTGAAAGCTTGTTTTTTGGACATGGGAAAAAACATAAATACATTTCTTGATTTAGAAATATTACTCCACAAAAGAATTAGGAACTATTATTGTTGATGTATTATTTGTGTGATTTAGTACTCAGATTAATTTGCCATGCATAACAAAGTAACTTTCTAGTAGCACAATCAAGTGGATTCAGTCATTATGGAGTAATGAAGTAATTTTTATTTTTGAAATTATTTATTCAAAATGCCAGAGTTACATCATGTGATCTCTTCCTGTGAAAGATTTAATGTGTTATCAAATATCATTCAAATATTTCTGATACATATTGAAAGATAATGTATTTAAGGAAATCATTGATTTTATTATATTTCCCCGATTGGTAAGTAATAATTCTAAAAGTCAGGAATAAAAGTAACATGTTTATAATACTGAACAAACTATTTCATTTTACTAATTTCTATAAAATGTAATGCTATAAGTTTAAAAGGAAAGATGTATCTCAACTTTGTGTTTAAAGAAGTAGAAAATGAAAGTGTAAGAGATCCATAATGTCTGGATATAAGTAAAAATGAATAAAAAGAGTGTAGTATTTTAGTTCGTTGTCTTAACCATTGCTAGAACTACATTTTTGCAGAATTTTTTTCTCCATAGTTTATGGTAAAATTAGCCATTAAGATCATTTTGCATGAGATTTGAAGGTAATATTGAAGCAATTTTATGCTCTGTAGATTAATTTAGAGAGACAAGTAGCACCGTACCTCCCATGAATTGTTACTCAGCTTATTGGTTGACTTATTAATTGGCTCACCTTATTAATGAAGTACAGCAGCTAGGCCTTCGTGTCTACTGCCTTCTTTCTAGGTTTGTGTTGTCCTTAGCTTTGAGCAGGTCACGTGCAAGTCGTTTGCATCATTGAGGTTGGAAGCTGCGAAAAGTAGAGCAAAAACTGAACAAAACGTCCTAGTTTGTCCTCATGGGCTCCAATTTCCTCTTTCATGTTCTTGGCTTCCATGCTTAGATTTTATTCATGACTATCAGCTCTCCTGACTTTCATAGATTTCAGAAATCACATCAAATATAGAGACAACAGCCTTCGATATGTGTTTTAACCATCTCCAAAATAATTAAAGTCTAACTCTTATAACTCTTATATCGTAATATTCTTGGTAGTTCTGCTTCCATGGCTGAATCCTAAATAATACACATATATAAATTGAGAAATATATATATATATTCTTTTATGTTCAAGCTTCAGTTTTCTCACCTGTAGTATGTGAAAATTGTCATGTTCTCACAAACTTGTGATATTAAAAATCCTAAAATATGTGTAGTACTTAAGACTCAATCTGTCAACGTACTAAATATGTACTCTGTGATAGGAAGAATAACAATGAATATTATGCTTGACCTGCTAAATATCATTGTATTATTTCCTTTTTTCTCAAATACATATTGTATTTTTCAAGACCAGGCATGGTGGCTCACAGCTGCAACCCCAGCACTTTGGAAGGCAGAAGCAGGAGTATCACTTGTGCCCAGGAGTTCAAGACCAGTCTGGGCAACACAGATAGAACCTGTCTCTTCCAAAATTTTTGAAAAAAGTTCGTTGGACTTGGTGCTGCACATCTGTAGTTCCAACTAATTAGGAGGCTAAAATGAGAGATTCACTTGAGCTTGGGAGGTTGCGGCTGCAGTGAATCATGATTGCATCACTGTACTCCAGCCTGAGTGACAGAGTGAGACCCTGTCTCAAAAAAATCATACATGTGTATGTATTTTGTACATATAGAATATAGTATTAATATGTATATTAATATAAAATATGTAAATACATTTTATACATATAGAAACTTTAGACAAATTAAACTTAGCAGAATTTGAATAAGGAACAATTCATGAATCAAGCAGCACTCAGAACCAGAGCGGTTTGGAGAGAGTCACTCAGTAATATGTGTAGTAAACTTACATCACATGGTTGGCTATAGCTAGATGTTCGTCTATTTGGGAATAGAGTAATGAGGCATTTGCCTTATTTGGGTATAGTCTGATTACGTGGCTGTGTGTGATTGACTGAAGCCCAGCTATTCGTAATTGGCTAAAACCCAGCTATTTGTAAATAAAATATAGACTCCTAAATTAGGTTTTTGTTTCTTTTTTGCATGCTGTCAGATTGCAGTTTGTTATGCAGGAACTCAAAGTACATAAATAATCTCAGGTTAAGGGTCTCCAGCTTATTTTTTTTAACATTTATAATAGCCAAATAATGAGGAAACAATGCTTATACTTTTTACAATTACTTATACAAGTAATTTTATGTGAAATTACTGAGTCATTTGTTCTTAAAATGTTTATAAATATTTAGATATAATTCTTCATGTGAACAAGTATTATTTTGCATAAATGCTATACATTTAGAGTTAAAATATTTTATTTATATTTTATGTCCATTAGGATAAATAGAAATATCCATGTAAATTTACAATCTCTTCTTTCTAAAAATTAAGAATTAACTTTTTCAAAATTTAAGGTTGCATGTCTGGAAATATAATACTTGTGCTGTTTTCTGTTATGATATTCAATCAGCAAAACAGTCATTTAAAATGCTTTATTCACAGAAAATTTTCTCTGTAACATTTTAATAATTCAAATATTTTTAATAGTTTAGATTTCCCACTTTCTTTGTTAAAAAAAAAAAAAATCCGGACGAATGCAGCAGTTCACGCCTGTAATCCCAACATTTTGGGAGGCCGAGGTGGGTGAATCACCTGAGGTCAGGAGTTCAAGACCAGCCTGGCCAACATGGGGAAACCCTGTCTCTACTAAAAGTACAAAAATTAGCTGGGCATGGTGGCGGGTTTCTGCAATCCCAGCTACACGGGAGACTAAGGAAAGAGAATCGCTTGACAAACCTGGGAGGAGGAGGTTGCAGTGAGCCACGTCGCTCCACTGCGCTCCAGCCTGGGTGATAGAGCAAGACTGTGTCTAAAAAAACAAAAACAAACAAACAAAAACAAAGAAACCTATAGAAAAAGTTTCAGTTTCAGCACTCAAGAATGAACTTGCAGAATTCCAGGATTCTTAGACAGAACATTCATATTTTCATTTTCGACTCTACACATCAGCATTATATTAAAACCTTCTTAATTTTACATTTATTACATTTTTTTCTAAAGAAGTGAATCTCAATTTTGAAATTAAGTTTAAAAATATTATGAAATAAAATAAAGTTTTCATTGGAGAATATGACTACCCCACAAGAGACTATTAGCAATTTCATCTTATGGCTCTACAATAAAACATGCTGTGTAAAAGTGATTGCATTTGAAGTTACATGTACATTTGAATGCAAACTACCCAATCATGAAAAATGAGGCTTCCATTTTCTATAAAAATAAATTAGGAGGCAATGCTTTGCTGGCAAAGCCATTTGAGCTCCTCAGTTCATAACTATTTATGGTACCATAAACAGATGTCTTTGCTCACACTGTGAACTGCTTTGCAATATTAATTTAACATTACTTTATATCCTAAAGTGAATGTAGGTGACTTGTTTTAGGATCTAATAAAACCAGCCCTGATGTAGAGATCCTGTGGGAAATTATACAATAACGTTACCTCCATAAATAATTTTCTTCTTATGAAATCATAATCCCCATTACAATTTTAGAACAGTTATTTAATATTATGATTTCCACATTAATATCTTAGGTACAAATGTAATTTTTAAAATGAAAACATACTTTTCAAGAAGACATTCCTTTGGGAAAATAAGTTTTCACTTCTAAATTTAAAGTAGAATAAAATAAATATTGGCTGTGTCACCAATTGCTTATTGACAGTAAAATTACTTTTTAATTAACAGAACAATTTTTCTCTGAGAAAATGTTATGATGCTAGTGCCCAGTAAATTGTAACTAGGAAAGCTGATAATAACTACTCATATATGAATAACATCAATGCTGTCTCTGAAAATTATGCATATCTTTAAAATTCCTGAGAAACATTTAAGAATAAAATATTATCCTAAATGCAGTAGTTCTGTCTGCCCAAATGCATTCACCAACACACATATATTAATACATCTATGGGAAGCAGTATTATATAATAGAAAGAGCAAAGATTTGAAGTTTAAAAAAAAACAGTTCTCATCTGAGTTCAAACAGCTGTAAAGCTTTTCATTTGCCCCTCAACACTAATCTCCTCATCTAGAAAACTGGAATAAAAATGGTCACTGTCTACTTTTGTGGTAATGCATTTTTAAAGATTAAATTATATAAAAATTACAAAATGTTTAATTCAATGCTAGACACATAGCATTGTTTCTAATTTGCATATTAAAACGTTTCTTGGTATATGTATTTAATAACATGAGAATAAATCTAGTGTCTTTATATTAGGTCCTAAGAAAAATAATACCTCTAATTAAATAATCCTAAAGACAATTCCAAAAATGCTGACTTAAGAAAATAAAAATTAAAAAATAACCTAACAAGCATTCTTTCTTCTTTACATTTGCCTCCATGACATATTAATAGCAGGAGTCAATAATAACTGTTTTATAGTAACTGCTTCTAAGCATTTTCTTCCAGAAGGACACATAATTATAAAAAAAAAAGTATTAAATAAATTTTAGAGAGGGGGAAAAAATACTTTCTTCTTCCCATCATATTGTGCAAGATACTGAAGGACCTTATATGAATTCAGTCTACTTTTATTAAATGATGTTAATAATCTATCACTAGTAGTTTGCCAAATAATCATCTATAGCTTAAACTTTTGTCTCTTTTAGATATGCCATTTAGTGTTGTTGCTCATGTTGATTTTTCTCTGTTGGGGCTCAGAAAGTGATACTCCAAAGACTGGAGCTTTGACGTGCTCAGAGGCTTTAGATGCTGTCTCAGAATCAACATCCCTCAAACACTGCCTTATTTCCCTCTTCCACCCAAAGTGCATGGAGAAGTAGCTCTGAAATTTGCTTATTTGACCAAGAAAGCCTCTTTTCAAAAGAAATGCAATTGTTTCAAATAACTAGGAAAGATGAACTACCAGAGAAGAGAAAAAGACTAGGAGTTATCCCCAGTCATCGCTCAGATAGACTTTTCATCTGTTCTGAAGACAGCTCCAAGAGATTACTTGGAGGAATTTATCTTCATAATGCTCCTGTATAGCTATGCCCCTCACATTTCTCTAATGTCTGCCTCCTGTCTGCTTACATCCTTCCCCTATGAAGAAGATTATATAAGCTTCTGTACCCGTTGGGCTATTGAGTAATTATTCTTTTGCAATTTCCCTTGTTATGCACATTCAAATATATTGTATGCCTTTTCTCTTATTAATCTGTCTTTTGTCTTTCGATTTTTCAGCCAGGCTTCAGAAGGCAAAAAGGAAATTTTCCCTTAGCCCCTACACTTGGGCCCCTACACTAAAAGAACTAAGGGACTACCTCTATGTATATTTATTTTTTATATGTTTATCACATTTCTTCCTATGTATGAAACCACCTTTTGCAAAATTGTAACTGAGACAGTGAAAGAGATTTAACCTAAGCAACTCCATCTCGCTTCTTATCTCCAAGCTGTCCTTGTTCTTTCCTGTGCATAGACAAACTAACTTTTCGAGGAACTTATAGTTTATAGTTTACAACAAAGACATAACAGCTCTTTCTGAAAACAAACCCGCTTCTTGCCCGAGGACTAGACTGCCTTTGTAGGACTAACAAATTAGCCACAATATTAGAAAATATGATTTAGGATTTATTTAGCTGGAGGCTACAAGATTTTGACCTTCCTGGGGATAACATTGCTATTATATATACATACTATATATATACACACACACACACACACACACAATACATATACAATATATTATATATTATATACATATATGTCAGGCCTCTGAGCGCAAGCTAAGCCATCATATGCCCTGTGACCTGCACGTACACATCCAGATCACCGGTTCCTGCCTTAACTGATGACATTCCACCACAAAAGAAGTGAAAATGGCCTGTTCCTGCCTTAACTGATGACATTGTCTTGTGAAATTCCTTCTCCTGGCTCACCCTGGCTCAAAAGCTCCCCCACTGAGTACCTTGTGACCCCCACTCCTGCCCGCTAGAGAACAACTCCCCTTTTTCCTTTACCTACCAAAATCCTGTAAAACGGCCCCACCCCTATCTCCCTTCGCTGACTCTCTTTTCGGACTCAGCCCGCCTGCACCCAGGTGATTAAAAGCTTTATTGCTCACAAAGCCTGTTTGGTGGTCTCTTCACATGGACGTGCATGAAATTTGGAGCAGTGACTTGGATAGGGGGACCTCCCTTGGGAGATCAATCACCTGTCCTCCTGTTCTTTGCTCCATGAGAAAGATCCACCTACGACCTCAGGTCATCAGACCCACCAGCCCAAGGAACATCTCACCAATTTTAAATCGGGTAAGTGGCCTCTTCTTACTCTCTTCTCCAACCTCTCTCACTGTCCCTCAACCACTTTCTCCTTTCCACTCTTCAATCTCTCCCTTCTCTTAATTTCAATTCCTTTTATTTTCTGGTAGAGACAAAGGAGACATGTTTTATCCATGGACCCAAAACTGCGGCGCCCATTACGGACTAGGGAAGGCAACCTTCCCTTGATGTTTAATCATTGCAGGGACGCTTCTCTGATTATTCACCCAGGTTTCAGAGGTGTCAGACCACTCAGGGACGCCTGCCTTGGTCCTTCACACTTAATGGCAAGTCCCACTTTTCTAGGAAGGGGCAAGTACCCCAAACACTTCTTTCCATGTCTCTACCCCTCTCCACCTTTCTGGGAGGCAAGAAATCCCCAACCCCTTCTCCTTCACCCTGAGTGGCAAGTCCCTCTTTTCTAGAGGAGGGGCAAGTACCCCAACCTCTTATCTCTGCGCCCAATCCCTTATTTCTGTGCCCCAGCCTCTTATATCTCTGCACCCCAATCCCTTATTTCTGCACCCCAACCTCTTATCTCTGTGCCCCAATCCCTTATTTCTGTGCCCCGACCTCTTATCTCTACACCCCAACCCCTTCATTTCCATGCCCCAACCCCTTTCCCGCTTTTCTGGAAGAACACCCAAACCCCTTCCCTCCATGTCTCTACTCTCTCTCTAGGCTTGCTTCCTTCACTATGGGCAAGTTTCCACCCACCATTCCTCCTTCTTCTCCCTTAGCCTGTGTCCTCAAAAACTTAAAACCTCTTCAACTCTCACCTGACCTAAAATCTAAGAGTCTTATTTTCTTCTACAATGCCGCTTGACCCCAATACAAACTCGACAGTAGTTCCAAGTAGCCAGAAAACAGCACTTTCAATTTTTCCATCCTACAAGATCTAAATAATTCTTGTCATAAAATGGGCAAATGGTCTGAGGTGCCTGACGTCCAGGCATTCTTTTACACATCGATCCTTCTCTAGTCTCATCCCAAATCTTTCTTCTTTCCCTCCCACCTGTCCCCTCAGTCCCAACCCCAAGTGTCGCTGAGTCTTTCTAATCTTCCTTTTCTACAGACCCATCTGACCTCTCCCCTCCTCCCCAGGCTGCTCCTCGCCAGGCTGAGCTAAGTCCCAATTCTTCCTCAGCCTCCGCTCCTCCACCCTATAATCCTTTTATCACCTCCCCTCCTCACACCTGGTTGGGCTTACAGTTTCATTCCCTGACTAGCCCTCCCCCACCTGCCCAGCAATTTACTCCTAAAAAGGTGGCTGGAGCTAAAGGCATAGTCAAGGTTAATGCTCCTTTTTCTTTATCCCAAATCAGATAGTGTTTAGGCTCTTTTTCATCAAATATAAAAATCCAGCCCAGTTCATGACTCCTTTGGCAGCAACCCTGAGACACTTTACAGCCCTAGACCCTAAAAGGTCAAAAGGCCGTCTTATTCTCAAAATACATTTTATTACCCAGTCTGCTCCCAACATTAAATAAAACTCCAAAAATTAAATTCCAGCCCTCAAACCCCACAACAGGATTTAACTTAACCTTGCCTTCAAGATGTACAATAATAGAAAAAAGTTGCAATTCCTTGCCTCCACTGTGAGACAAACCCCAACCACATCTCCAGCACCCAAGAACTTCCAAATGCCTGAACCGCAGCGGCCAGGCATTCCTCCAGAACCTCCTCCCCCAGGAGCTTCCTACAAGTGCCAGAAATCTGGCCACCAGGCCAAGGAATGCCTGCAGCCTAGGATTCCTCTTAAGCCGCGTCCCATCTGTGCGGGACCCCACTGGAAATTAGACTGTCCAACTCACCTGGCAGCCACTCCCAGAGCCCCTGGAACTCTGACCCAAGGCTCTCTGACTGCTTCCCAGATCTTCTTGGCTTAGCGGCTGAAGGCTGACACTGCCCAATCACCTCGGAAGCCCCCTAGACCATCACGGACACCAAGCTTCGCATAACTCTCACAGTGGAAAGTAAGTCCATCCCCTTCTTAATCAATATGGAGGCTACCCACTCCACATTACCTTCTTTTCAAGGGCCTGTTTCCCTTGCCTCCATAACTGTTGTGGGTATTGACAGCCAGGCTTCTAAACCTCTTAAAACTCCCCAACTCTAGTGGCAACTTAGACAATACTCTTTTAAGCACTCCTTTTAGTTATCCCCACCAGCCTAGTTCGTTTATTAGGCAGAGACACTTTAACTAAATTATCTGCTTCCCTGACTATTCCTGGATTACAGCTACATCTCACTGCTGCCCTTCTTCCCAATCCAAAGCCTCCTTTGTGTCCTCCTCTTGTATTCCCCCACCTTAACCCACAAGTATAAGATACCTCTACTCCCTCCATGGCGACCGATCATGCACCCCTTACCATCTCATTAAAACCTAATCACCCTTACTCTGATCAACGCCAATATCCCATCCCACAGCATGCTTTGAAAGGGTTAAAGCCTGTTATCACTCGCCTGCTACAGCATGGCCTTTTAAGCCCTATAAACTCTCCTTACAATTCCCCCATTTTTACCTGTGCTAAAACCAGGCAAGCCTTACAAGTTAGCTCAGGATCTATGCCTTATCAACCAAATTGTTTTGCCTATCCACCACATGGTGCCAAACCCATATACTCTCCTATCCTCAATACCTCCCTCCATAATCCATTATTCTGTTTTGGATCTCAAACATGCTTTCTTTACTATTCCTTTGCACCCTTCATCCCAGCCTCTCTTCGCTTTCACTTGGACTGACCCTGACACCCATTAGGCTCAGCAAATTACCTGGGCTGTACTGCCACAAGGCTTCACAGACAGCCCCCATTACTTCAGTCAAACCCAAATTTCATCCTCATCTGTTACCTATCTCGGCATAATTCTCATAAAAACACACGTGCTTTCCCTCTTGATCGTGTCCGATAAATCTCCAAAACTTCAATCCCTTACAAAACAACAACTCCTTTCCTTCCTAGGCATAGTTAGTGCGGTCAGAATTCTGACACAAGAGCCAGGACCGCACCCTGTAGCCTTTCTGTGCAAACAACTTGACCTTACTGTTTTAGCCTAGCCATCATGTCTCCGTGCAGCGGCTGCTGCTTCCCTAATACTTTTAGAGGCCCTCAAAATCACAAACTATGCTCAACTTACTCTCTACATTTCTCTTAACTTCCAAAATCTATTTTCTTCCTCATACCTGAAGCATATACTTTCTGCTTCCCGGCTTCTTCAGCTGTACTCACTCTTTGTTAAGTCCCACAATTACCACTGTTCCTGGCCCGGACTTCAATCCAGCCTCCCACATTATTCCTGATATCACACCTGACCCCCATGACTGCATCTCTCTGATTCACCTGACATTCACCCCATTTCCCCATATTTCCTTCTTTCCTGTTCCTCACCCTGATCACGCTTGACTTATTGATGGCAGTTCCACCAGGCCTAATCGCCACACACCAGCAAAGGCAGGCTATGCTATAGTACAAGCCACTAGCCTGCCTTTTAGAACCTCTCATTTCCTTTCCATCGTGGAAATCTATCCTCAAGGAAATAACTTCTCAGTGTTCCATCTGCTATTGTACTACTCCTCAGGGATTATTCAGGCCCCCTCCCTTCCCTACACATCAAGCTCGAGGATTTGCCCCCACCCAGGACTGGCAAATTAGCTTCACTCAACACGCCCCGAGTCAGATAACTAAAATACCTCTTAGTCTAGGTAGACACTGTCACTGGATATGTAGAGGCCTTTCCTACAGGGTCTGAGAAGTCCACTGCAGTCATTTCTTCCCTTCTGTCAGACATAATTCCTCAGTTTAGCCTTCCCACCTCTATACAGTCTGATAACAGACCAGCCTTTATTAGTCAAATCAGCGAAGCAGTTTTTCAGGCTCTTAGTATTCACTGAAATCTTTATATCCCTTACGGTCCTCCGTCTTCAGGAAAAGTAGAACGGACTAAAGGTCTTTTAAAAACACACCTCACCAAGCTCAGCCACCAACTTAAAAAGGACTGGACAATACTTTTACGACTTTCCTTTCCCAGAAGTCAGACCTGTCCTCAGAATGCTACAAGGTACAGCCCATTTGAGCTCCTGTATCGAAGCTCCTTTTTTAGGCCCCAGTCTCATTCCAGACACCAGACCAACTTAGACTGTGCCCCCAAAAGACTTGTCATCCCTACTGTCTTCTGTCTAGTCATACTCCTATTCACTGTTCTCAACTACTCATACATGCCCTGCTCTTGTTTACATTGCCGGTTTACACTGTTTCTCCAAGCCATCACAGCTGATATCTCCTGATGCTATCCCCAAACTGCCACTCTTAACTCTCGAAGTAAATAAATAATCTTTGCTGGCAGGACTATGCTGAATCTCCTTAGGCACTCTCTAATCAGATGTCCTGAGTCGTCCCAATTCTTAGACCTTTTATACCTGTTTTTCTCCTTCTCTTATTCCATTTAGTTTTTCAATTCATACAAAACTGTATCCAGGCCATCACCAATAATTCTAAATGACAAATGTTCTTTCTGACAACCCCACAGTATCACCCCTTACCACAAAATCTTCCTTCAGCTTAATCTTTCTCACTCTAGGTTCCCACGCCGCCCCTAATCCCGCTCGAAGCAGCCCTGAGAAACATCGCCCATTATCTCTCCATACCATCCCCCAAAATTTTCGCTGTCCCAACACTTTACCACTATTTCGTTTTATTTTTCTTATTAATATAAGACAGGAATGTCAGGCCTCTGAGCCCAAGCTAAGCCTTCAGATCCCCTGTGACCTGCACGTACACATCCAGATGGCTGGTTCCTGCCTTAACTGATGACATTGTCTTGTGAAATTCCTTCTCCAGGCTCATCCTGGCTCCAAAGCTCCCCCACTGAGTACCTTGTGACCCCCACTCCTGTCTACCAGAGAACAATCCCCCTTTTTCCTTTACCTACCCAAAACCTGTAAAACGGCCCCACCCCTATCTCCCTTCACTGACTCTATTTTCGGACTCAGCCTGCCTGCACCCAGGTGATTAAAAGCTTTATTACTCACACAAAGCCTGTTTGGTGGTCTCTTCACATGGACGTGGATGAAAATATATATATCAGACCAGTGCTTGAGATATTTTGCAGACCCTGCACTTGACAGGATCAGCTGGCCCTACTCAGATCTATAAACTGGCTCCTCTGATCTCGTGGCCACCACCCAGGAAGTGAGTCAGCATAAGAAGACAGCTCAAGTTCCTGTGATTTCATCCCTGACCCAACCGATCAGCACTCTTGCCCCACCCACCAAGCTGTCCTTAAAAACTGTGATCCCCAAATGTTTGGGGAGACTAATTTGAGTAATAATAAAACTCTCATCTCCTGCACAGCACACAGCTGTCTCTGTCTTGATAAATTGATGCTATCTAGACAGCAGGCAAGGTGAACCCATTGGGCAGTTACATGTAAAGTCATAGAAAATTGTCGGTATCTTGAAGAATCATATAATCTAGCTATTGATAAGGAATATTCACATAAAGTAATTGCCTAATGATATGAGGATATACTATCTTAGTGATGGAAGCATGAATGGTAATGACGTGTACATGCACACTACATTCTGAAGGAATGAAAAAATTATCAGGAAAATAATAATTCTAAATGAAATATTTGTCCTGAAATACTGCAAAAATCGAAGAAAGCAAAACATAATATGCCATCATAACAATTTTAGGAGGAAGGGGTAAGTTCTCCTTGGCCCTATGAAGGTTGGCTAAAAAAAAAAAAAAAAAAATCATTGACAAGATGCAGATTAATAGAATAAACAGCATACAAATATATTTATTATGTATACACTGGAAGAAACACAGAGTGATTTCCCACCCCTCAAATGGGATTTCAGAAGCTTATATGCCATTCTGGCAAAATGGTTATGGGAGGTGGGAGATGAGGAATTTTGTTGAGTGTATTATTAAGAGAATCAATGGATCTGGGAACAAATATTAACTTGAATGATCTTGTGAAAAGGTCTGTTTAAGTGTGGTTACATTCTTGTTCTTACAGGGAGGAGAGGGAAGAAGCAATTGTTCTCCTTGGTAGGTCTAGATCTTAGACAGATAAGGAAACATCAACTTCTTTGGGAGAGATGGTTGGAGGAGAGTCAGGGAGATCTTGAGGTTTCTTTCATTCAGAAGTGGCACCAAAGAAGCTTTGGCATGGCTAAGTCAAAGCAAAATATTTTAGGGTATTGGTTTCTAAGCCCCAAAACAATTGAAAATACAAGAATGTCTGTGTTGTATCTATTTTTAGGACAACTTTTTCAATTTCTATTTTTTGTATATATCATAATATCATCGAAAAGTGACCCTGTATTATTTATAAATAGGATGTATTTATCTATTAAAAATACTGATTGATATGCTAGCACTCTTTGATTTAGTACACAGATCAAAGCTTATAAATGTCAGAGGTATACAAACAAGAGCGACTCCATATTCAATAAGGGCTGGGTAGAATAAAACTGAGACCTACTGGGCTGCATTCCCAGGAAGTTAAGGCATTCTTAGTTATAGGATGAGATAGGAGGTCAGAACAAGATACAGGTCATAGAGACCTTGCTGATAGAACAGGTTGTGGTAAAGAAGCCAACCATAACCCACCAAAACCAAGATAGTGATGGAAGTGACCTATGGTCTTCCTCACTCCTCCTTTTATGCTAATTATAATGCATTAGCATGCTAAAAGACCCTCCCACCAATGCCAGGACAGTTTACAAATGCCATGGCAACATCAGGAAGTCATACTATCTGGTCTAAAAAGGGGAGGAAGCCTTGATGCGGATCTTTCCTTGTTCATTATAGTAATTTGAGAAAAACTGGCTGTCCAACTAACAGCAGTAGTTTCTTTCTTAATATTTGATGTTTGCCTAATGATATGGCATCAATCATAATTAAGCAAATACATTTTTTAAAATCTAATGAGTTTCTAATAATTCAAGTATCACATACAGATGCTAATTGTTTCATCAGGCTAAAAATATATTCACTTTATAAAGTATTTTTTCTGTTTAAAGTAGATGCTGCTGACAATAAAATGAATAATGGCTATATTTAAATGATCATTATTGAATTAACTGTATTTTCCAATGTTATATATATTTAAAACATTTAAAAAGGTAAATATAAAATCTAAGTTATTTGACCCTTATCATAAACAAATGTTATTCTCTTTCAACATATTAAATAGAATATTCCTGATTACTTTTTTTATCTAGAAAATATAATGTCTCTCTATGATATATATGTATAAATTTAATAGAATTAATTATCTCCCTATAAAGCAAAATCTAAATTTTTAATCAAGTGCCTAGGACATATCACAAATGGGCCAATAAATTAAAGTAATTTTTTTCTTTGAGCTCCTTAGTAAAATTTGTATTTATACTGATCATTCTGTAATTGCATACAAATACGCATATGCATACACATACATATTTATTGGTTTATCCACACACTCAAATGAAATAGTTTGCCCATTGGTTTCATCTTGAATACATGTAGAAAGCATTACTCAGAACTACAGATGAGGTTACATAAAGCTTATTCAATTCAGATCTTTACTATTTTAAAATGATACCTACCTTTAAATTTATGTTATATGGGTTATATATTATTTATTGACAGACTACTAAAATTTGCTCAACTATGAAAACATCGTACTTTCAATAATTAAAATTAGCATAATGATTCAAAAATGAAATTAAGAAAAGAATTTTATTTATAACAGCCTCAAAATGAAATATTTAGAGATAAGTGTAATTGGGTTATTGTGATGTGGTAACTATTTCGTTAAAAAATTTATTATATTTTACATCTTTATTTTAAAAATAGAATTGAACTATTTTTATTTTATGGAGTATTTTTACCAAATTTTGTGCTGTTTAAAGTCTAGTGAGGAGCTCTTACAAAACAAGATTCTGACATAGAATGTGAGCCTCTGAGTTCATATTAACATGAATGCTTTGGGTTTAAATAATTATAAGTGATATTAGTTGACTATTTTATATTTCTTATAAAAATTTAGTAATTTAATATTATTGCTTAGATCAGGAAATAGTAGTTTTTTTATATCTAATGAAACAAAATGCAAGGAAGGGAAAATATTAGATATTTTTCAGCCTTGTTATCTGGTTTAGTCAACTTTTTTGTCAGGGGCTGAACTATTGATCCAGTTCATACTACAAAGAGCCTTCTTTCTGCCTCTTGTGGACATTTTTGTTTGTGCCTGGAGGCCTCAGCTTTTCAACTTTGGAGGCAACAATCCCTTCCTCCCAGGGAACAGCATCTTGATATGGTTAATCTCCAGGTGGTTTTGCTGTCTTCTTAGTGGCATTTCAGTCCTTTTCACTATGTCTGGGTAAGTGGATCTCATGTTGGTCCATCATGCACAAGTTCTACTTGACTAACAAGATCTTAAGTGATACAATAATTTCTTAGCTAACAATTAAATTAGTACCTCTAAATTTTATTAAAAGCAAAATATTGAAACCAAACTAAAATGAAAACAAGAACCTTAATCTCTACATTTTATACACAATTAAAATTAATTCAAAATGGATAATAGAACTAAATGTAAGAGGTAAGTCTATAAAAATTCCAGTAGAAAACAAGAGAAAATCTTCTAGACCTTGAGTCAGGCAATAAGTTCCAATAAAACTACAGAAAAGAACTGTTAAAAATGTTATAAATTAGGTGTTTTCAAAGTGAAACTTTTGCATCTCTAAAGAAATAAGGATAGAATTAAAAAACACCAAGGATGAGAAAATAATTGCAAATAATGTATCTGATAATGGGCTGTTATCCAGTATCAGAAGACATTTTGTTTTCAAAAAGGCAAAGGATATGAACCGGTATCTCACCAAAGAAGATGGATGAATGGGAAATAAGCACATTAAGAAAACATTTGGTGAGACTAGTGAACAATACAGTCAGGATGGCTAAAGGTCACCCCAAGAAACCAAAGGGCAAGATGTCCGCTTATGCCTTCTTTGTGCAGACGTGCAGAGAAGAACATAAGAAGAAAAACCCAGAGGTCCCTGTCAATTTTGCGGAATTTTCCAAGAAGTGGTCTGACAGGTGGAAGACGATGTCCGGGAAAGAGAAATCTAAATTTGATGAAATGGCAAAGGCAGATAAAGTGCGCTATGATCGGGAAATGAAGGATTATGGACCAGCTAAGGGAGGCAAGAAGAAGAAGGATCCTAATGCTCCCAAAATGCCACAGTCTGGATTCTACCTCTTCTGTTCAGAATTCTGCCTCAAGATCAAATCCACAAAGCCCGGCATCTCTATTGGAGACGTGGCAAAAAAGCTAGGTGAGATGTGGAATAATTTAAATGACAGTGAAAAGTAGCCTTACATCACTAAGGCGGCAAAGCTAAAGTATGAGAAGGATGTTGCTGACTATAAGTCGAAAGGAAAGTTTGATGGTGCAAAGGGTCCTCCTAAAGTTGCCCGGAAAAAGGTGGAAGAGGAAGATGAAGAAGAGGAGGAAGAGGAGGAGGAGGAGGAGGAGGAGGAGGAGGAGGAGGAGGAGGAGGAGGAGGAGGAATAAAGAAACTGTTTATCTGTCTCCCTGTGAATACTTAGAGTAGGGGAGCGCCGTAATTGACACATCTCTTATTTGAGAAGTGTCCGTTGCCCTCATTAGGTTTAATTACAAAATTTGATCATAATCATATTGTAGTCTCTCAAAGTGCTCTAGAAATTGTCAGTGGTTTACATGAAGTGGCCATGGGTGTCTGGAGCACCCTGAAACTATATCAAAGTTGTACATATTTCCAAACATTTTTAAATGAAAAGGCACTCTTCGTGTTCTCCTCACTCTGTGCACTTTGCTGTTGGTGTGGCAAGGCATTTAAAGACGTTTCTGGCTTTTTTATTTATTTATTTTTTTTTGTAAGGTGGTGTTAACTATGGTTATTGGCTAGAAATCGTGAGTTTTCAACTGTATATATCTATAGTTTGTAAAAAGAACAAAACAACCCAGACAAACTCCTGATGCTCCTTGCTCGGCATTGAGGCTGTGGGGAAGATGCCTTTTGGAGAGGCTGTAGTTCAGGGCGTGCACTGTGAGGCTGAACCTGTTGACTCTTCAGGGGGCATCCGTTTAGCTTCAGGTTGTCTTGTTTCTGTATATAGTGACATAGCATTCTGCTGCCATCTTAGCTGTGGACAAAGGGGGGTCAGTTGGCATGAGAATTTTTTTTTTTAAGTGCAGTAGTTTTTAAACTGTTTTTAAACAAACTGTAGAACTCTTCATTGTCAGCAAAGAGTCACTGCATCAATGAAAGTTCAAGAACTTCCTGTACTTAAACAGGATTTGCAACATTCTGTTATTTTTTTTGTATGTTTAGAATGCTGAAATGTTTTTGAAGTTAAATAAACAGTATTACATTTAAAAAAAAAAGAAAATATTTGGCATTATTAGTAATTAGGAAATTGCAAATTAAGACCACAACATTAAATCACTACATGTATACTGGAATGACTAACATAAAAAAGACTGACGATGCCCAGTGTTGGCAAAGATTTGGAGGAACTAGAACCCTCATACACTGCTGTAAAATAGCACAACCACTTGGGAAAACACTTTAGTGAACTCCTATAAAATTTAAAGTATACTTCTACTCTTAGATATTTACCAAAAAATGAATGAAGCCATTTGTCCATCCAAAACTTGTACACAATTGTTAATATTAGCTTTACTTATAAAAGCCAAAGCCTGAAATCAATCTAGATATAAATAATATATAACTTATATTACATATTAAAAATATTTTATATTGTATTATGCATTATATAATTTATGTATTATATTTATTGTATATAATATATATTTGTAAATATTTATATAATAATACACATTTATTATGTAAACATATATTCTGAGTGAAAATATATATATAGTCTGGAAGAAATGAGTACAGACTACATGAATCTATTGTGTAAAATTTGAGCAGATGGAATTAATCTGTTATTAAAAGAAGCAAATAAGTTATTCTCTAGAAATGAAGTTGGAAAAATAAATGGATTACAAAGGGATACAAGAAAACTTTCGGAAGTGATAGAAATTGTTGCCATCTTAGTTGGGATGATTTCATGGGTATATACATATGTCAATCTTTTCAAATTACATACTTTAAATGCTAGCATTTGATTGTATAGGATTTTTTTCTCATTTTTTATCTTTGTTTTGAACAAAATAAACAATGTGGTATGAAATTTATAATGCATGTAAAAATAAAATATAAGGCAGGATTGAAAGGACAGGAGAAGAAAATAAAAGTATATTTTTTCACTAATATAAAGTAGTATGATATCATTTTAGTGTCAACTTCCCTCTGACCACCCCCTCACTCCATAGCGCCACACTGAGCTGACTATACTGACCAGATCTACCAAATATTTCAAAAATAAATAACACCTATTCCACACTAATTCTTCAAGATAATAAGAGAAATATCACTTGCTGGTTCATTTTATAAGACCATCATTACCCTGATACTAAAACCAGAAAAATCATTGTAAGAAAAAGAAATTGCAGATCAGTGTTTCTTCCTTCAAAACATAGATAAAATTAAACCTCAACAAAATTTTGACAATTGAAATTGGATAATATATAATGAAGATTATAAGCAATGAGATCAAATATGTTTTAACATGAGAATTAAATGTTAAACATTTAAAAATTAATAAAGGTTCCTCACAAAAACCTGTAGCATCAATTCAATACATGCAAAAAAAATTTGGTGAAATTCGAGACAATTTTGATAAAAATTCTCAGCTAACCAGAAATAGAAGAAAACTTGTTGGGCCTGGTAGAGGACGCACATGAAAAATCTAGAAGTTAATGATGAAAGACAGAATATCTTTTCATTAAGTTCAGGCACAAGAAAAGGATGTTTGCTCTCCCAAATTATATTCATTATTTCACTACAGATCTTATCTAGTGCAATAAGACTAGAAAAAAATAATAAAATGGAAAAAAGAAATAGAAACAAATGTAACTGTCTTTACTGGCAAATGATATGATTGTCTATGCAAAAAATATTCTGAAGGAAACAAACTGTTAAGGCCCTTTCTAACCCCCAGTATGCAACATTAAATGCAGATGAATCTTTGCTTATTGAGACAACGTCCATAAATTCAGCCTTATTCCACTTCTTGTTTCTTTCACCATTATCCCATACCCTCGGCATCAATTTCTAAAAAATGTTTTCTGATTTCTGCTTGTATAAATTAGAAACTCAAGTCGTTCTTTTGGAGTGTAGTGCACCTCCTCATGGGTTTCACATTGCACTTCCCTTTTAGGTACCTGCATGGCCCTGATTCTAGATATAGATCTAAAAGCGAAGAGAGGTGATGGAGGTGGGTCAAGGCAATCAACATTGTCTTGCATGAACACTGCCTCAGGGGAGACCCTTATAGTTTCTTCAGGCAATGCAGGGTTAATCCCATCAGGTGGAGGTGGACAGGGCAATACTGCAGTGGGAGAAGAGACTTCAACCACTTGGAGGGAGGAGATGCCTCTGCCACTGTGGATGGGGAAGCTACTCCTGCAAGGATTAGGAAGCTCACTTCTGCTGACAGTTTACAGGCCAAGTACATTGAGAGCAGCGTGCCTGCTTCCACTGGGTTTAGAAAACCTCTTGCACTGGCAAAGAAAGCTCACCAGAATTTAGGGGCTCAGTGTCTCCAGTTTCATCAGAGCCTTTCCACACAACTCCATCCCAATTCATAGGATATCTTTGTTTCCTGGTCAATGTCCTCATTTTGACAGTAAACACTGCAAGGCTGGGAGTTCAACTTGCATTGTTATTCAGCATGTTGAAAGATGAGATTTTGATTTAAGGCAACTTTAGCTCTATAGCTAAGAGATAAGGATCTACTTTCAGGCCCACATACAAGACCTTAGCTTACTTGTGTGGCATTTGGGGTGGAAATTTGAATCTCTGAGCTCATCCTTTTCTTGAATCACTTTGTCCATCAACCTTAGGAGCAAGCCGTCAAAATCATTATATTAATTAGTTTTTCAAAAATGTTACAAAGTATTATTTAAAAATGTTACCAGCAAAATATTACTAGCTCCTTGCTTTATAGAAGGGGTTACCTATGACTATGTAACACAGATATTTTGTGTATCTCTATAACCAGACCAAGCCATTGACTATCAGTGCTCTCTTTACTACTGAAAATTTAATTATTAGCATCTTTAAATTTAATTAGATTATAGACCCAATACCAAAAACTCCAAAACCAAAGAAAACTCATTGTTAACATTCACCTTCTTTATAATCACCCCCAGTACCAAAATCTGTTTTAGTTAGCATTCAGCATTCTCCAGACACACACACACACAAAATACATATAAAATTATAAAATTTATTATGAAGAATTGACTCCTGATTATGTCTGCGAAGTTCCACAGTATGCATGCCCTTTGCAAGCTGGAAACTCAGGAAAGCCAATAGTACAATTCAGTTTGATTCCAAAGGCCTGAGATCCAGAGGAACTGATGATGTGAATCTCAGTCCAAAGGTAAAAAAAAAGATGAGATTAGATGTCTAGCTCAATTTATGCAATATGGGCAAAACCAAACAAACAAAAAGGCAAATTACTCCTTTCTCTGCCTTGTGTTCTATTCAGGCCCTAAAAAGATTGACTGATGTTAAACCACTTTAGTGAGAGCAATTTAAGTTACTGAGTACAATGATTCAAATGCTAATCTCGTCTGGAAACACCTCACAGACTCACAGAAAACAGTGTTTAATCTGGACACCGCTAGTCCACTTAAGTTGACACATACAATTAATAATCACAGAAAGATATAGAATATATCAGTAATAATCATGGTGATATCCCTAAACCTATCCCTTTTTCAAAATAACGGTAGGACAGATATTGTTGGTGCCCAGCCTTCTTTCTTCTCTGTCTTGTTAGTTTCTGACCACCATCATTGACACCTGTTTATCTGAGGACATTTAACAAAGCTTTGAAAAAACATTTTGTCAAGCCAGAACAACAGATCTGAAATATCAGGATACCAACCACTTCACATCCCAGCAGCCCTAAACATCCCTGAAAAGAAGTTTTGTATACACTCTATGCTCCCTCACTCTACCATTCAGTGGTATAAGTGGGTCACGTATTTTACATCATTTCCTAAAATTTCCGCATGGACTTAGCACCCCATAAATAGAATTGAACATGAAATTTAAGACGTACTATTTTTAATAGGGCTATTATACATTTGTAAACTGTCAACTGTTAGCATTAATAAAATTGATATTGTTCTATTATCAGGAGACATAAAAGTGCTCTAAGACTCTGTAATGTAACATCTATCTGGTTTAGTTTAAAAATCATTTATTCTATAATTTGGGCCTCAGAAACCATTACCTTCAAATATGACACTTTGACATGCTGAACTGAAAAAAAAGCTTCAAAATCACTCTGACATTCTCCCTGCACCCACCCCTTCCCTTCCCCACCCAGTCTCAGTGTCTTTCTCAGTCAAAGCACAGGATGAAGTTTTTCTCTAAAGTTCTCTTATCTGCTTAAAATCTGGATCATCCAAAGAAGAAAACAAGTATCTCTGTTCCCTATCTTGAGTTTCCATTAACTGAACCCTTATCACACGAAGAAAGACAGAAGTTTGTCAACACACCTGGATAGATTTCTGTCTCACATCATTGTCTGCTCTGCTGGTCCAATAGACTTTGTCCCAGGCCAGTGTATGTTCTTCAAGTCCATTGAATTCCTCTAAAAATCATGTACTATCCTCCTAAAATTATTCACACTTCCCCATCCCTCTTTCCATGAATAAGAAGGGTATATAAGCATCTGCACCTCACTGGGTGGTAGGGTAATCACTCCCTGATTCTCACCCACTCACGTACGTGAATACATTTATCTGCTTTTTGTCCTATTAATCTGCCATTTGTCAGTTGATTTTTAATGAACCTTCAGAGGGTGGAAGTGTAGGAGTTAAAAAAAAAGAAAGAAACACAAAAAGGGGCTCAACAGTCAAAGACAGGTTTATTTTGGAGAATAAACATGAAAGGGGCTTCTGGCCGATTTTGGTCAAAAGCCTTCTCTCTTACAGACTAAGGGTATTGAAGGGTTTAGGGAGGGAGAGCTTTTCTCAGGCTCGGAATGTTTCTGTGTGGAGGAGAGTTTTATTGTGGGGTTGAAATGTCTCTGGTTGGAGGAGAGGTTATCTCAAGGTTGGCATATTTCTGGTTGGAGGTGGGTTTATCTCAGGGTTGGAATGTTTCTGGTCAGAGATGTCACTTGTGATTCATGGGCATGTTGACATTAGCCATTAGGCTGATGTTTTGGGGCTGGATTTAGGGTCCCTAAATTGGTAGTATTTGTCCAAGATGGTGATGCTCCTGCTCTTTTGGCAAGGAGAAGTTTTCCCTTGGTCCCTACACATTGAAGACCCAAATCCTGCTTGTTTTTGGAAGACTTGATAAAGTTGTATTTAATGTGACTAGGGAACATTAATCAGATGCAAATTTTTTGACATTCATTTCAGTATTTAAAGAGGCTATAGAGTTGGAAGAAGCCAAGAAACATGAAGTTTTAGTTGAAAAAACTATTAACCTTAATGTAGATTTTAGAGTTTTGCCTGTGATGATTTTCCCCAACTGACAATCTATTTATTCCTAGGAGGCTTGATTAGATCTTTAATTAACTCAATCTGGAAATGCAGTGACCTCTAATTAAATTAAATTTTGTTTCTCCCGGCAGGAAAATAATGAACCTATTTAAATAAGTTTCACAGCTATGCAAAATCAAAGCCAATTAGAAGCTAATAATGAAGTATGTCAATAGGTGTACAAACTAGAAAAAAGGAAAGCTCTTGTCTATCTATCAAAATTATGAGGTTTAAAAACTTGATTACTATAAATGAAGCAATCTGTAAACATACATATGTACTGAATGTTAATAAATGAAATTTATCCTTTAGAAAAACACATCAGAAAATAATAAAAGTCCTAATTATTTTTCTGAGTGATTTCCTTCAAAATCAATTTAGTTTGCTTTTGCTTGAAACACTTTTAAAAGTTTTGTTTTTGAATATCTTCCAAAATTAGTATAAATCACATTGCAAACTCAACTATAAATAGTCATGCTGACTATGTATTCCCTTTCTGCTATATGATTTTAAAATGTATGTTTAAAATATGAATAAAATTCTATGTTCCATGATTAATATGTTATTCAAATATGTTAAATAATATGAAGACCTCCAATAAACAACTGTTAAAATAATATCAAAGGGATATATGAAACTTGGCCAGAAACTATATGCTAAATGACATGCTTCGTTTTAATTCTTATGAACTTGAAAACATTAATGTCTTAATCTATTTTCTGCTGCTGTAACAGAGTACCACAGATTGAGTCATTTATAAAGAAAAGAGATTTATTTGGCTCCGTGGTTCTGAAGGTTGGACAGTCCAAGATTGAGGGGATACATCTGGTTGTGAGAGCCTTCGTGCTACATCATTACATGGTGGAAACTATCACATGGTGAGAAAGCATGAGCGAGAAAGAGAGAAAGACAAAGAGAGAACAAATTGGGTCAAATTCATCCTTTTTAATCAGGAGCCCACTTCCATAAAAAGTCACACCCGGATAGTAGCATTAATACATTCATGAAGAGAGAGTCTTCATGACCTATTCACCTTTTAAAGGCCCTTCTGACACTCTTACATTGACAGTTAAGTTTCAAAATGAGTTTTGGAGGGGACAACTGAACGATAGCAATTAATGAATATTTCATTATAAATAGTTTTTATAAATACTCATTATAAAATTAAGAACTTTCTCCAGGTGGTGCATATTGTTTGACTATTTTGAACAGGTTTATTTTATTCTTTGATTGTAAAAACCACATGTGATCATTTAAATAAAATATAAAACAAATATACTAAAACATTAATTTCTTAAGTTTACACCCCAGATATATTTCCCCTATTTAGTTAATATTTTTACATATTTAGTTTTTGTTTACAGAACTTTTTCTTTTGATAAAATTCATACAAATATAATTCAAATATTTTACATTTAAATTTTGTGAGTTTTGACAGATGCATATACTCACAGCTCCATTAAATTGTAGAATATGTTCATCATCCTAGATATTTTTTATCCTCCTTCCCAGCCAACTCCATTCCCATTCAGAGACAGACCTTCTTTAAACAATTCTGCCTGGGCAATTTGTCCATACTTGGAATATTTTTTTTACTTGTTTTTAAAAACATTTCTGAGCCATGTCTATACATCCATAAATTTCGAGTCAACCTATATATCATATGCACATACAATTAGTTTATACACATTCAAGTTTAGGTTATTTTCTGTCTTTAGTTATTATAAAAACTATAATTAACTTTATTTTTATTTTATACTATAAATTTTTTAAAGAGACACAGAGTCTCACTATGTTGGCCATGCTAGTCTCAAACTCCTGGCCTCAAGCAATTCTCCTGATTTGGCCTTCCAAAGTGCTGGGATTACAGATGTGAGCCACCATGCCCAGCGTAAATAAATGTATTTTTATAATAACTAAAAACAAAAAGCAATTCAAACTTGAAAACATACTATATAATTTGCAGATACCATGATGAACTCACTTTACCCAGACCCAGACAAAACAGGACCAGGAAGGTGAAGAAGCCTGAGATAAGAATGCATACATGTCTGGGATAGGAACGATTTCCAAAAACTTTCTCAGAAAAGCCCAATAAACCCTTTCACATCCTGCATGCATCTCCCACGTTGGACAGGTGTATCACTGCACGTTCTTAAGGCTGCAGTAATTCAGATGAGACGCCCTCAGAAGAACACTTACCCAGGAATGGCATCTCTACTAACAAACTGATTACAACTCTGGCTTTGAGCCTCTGGAACCAATGAACTCTGCTTCTAAACAGATTTTTTAAGCCTCTCCCTTTTTGCTAATCTTCTCTTTACCCTTCTCTCACCCAGTGCACTAGTGGGTTGCCATTCTGTGCATTCTGGATTATAATCCTTATTTCTCATTCCTGAGTACACTCAACATATTTGAAGATAGTTTTCTCTGATGTATTTTTTAAAGTTGGCAATACATATCATACAGAAAGTTTTCCTTTATGAGATAATATTGAGTTTCTACTTCCCGTAACACAATATTAAGTGTAGTTTATAGTGATATACCTTTACTCTGTGTTTTACATATTTATTGATAGGGCATGTGGTATATTAAATAAAAAACTATTTAAGAAGTATATATTGGGTAGATGTTTGGCATATTAATAAATGCATTACCTGTCCTTAAGATTAAATTAACAAAGTCAAATTATAGTAGATAACTTTCTATGTAAGAAAACATGCTGCATTAATAATTAATTATCAGATTTACTTAAAGACAGAAAATAAACATTATGATGCATCTTCATAATAATTTGCCATATATACATAGTTATGCTAAGGGGACCAAGAAGTTTTAGTTTCCTCTTAGCCATATTTATATAAGTCAAATGTGTTTCTAAAATAAATTTATTTGAATAGTAACTATTAGTCATGCCAATACAAAGTGAACAACAATCTTACGGTTATGTGAAATAAAAATGTCCTCAGTAGAAATTAACTCAATAAACACATTCTACCTTTGACTTCAATTCCAAAACAAAATATATGTGTGTAGTTTGGGAGTCACCTGATGCAACAGTTAAGATCATGGGCTCTGGAGTGAGATGCATTGAGATACTAATTCTAGGTCAGCTAATTAATAGTCTTGTAAATTTGAGCAAGTAACTTAATATTTAAAACTTTAGCCATGTCATTTATAATACAGAGACAACAATAATACTTATACTATTGAATTTTGAAGTACTTTATGAAACATGCAAAAATACACATGCAAAATACTTTATTAGACCTGGTATATTGTAGAGGCTTAATGTTGTAATAAGCTATTATTGTTCATTATAATTATCATCATAATTGTTATTATCATCAAGATCATGTTAATATCAGAAGTATCACTAATTTTACTGCTAATAATGGAAATAAATGCAGTTATTGTCTGCATTTTCAGTAATGCATTGTTATATCTAAATATACATCTTCATGATGGAAATAAATTTGCTATTCTTATCATTATTATTTTACCAAAAACTACAATTTTATCATACTCAGGAACTAGAGTGTAGCTTCTCAAGTAACCATCAGGTTGATATTCATAATTACCAATTTCTTGCATTTTAAGTAGTTTTTATATTAATTATTAGTTTATAATGAAAGCTGTCTTCTGTAGCATTTTTAGTTATGATTCCAAGTTTTATCCTTGTGTTTCATTGTAGCCGTAGTTTATTTATTTCCACCCCTTTATAATATCCTATTCTAAGGATATAGCAATTTAATCATTAATTCCTATTTGATTAACAATTTCATCTTCATGTCATTTCTCTCTTCTCCCATTTTACTCTGTGTAAGTCAGGAGAAGCCAGGCCACTCCTACAATTCTCTGCTTAGAGTTTGCTTCAGCTGAATATCCAATTTCATAGCTCACACAATTTACTTTATGCCAAGTTCTTTGACACTTTATAACAGGGATACCCTTTCATCCAGTTTTCAATAACATGTTCCTCATTTATGTTTGAGACCTCTTCAGGTGACCTTTGCCATCCATATTTTTATCAACAATTTGTTCAGAATTACTTAGATATTCCTTAAGAAGGCTGACACTTTCTCTACAGTATTCTTCTTTTCTCTCTGAGCCCTCACCAGAATCACCTTTAAATGTTTGCTCATAGCAATGCAGGCCTTTTGCAGCAAGCATTTTAAACCTCTTCCATCCTCTGCTCATCACCCAGTTCCAAAGCGTTTCCACATTTTTAGGTATTTTTTTTTAACCTCAGCACCCTCACCTCTTATTATCAATTTATGTCTTACTCTGTTTAGACTGTTATAACAGAATACCATAAACTAGGTGACTTATAAACAATACAAATGCATTTCTCACCTTTCTAGAGTATGAGAAGTCCAAAATGAAAGCTCTGGCAGATCTGGTGACTGGTGAAGGCCCACTTCCTCGTTCACACATGGCTGTCTTTTCACTGAGTCTCCACAGTACAAAAAGAATGAAAGAATATATATATATACACATATATATGTATATATATATACATATATATGTATATATATATATGTATATATATGCAGTTATGCCTCCTGGCAAGCTCACCATAAATTGAAGATATTTTAAATAGGAAATACATGTAATATACCTGAGCTACAGAACATCATAGCTTAGCTTAGCCTATCTTAAAAGTGCTCAGAACATTTACATTAGCTCACATTTGAGCAAAGTCATCTAACACCAAGCCATTTTATTATAAAGTTGAATACCTCTTGTAATTTATTGACTACTGTACTGAAAATGAAAAACAGAATTGTTGCATTGGTACTCAAAAAGTAGTTTCAACTGAATATGCACCACTTCAGCACCCTTGTAAACTCAAAAAAGTCAAGGGGAACAATAGTACACTGGAGACCATCTATACAATTAGAAGTCAGTGCATTTTGGCCTGGCACAGTGGCTCACACCTGTAATCCCAGCATTTCGGAAGGCCAAGGCAAGTGGATCACTTGAGGCCAGGAGTTCAAGACCAGCCTGGCCAACATAGCAAAACGCTGTCTCTACTAAAAATAAAAAAAATCAGTGGGCATTGTGGTGCACACCTATAATTTCAGCTACTTAGGAGGCTGAGGCACACATGAGAGTGGCTTGAACCCGGGAGGGGGAGGTAGCAGTGAGCCAAGATTGAGATCATATCACTGCACTCCAGCCTGGGTGACAGAGATTCTGTCCCCACAAAAAAAAAAAAAAAGTCGGTGAATTTTATCATTGTATGATTCAGATGGATTCAGAAAGAGGCCTAATGATAGGCCTAATGTTTCATAAATATACGTTTACAGTTTTAAAAATCGTGGCAAAACAGCATTTTTATTTGAAAAACATATCATGAATCAAAATGATAAGAAGGATTTAAAAACGTGAGGGTCATGCGTAGCTCTCATAATTACTTGTGATATTTAAAACAGCAAACTTTTTGCCTTTCTATATTTCTAAAGTATAATTGTTCTAATTTAGTAATTTTAAGGAATTACTGATATAATTGTTTCTCATTATCCATGGATTCCACATCCATAGATTCAATTAACCATGAATAAAAAGTATTCAAAGAAAAATTGAAACTGTACTAAACATGTACAGGCTTTTTTTTTTTTTTGGTCATTATTCCCTAAACAGTATAGCATAACAACAATTTATATTGCATTTACATTGTGTTAGGTATTATATGTAATCTAGAGATGATATAAGTATATGAGAGGATGTGCACAAGTTATATGCAAATATTACACAATTTATATAAACGGGCTTGAACATCTGTGGATTTTGGTATCCACAGAAAATCCTTGAACTGATCAATCCCCCATGGATACCAAGGGATTACTGTTCTTAATAAGTTATATGTTAATTAAAACTTTGTAGTAACAGTTATAAAATATTATTTCTCCAATAGTAAAATATTAGCATATTAAAAATAACACTACAATGACATCCAGCTACTGTATTCAATATATGATTTGCGGGCATGGAAACTAATTCATTATAAGCATGGAAAGGGAATTTCAGTGTCTTACCCATTTGTTTTTCTTCTTTGTATTTATTATAAATAAGGTTGATGTATTGCTTGCAGCTACTATTAATATTAAATATTTGATGGATTACATTAAGCTAACCCTCTCTGAATTCAATCATTCTTCTTCTGAGCAGTGTAGAAACGACTTACAGTTTATTAGAGACAAAACAAAAGACAGGATGTAATTTGAGTACAATTTTAAGGAAAAGAATTCTACTTGTGGATCAAAATGTATACCTTTATTTTTCTTTTAAAGATTTTATTGGCTATTTATTGCTATGCTTGAACTTGATATTTCATATTAATAGATACAGATGTTGAGGGGGCATACATTTAATGGGTATGTCTGTGAGAAGCAGTGGTTAATTATCTAGTTGAAGGTCTATATATTTATACATGTTTTATCAAAATGTTTTATGTTCTATGAAACTTTTTTTCTGATTTCTGAAGAACTATACTCTGAACTTCATTTTTAAATGAAGCAAATTTAGAAGAGACTCAAAATAGAAGAAAATGAAATTGGCTATATTATTATCAGACAAAAAAGGAAGAATAAATATTTAATAGTGTTTTCAAAACCACTTTCTTGAGGTATGATTGGCATACAAAAGGCTGTGCATACTTAATAAGTATAACTTTATGAGTTTGTAGTTAATTATACAACCATAAGCCTACAATCTATTGGAATAAAGCCAGTGATGATAAGAAATCACATCTCTTTTATTAAATCATATGTTAAGAACTTAAAAGTGAATAACAGGGTTTTCAGTTCTGAGCAAAAATTGATATAAATATACTTTAGCTGTCCCATTCAATGAATAAAACCATACAAAATTATTCAAAAGAAATATAGCAGCTATTTGAGAACTTTGAAAGTAGATAGCAGCTAGTAAATAACTAAAGAACACCATGACTTAAAGCACCATTGAACGTGTAGTGATTTACCATTATTTTCCTGTCTGTATCCCTCAGCCTCAATCTAATGCAGTCAGAAATTTGGAAGTGAAAGCAGTGGCACAAACAGACACCATAAAATCTCCTTAAGTTTTTCTTCTCTTTTCTCCCTTCTTTGAAAAAATAAGAAACTCTATATATAATTTAAAAATAAATGAATAAATGAATGAGTGAATGAATGAATGAATAAATAAATTTTTAGAAGGTGACCTAAAACATTAGATAGATACATAGATAAATATCTCAAAATGAATTGCTTACTTATACCTAAGCAATAGGTAGTTAGCAATAGGAATAGGGGAATAATGCATTTAAAATAGTGTAAAAGTGTAAAATAAGGACATAAAGATATTTGATAAGAATGGAATGAGATAGATAAGAAAAACACAAAATGACATGAAATTTATAAAATATTTTATGAAAATGTAGAAACTATGCCATGCTATTAAGTGGAAAATTTAGTATCATCAGAATAAAAATTATTCAAAAATTATCTCTACAGATACTTTTATTTCAATATAATACTTTACAAATTTTTTCAGCTCAATTAGCTAAAAAATAAACATAAAAATGTATCACAGAAAAGGAAAATTTGCTCAGAAAATACAAGTCATGGATATCAATTTAACATCATTTTGATGTGAAAACATGAATTCAACAGATACAACAAAGTTAAGAATCCAGAAATAAATACTACAGTAGATTACTCTAAATCGCACGTTTTTCCATTAACATTACATCATGGGATTTACTTCAGGTTTGTATCTACAGACCACTTTATAATTACATCATAATATGCCACACTATGGGTATGTATTTTCATGGTTATAAATATTTCCAGAACACACACCTTGAAGAACTTTGCAGCAATTACGTTTCTACCAAAAGTGCTTTCTTTGAAGAAGTTGGAATCTAGAGCCAGAACTTCTAAATTCAAATCACAGCTCTCCCATATACTTGCTATGCAAACTGGAACAAATTATTTTATCTATTTGTGCCCCAGTTTTATCATCTATAAATAGTAATGCCTAACTTTTGTTGGGATGCTTTAAGGACTAAATGACTTAATATTTATCAAGCATTTAAGGAAGTGTCTGATACATAAAAGCACTGTGAAAAGGAAAACTACGTTAAGAAATGATGACACAACAAGGATGAAACAACTTATGAGAAAAATCAAAATCAAAATAATGTGCATATTAAAATTACAGGTTTGAGAATACAACACAAACCCCAACAATAACTACATAATTTGTGTACTTTACAAAAATAGTAGGAGGATGTCCCTTAAATTGACAACTATGCAAGTGTTTTTTTCTGTTTTATTTATTTATTTGTTTTAGTGGGAAGAATGAGATTTTTAATCTGTGGGCATCACATTACCTGATTTCCAACTATATCATAAGGCCATAGTCACCAAAACAGCATGGTACTGGTATAAAAATAGGCACATAGACCAATGGAACAGAATAGAAAACCCAGAAACAAACCCAAATACTTACAGCCAACTATCTTTAACAAAGCAAACAAAAAGATAAAGTGGAGATGGGGCACCTTATTAAACAAATGGTGCTGAGATAATTGGCAATTCATATGTTAGAAAATGAAACTGGATCCTCATCTCTCACTTTATACAAAAATCAACTCAAGATGGATCAAGTACTTAAATCTAAGGCCGGACCCTATAAAAATTCTAAAAGACAATATGGGAAAAACCCTTCTAGACATTGGTTTAGACAAGGAATGCATGACAAAGAACCCAAAAACAAATGTAATAAAAACAAAAATAAATACAATGGGACTTAATTAAACTTAAAGAGGTTTCTCATGGCAAAAGGAACAGTCAGCTGAGTAAACAGACAACCCAGAGAGTGGGAGAAAATCTCCACAATCTATATATCTGACAAAGGACTCATATCCAGAATCTACAAAAAACTCAAACAAATTAGCAAGAAAAAAACAAACAATCCCATAAAAAAGTGGACTAAAGACATGAATAGACAATTCTCAAAAGAAGATATACAAATGCCCACCAAACATAGGAAAACATGCTCAATATCACTAATGATCAGGGAAATGCAAATCAAAACCACAGTGTGATATCACCTTACTCCTGCAAGAATGGCCATAATCAAAAAATTATAAAATAATAGATGTTGGTATGGATGTGGTGAACAAGCAACACTTCTACAATGCCAGTGGGAATGTAAACTAGTACAACCACTATGGAAAGCAGTGTGGAGATTCCTTAAAGAACTGAAAGTAGAAGTACTATTTGATCTAACAATCCCACTACTGCTAATGACTATCTACCCAGAGGGGAAGAATTTACTATACACTTGCATACTCATTTTTTTGTGTGTATACACACACACAAACACACACACACACACACACACACACACAATGGAATACTACACAGCCATGAAAAGGAATGAACTAATGGAGTTTGCAGCAACCTGGATGAGATTGGAGACTATTATTCTAAGTGAAGTGACTCAGGAATGGAAAACCAAACCGTATGTTCTCACTCATAAGTGGAAGCTAAGCTATGAGGACCATAAGAATGACACAATGGACTCTGGAGACTCAGAGGGAAAGAGTGTGAAGGGGGTGAGGGATAAAATAATACAAATTGGATGCAGTGTATCCTGCTAGGTGATGGGTGCACCAGAATCTCACAAATCACCGCTAAAGAACTTACTCATGTAACCAAACACTGCCTGTTTCCCCATAACCTATAGAAATAATTTTTTAAGTATGCAGGGTAAATATTAAAATTTGTCTTAATTGATCATTGGCATATGTTTTTGTTTTACGTAAGCAATATGTTTTACAGTATCTGAAGTATTTTATGCTAGAATTTGAGATTATTTGTATTGCCATTTTGTGTTGTTTACATTAATGGGTATTAATTGTTTATATGTGAAAATGAGACAATATTTTAAATTGGCCCACACTAAACATATAATTTTGGACATATTCTAGTTTATTCCCTTGCTTTTCTTAAAGCATTGCTTTGAAAACATTTATCTTTACTACTCGAAGTTTGTTAATTATTCAACTCAAAAATTTATTTTGCATATTAAAAATATGTTCAGGTAATTTAGCAGTATATCTTGGTTGATGATGCTTCTAAATATTTTGTATTTAATTTCACCAGTGCATGAGATATAAAGCCTTATTCCTAAATCGGGTATGACAGGGCCAATTGTTTTTTTAAAAATTTGCAATGTAATTTTATTTACTTGATAGCAATTATTTAAAAATTTCTGACAGGGTATTTATTGTTGCTCTTTAACTTCCTGTGTAATATAAAAAGAAAATCTTACACTGAAGCAATATTAATTTATTTACAGAAAAATACATTGGAAAACAATCTTCAGGCTATTTTAAATTAGCTTATATATTTTCAAGAAATAGTTTTCTTGTCTTTCAAGTTATGCTTCAGTTTGGTAATTTATCCATTTAACAAATTTATCAAAGCAAATAGAGGACTAACCCCTTTTTTAAGAATCTAGAACATGGGCTATCTTAATAGATTTTTTTCATATTGTATTATACTCCAGTATTTTCCCTTAATACTGCTATGGAGAATATACTGCTATGGAAACTGTTCTTAGCATTTCCTCGTCACATTGATTTATTTGCTTTATACTTATATTTTCTTGTCATTATTTCTCTTAAGTTAGCTCACAGTTTTTAGTCATTGAAAATGGGAGGAAATGTTTGAAAATCTTCATATTTTTATATATTCGTGTTAAGTACATATTGAGAAATTAGACATTTCCAAATACAGACTACTTCCAGCACTAGTATTAGAAGCTTATCAATGAACATGCTGGGAAATTAAATGTTACAGTTTGAGAGTCAGTGACAAATGGCTTCCTAATTCAGTCCTTACGTAATTGTCTTTATTGTTACTTTGTTAATATACTGTGGCAGAATTTAGTTATCTTGTTTGCTTTTTTTTAAGACAGTATCTCACTCTATTGCCCAGGCTGGAGTGCAGACGTGTGATCATAGCCCACTTTAGCCTGTAACTCCTGAGCTCAAGCAGTCTTGCCGCCTCAGCCTCCAGGCACTGTCATCACTCCCAGCTCTTTTTTTTTTTTTTTAATTTTTAGTGCAGACAAGGTCTTGCTATGGTTCCCAGGCTGGTCTCCAACTCCTGAGCTCAAACGATCTTTCTGTCTCAGCCTCTGAAAGACTTAGGATCACAGGCATGAGCCACTATGCCAGGTCAATTTATCTTTCTTACGAGTAAAAAGTAAAATCATTTAGTAATGAAAACAGGCTTGCTTTTCATTACTTGAACCATTTACAAGTAATGATGTCTTAAAAATTATATATCTTATTCTCAATCATAAAATTATGCTATTTTGTCATAAAAGTGATACATTTCCTTAAAGAAGTATCCAAATCATGACTATATTCCAATATGTATCCCTTGAACAAACAAGTGAAAAGATCTATCTATATACCTGGCATAAATAAATACTTACACTTTATTAAATGAGGTTATTTTCTGCTACTTAGTCACCGTGAATAAAGTTCTCAACATACAATTCATGCATTCAGGATCCAAATGAATCTTTTGAAAGTGATATCATTACAAATCAAATAATTAGCAAAATGAAATAAATGTATGTAACACACTATTTCAAGTCTTATCAGAAATCTCTGGCATTTTTTTACTTATGTACTACACATATGCCAAAAATCTGTTTCTTACAATGCAGGTCACCAGTTTAATTCTTTGTAAAGCTTTTTCTGTTCGACTGTCCATGTGATGCTTACCCACAGTGTATAACTTTGATAATATGTTATATCCAAAAATATCAGTAATTTAAAAACGTGTTGCTAGCTGGGCACAGTGGCTCACATCTGTAATCCCAGCACTTTGGGAGGCCGAGGTGGGTGGATCACGAGGTAAGGAGTTGAAGACCACCCTGGCCAGCATGGTGAAACCCTGTCTCTACTAAGAATACAAAAAATTAACCAGGCATGGTGGTGTGCACCTGTAATCCCAGCTACTCAGGAGGCTGAGGCAGGAGAATTGTTTGAACCTAGGAGGTGGAAGTTGCAGTGAGCTGAGATCGTGGCACTGCACTCCGGCCTGGAGGACAGACAAGAGTGAGACTCTGTCTCAAATAAAATAGAAAAAGAAAAAAAAAAAGTGTTGCTAGTAACTCAATCTGTTTGCCAAACTCTCATATTTATAATTAATTTTATAGCTACATTTATATGTCAAATAACAGAGCTCCAAAATATATAGAGTAAAAACTTCTATTAATCACACAAGAAATACTTGAAAGAAACAATCGTAATAAGGAACTTTACATATCACTATCATTTTAAGAAAGGTCACTTATAACTAAGATTGTTTTCTTTTATACTTACACATATAGCTCACCCGTAACTGACTTTACATTTCACCAAGAAAATTTTATACAATTGAGGGAATCTAATTTCCTTATGCTTAAGATTTCATAACTGGAAAAAAGGTTAAATGTCATTTTAATTTACATAGGATCATTGTATTCCTATTTTCTAGTGGCCAGCTATGAAGGCATTGAAGCCATCCCCTACTCCTGCCTGATTCTGCTGTGTTGTATCTTTATTTTACTGCTGTGTTGTATCTTTCCTACTTAAAGAAAATCTTTTTAATTTCAGCTTTAAGCTACACAGACTACACTGCATTATTTGTAATACATTTCTACTGTCACTCAGAAAGACTATTGAGATATTCAGTAAAATAGAGTTTCTTTTAAAGTCAGATTTGCAGTAATATAAATACAAATTACTAAGTTCATTAAAAGTAATCACTGGTATAGTTTTATAAGGAAGTTGAAAAGCTAACAACATTTCAAAATTAAGCATTTCTAGTTATTAGTTCAGTTGCTTCAAGAGGCATATGGCAAATAAAGGTCAATATTTTCACTAATTAACAGCCTTCAAAAGCTGGAGAGTAAGAATTTTTAAAATATATTCTTAGGATGGTCTGCTCTACAAGCAAATTTATGATGAAATAAACATAAAAACAATAAAGTAAAATATTCAAAAATAAACTGGTCTAATACATTTTCTTTGTTTTGTGACTCTGAAATTTTTCTGTGTGAAGAAATCACAGGACAAAAAAAACATTTTTCTGGGGGTATAGTGCAGAATAATCACTTAGTAATGTTCTTTTAAGTTGAGATTTATTTATTCCTTTGCGCAGTAAGAAGACACTAGTAAGGGCAAAGCCTCAAAATTGGGACCAAGAAAATAGAGATAAAGGAGAGAGCACTGCTCTCAGGAAGCGAAGGCACAGGCCATCCTAGGATCCTAAGATTGGACCAGTTCACCTGGGACTAAGAAGGGAGGGCAGTATCATCTTGGCACGCAGATATCCAGACACTCCAAGCTCCATACAAGCTAGGGCAGTAAGACTAATTTAACAATCCACCTCTTGGTGACTTTTTGGACCTTGAATGTTATCTGACTTCATGAGGGTGAATTCAGGACCGAGAAAGTGAGAGCCGATGCTGAAGTAGGTTTGAGGGCAGTACAGAAGCAAGGATTCACACAAACCAAACACATTTTCTCTTTTCCACTATTAAAACCCCTTGGTTTCAGAGTAGATTGTTTGACTTTAAATTCATTGTAATGTATCTTTTCATTGAGACAGTAGGACACATGCCATCTTAGAATTTTTCTTTCCTTAGAAACAAATGCTATACTAAAAAATAGTTTTGTTCAAAATCAGCAATGCTTATAGCTTTAATTTTAGGATTCTTTACATTTACATCTTAAGCATAATAACACATCTATATGTATCACAGTTTTCAGCTATAAAGAAATACTTTATATCTATGGATAGAACCTCAAAAATGTCCTAAGAGACTTACAATTTTATTTTCCTACTTGACAGAAGAATACCAGCATCATGACTAATCAATTAAGATATAGTACACTTCCATTCACCTTAATGTCATGGTCAAGACATACATATAATATGCTTTGTTGGTATGAAAAAGATAAACAATTGTCTTCTATAGATAAGGAAAGTGAGGAACTAGAGCCTAAGGCTTTTACCCAAAGTATATTTCCGGTAAATGTCAGTATTGTCATTAGACTCTGCTGTGTTTACTGCTTTACACTACCCAGAGTCTCTATTCTAAGTCTCAGTTTCTTTTCCTGCAAAATGAGGAAAAATAGTACCTACATAATAAAGTTTAGTGAAAGTTAAATAATAAGTAGTGTATTTGGAAAAGTATTTCATAAACGTCAACTGCCATTAATATTAGTGTTAACAATATGCTACGTTTTCACTAATACTAAAGATATTGCCCTTAAAACAAAAGTACAATGGTTGGAAAAAACACATTAGGTAATCAATGGCATGTTTACATGAGGGCTTATCAGACGCATGGGATAACTTTTTTATGAATAAGCGTAATTTGTTTTTTCACATATATCATGTAATTGAAGAGATAATGCTCATTGGTTAAACAACAACTCTGCCAGCACATTGTTTATGATCATATCAAAGGCTTTTGCAAATGCTCCAATGATATTTAGAAAAATAATTAAGACTGGAAGAAAAATACATACTGTTTCATATATTTGACTAATATTAAGCTAATCTTTTTTTCCTTTATTTTTAACAGCTTCATTTAAGCATAATTGATATACAGAGAGCTGGATATCCTTACAGTGTACATGGCATAAAGTTTCAGTTATGCTATTTCTAGAAATCAACTGTACAACGTAGTGCCTATAGTTAACAATATGATATTTTGCATTTATTAAATTTATTAAGAGGGCAGATTTTATGTTAAGTTTTCTTTTCACAGAAAATGTTAAACGAATCTTATGTAATAGTCTATGTAATTGCATATGTCTGAAGGTTACTTTTGAGATGATCAGCTCTGTATACACCGACGCTACTTTTGAGAAACGAAAGTCTGTCCTGCAACAAATTTTCAGTTATGTTTCCAAACAAGCCAAACAAACTAGGACCCGATCGTTACATGTCCTCATCATTACGAGAAGATATTATTATATGATAAAGATAGAAATATTGATATGTTGATATAAATAGTATATTTATTATTTCTAAAACCACTTTTGAAATTAATTGTAATTAATATTTATGTGCTTTTAAAACTACTTTTGAAAGTAAATGAATATCTTTTAGGATGAAGAATGAGGTCACATCCTTTGCAGGAATATGGATGGAGCTGGAGGCCATTATTCATAGCAAACTAATGCAGAAACAGAACACTCAAGACCGAATGTCCTCACTTGTAAGTGGAAGCTAAATGATGAGAACACGTGGATGACAGAATGGAACAACACACACTAGGGCCTGTCCGAGGGTGGAGGGTGGGAGGAGGAAAAGGATTAGGAAAAATAACTAATGGGTACTAGGCTCAATAACTGGGGGATAAAATAATCTGTACCACAAATTTCCATGAAACAAGTTTACCTATGTAACAAACCTGCACATATACCCTGGAACTTAAAATAAAAGTTAAAATAATAAAAATAGTTTAAAACATTGGAGAAAAAAAGCACGAAAAACTTGTTCATAATGTTTTTAAGCTTCCTTTGATTGCCGTTACTAATGATATATAAGATACAGTTATATTATTGCTGGACTGGGTCTGCTCTATGCTTATCTTTATGGATACCTTAAATTCTCTTGGTTAAGATAAGGCAAGACCAGGCACGGTGGCTCACGCCTGTAATCCCAGCACTTTGGAGGGCCGAGGCAGGTGAATAGCTTGAGCCCAGGAATTCGAGAGCAGAGTGGGCAACACGTTGAAACCCTGTCTCTACAAAAAACACACAAAAAATTTATCTGGGCTTGGTTGTGCATGCCTGGAGTCACAGCTACTCAGAAGGCTGAAGCAAAAGGATGAATTGAGCCTGGGAGATCGAGGCTGCAATGAGCAGTGATCATGCCACTGTACTGCACATAAGCGTGGGTGACAGAGCAAGATCCTGTAAAAAATAAAAAAATAAAAAATAAAAAACATAAGGCTAAATATAAAGTAATAAACTTGCTGGGGTATTCTGGACCAGCTGGATTAGGGATGTGTACATTGATGACTTACACCTGGTGTAACTGAGCCTGGTTTGGCTACCTGACCAGTGGGACCTAAAACACCTTGATAGGAACTTTTGCCCATATTCCCCTGAACCCAAGATAGTTTGCAGAGGATTTGCGATCCCAAAATTAATACATTCTAGACCACTAAGAAAGAAGCGGAGGGAGCAGCCACTGGATGTCTTTTGGGTCCTCATGCTTGCCTGCACTTTCTTTCTCCTGCTCTTTGGTATTAATTACATTAAGGCCTTACAGGAGTGCAAACTGTGAGTCCTTTTAAGTCCCTTTAATTATTCAAACTTGTGAAATTGTTGCAATTTAGTTCTCCAATTATCTGCTACCTTGAAACCAAAGGGGATACATATCTTTTGCAGAGGAAAGAAAATTGAGGTTGTGAGTGGTTATAGGAAGAGTTTAAAAAGCAAGGGTTGTGTCAGCCTTTGGAATTCTACCAAATTCATTGCACTCCCCAACCTTTCATTTAGAGTCTTATTTTATTTTCTTGCCCTACTTTTCTATTGCCTCCTGGAACTATAATTTGTCCAAGATAATTCACTTAGGGAAGACATTCTTCTTTGATGCCTGGTTATTCATGGCTTATTTTGTCTTAATCCACTTTTTTCGTTTTCTAATGAAATTTTCCAGCCCATTACCTAGCTGATTGCTGTGGAAGGTAAACTGCTATAGCCTCTATGGTAAATAATTTGGCATGTTCTTAAAATGTTAAACTTACTGCTATTCTGAGATTCAGCAGTTCGACTTCTATATGTTTACTTAGGAGATTTTTAAAAACCTACATTCATAAAAGACTTGTATATATTCATAACAATCTTATCTATATTAACCTCAAATTGGAAGCAATCCAAATGTTCATGAACAGGGTTACAGATAAACAAATTCTAATGTACTTATACAATGAGATGCTTCTCAACAATTAAAATGTGCTGGTAAATGCAATAGGTAAATGACTGAAAGAAGTCAGCCACCCAAGATTACGTATTATGTTATTCCATTTACCAAGTTCTTGATTAGTTATAATTAATCTATGGTGAGAGATATAGTGAAAAAAAAAAAACACCCAGATTAGAATATAGGGAAATCTGCCTGGAAGTAAATACTGGGTATCACTCCAAGTGTCAGGCTCCAGCCCAAGCTGAGGACTGAGGGAAGTGAGTGGACAAGTGACAGGCAGCTGAAAGAACACTCAAGTAATCCTAGGGAGTTTTGACATGGCTCTATTCTCTCTCTGGGCACAAGCAAGCCAGCCGTATGTACAGCATCAGTAGGGTAGCTGTACCTTTTACGGACAATAGTGGCTCTGAGCCAAGCACAAGATCATGTGAGTGGTAACCTAATGCACCTCAGATGGCATGATTACATAATATGCCTCATGTGGCATGGTTACATAAAGTGCGGAGTCGTGTGCCTGTGTTCTGAACCCGCTGAGACATGCTGCACTGGAAGGCTGCCTTGGCCGACTCCTGACTAAAGCACAGCCATTTCCCTTATACTCCACCACCTCTGCTGAGGGCATCCTCCAGGCAGAGACATGTGCCCATAGGGCAGAGACCCAAATTCATAACCCACAACAACAATACAGAGAGCAACAGCTCACTACTAGGATCCCAGCTATGCTACTTATGACTATTAGGGCCTAGCAAGGGCCAGAGCCTAGAGATGCCCACCATCTCTGCAGGGGGTTGTCAGTAAGGCTCTTGACCACCTTAATCTCCATGAGACCCCTTGCAAGGCTGCTGTTATGTTCTGCCCATTGTCAGGAATAAAGGTACAACACTGTGTTCCTAAAATGGCGCAGGTGCCTCCTTGGGCAGCAGTTACTAGGTTTAAGGCCATTCAGTTTTTCAACACCTTTTTTCTCATCTGATCAACCTCATCCATTAACAGAAAGAGGGCTACTTAGGTGTAATTCAGAGCCCAAGCGGTGTGCTCTGCAAGAGCAGTAACTTGTGCTTCTACAGTTATGACACTCGCTCCAGGGATAGTCATTTCTAAGGGGTAGAACCACCAGGGGGCTCGTTGCACTTGCAAAAACCGAGAGCATACCACCTCCCAGTTATGTGAGTGGGTCCGGGCAATGTGGGGAGAACAGTGGCAGGTACATAAGGCCACCCCAGGTACAACAGCCAGTCCAGTTCATTGGTAGGTAAGACCACCCTGTGTCCCCACAGACCCATAAACTCCCAGGGGGCACAAAGTCCATCAGAGCCTGACCTTGATGGGGCTGCTTGCTATACCATATCTTCAGTGTGGTGACATGTGTTATGTTTGCACAGGCCGTAAGGGGTACCCATCCCACAGTAGTGGTACCCTAATGTTGTTCTATGCACCGTGTTGCTTGGGCCAGAGGTACTACATGTTCCCCCACTAGCCAGCCCCACCCATCATAAACACCATGGGCCAGCCAGGAGGTGGATGTACCATGGGTCTTGCAGTGTCCTTTGTCCAAGGCTTGCCACGTTGCGTTCCAGGCATTGGCCATGGGACCCCAAATCTCCAGCCATGTCCAGTTCTCTGCAGACCTTGAATGTATGTGCCAAGGCAAGCCATCTGCAGCTGCTGCTGGAAGGGCAGTGCAGATCCAACTGTTGGAAACATTGGTTATCTCAGTGTAGGCGTGGGCTCAGTCCACAATGCAATCAGAGCATGTTAACCAATGGTCGAAATGACAGAGCAGGCACAGGTGCTAACAGAGGTAAATCACATCCCTCAGGCAAAATACAGGCTAACCTTTCATCCTGGATAAGAATGCAGCCACCAAAGGCTTCTGCACTCGGCGATGGTAGCACATTTTCTCAGCTCCCCATGATTCCTTTGGGTCCTGTATATATGCCAAAGTCACAGGAAAGCTCATAATAGGCCATACAGACAGTACATATGTCTCCCGGAGAAGGGATCGCCCCCGACTGTTCCCTTATGAACAGTCAACTGTGGGGACATGTATTGAACACCCAAGGAGTTTCATGCAAGTCATACTGTAGGCCCTCTCCCCAGGGAGCTTCGACGGCCAACAACCAGGAGTGGGGGGCTTTGGTCCATGAGGTCCATGGTCACAGCCAAGTTTTCTGTTGCCTCGCCTACCATTCATCTCCACAGCTGGTTGGGGGAGGTCATCCTTCCTCCCATAGGTTTTGCCACATAGCTTGGCCCCACATGGACCGGTGACCAAGTGGCCACTTCTGTATTTTCCAGGTAGTTAACCACAAGGTTAAGCCTCAAGAGACCACCCAGCTATTGGTACAGATTGTCATAGGTGTCACCTCTTTAGTGATCACCATCCACACTGCTCTAAGTTCAGCCCACTGGCTACTTTGCCCATACCCAGTTTCAAACCATATGGTGTCAGTACGAGGTTGGACTGCAACAGTGGTCCAGGAAGCGGTAGTACCTTGGCTAGACCCATCTGTGTACCATGCCCCACTGGCAATAGGGGGGCTCCCTTCCTTAAATGGTGCTGGCTTGGGGTCTAGGGGTGCCTCAGGCCCCATGGCCTTATCTTGCATTATGACTACAGGTCCCAAGACCTCTTGCAGCTCTGCTGCTAAGGGACTCATACTCAGAGTACTCCGCTGCTCAAAGTAGGTGTCCCACTTTGCTAAAGTGGATGTCTGCGCTGTTCCAGTCCAAGGGGTCATTACTCATGAATGCACCCATCCCACTATAGGGCATGTTGTCCGCTTGACAACTGTAGCCTATCTTGTCATGTTCTCATGAGGCTGGAGGGCGGCATATACAGCTGCTGTTTCTCTGTCAAGGAATACCGGAGCTCAGCTGCTTTCCAAAGTTGGGACCAAAAACCTACTGGCATTCTAAAGGGCTCCATGCACTGCGAGGGGCCCCAGCCAAAACCATCTGTGGTCACATGCACATGCAGCTCAAATGAGTGCCCCTAGTCAACTTCCTGTAGGGCTTGTGCCTGCTGAATAGCCCACCTGGCTGCTAGGAAGGAGGTCCCAGCCGCACCATTCCAATCCCAGGAAAGAGGAGCATTGCCATTTCTAAATCTGCAAGATAATCAGAAGTTAACATTAATATCATCCATGACATATAGAGACCATGACATATAGTGGGGCTATGCATATAGCCCTGCGGCAACACTGTAAAAGTCCATTGTCACCGTTCCATGAAGGAATGCTATTTCTGGCTCTCCAGAGCAATGTCAATTGAGAAGAATGCATTGGCCAAGTCCACCACATAGTGGTACCGTTCCAATTTCATCAGAAAGTGGTCCATCAAGTCCGTGATAGATGGGTCAGCTGCCAAGCCGTGTAGAATGTCCACCCATAGAATGTATCTGTGCCGGTGTCTACCAGTGCCAGCACTTGCCGTATGTTGGTGGCAGACAAGTGGATTGCTAATTTTACATGTGGCCTCCAGTCATCCGGTGTTTTCCTAAGCTAGGCACCTTGGCCAGTTCCTTAATCAAATAGAAAAAGTTCTACGCCCCCGCCCAGCTGCAGCAAATAATCTTTGAACTGGAACTCCCAGGAGGGACCTGGTCATGCAGCATTCTTCTTCTCCTGAATGACTTGCACCAAGTCTGTATAGGACTGCCATCTACTGACAGTTTTGAGCATTTCACCGGCATCGTTCACCGTTCCTGTGGCTGCCCATAGCCTCTCAGTCAGGGTGTGGTCACCTTGCCCTTTTTCCAGCCACCTACTTACTTGCAGCCACTGACGAAAGAAGGGGTCAGTTGTGATAGAGGCCAGCTTTTCCATCTCAGAGGTGGAACAGCATATACAATCTGTCCCCTCGTTCCACAGACAAACCATCCAGGTGGGCAGGGGTTTCCTGGACGTGGTAACAGTTTCTTTAACTCCACGCCGGACCCCTTAGGGACTAAGCATGCACTTCCTGCAGCACAGTCACAAATGCCCATCCAACTGGGCAAAGGCTCGCTCCTTCTCGATGCTCTGTGCTTCCAGCTGCTTCAGTGCCTTCTCCATTCTTGTGGGGGACCCATGTACCACCACCCAGGTTTCCACCAGATCCCATCCAAGCAGCACAGCTGCTTGTCAGCACAGCCTATCCAAGTATCACAGCTCATGTTGTGGCCACATGGCTGACCTGGAATCAGCAGGGGCCAAAGGCTCACTCATGCCAACTATGTCAAGTGTCACACCAAGTGTCAGTTTCGAGCCCAAGCTGAGGACCGAAGGGAGTGGGTAGACAAGTGGTAGACAGCTGAAAGAACACTTGAGGAATTGTAAGAAGTTTCAACATGGCTTTGTTCTGTCTCTGGGAGCAAGCAAGCCATCCGTATGTACAGCATCAGCAGGGTAGTTATACCTTTTGTTTTGTTTTTGTTTTTGAGACGGAGTCTCGCTCTGTCGCCCAGGCTGGAGTGCAGTGGCGCAATCTCCACTCACTGCAAGCTCCGCCTCCCGGGGTCACGCCATTCTCCTGCCTCAGCCTCTCCGAGTAGCTGGGACTACAGGCTCCCACCACCACGCCCGGCTAATTTTTTGTATTTTTAGTAGCGATGGGGTTTCACCGTGGTCTCGATCTCCTGACCTCGTGATTCGCCCGCCTCGGCCTCCCAAAGTGCTGGGATTACAAACGTGAGCCACCGCGCCCGGCCGGTAGTTATACCTTTTACAGACAATAGTGGCTCCGAGCCAAGTGCGAGCTCATGTGAGTGGTTACATAATGTGCCTCACATGGAGTGGTTACATAATGTGCAGAGTTGTGCACCTGTGCTCCAAACCCGCTGAGTCATGCCACATCAGAAGTCTGCCTTGGCCTACTGCTGACTAAAGTGCAGCCATTTCCCTTACACTGGGGAACTTTAGTGATGAAATGTTCTCCATCATTCTTTGTTTTATTTTTTTCTTTTGTAAGTTTCACATTTCTATGGAATTAGCAAAATTCATCAAATAGAACACTTAGAACTGTGTGTTTTCTTTTTTGTATACTTTGAGTTTCCATTTAAGCATTTTATTTTTTCTCGCATATAAATTGCACCTGAACTTTTAAAAAAATAATAAGAATGAAATAAAGCAAGCATAGAATCAAAGGTAAGGGGTTATAGTAACCTATTTTACTTCCCACCACAACAAAAATTAAAGGAAATTAAAAGGATTTTTTTCAGTGTTACTAGATGTGGTTTGACCTATATTTGAGTGGTCTAGATTCCTGAGGTTAGGAATATTTGTACTACAATTATTTAAAAAAGTGTGTATGGAGGAGACAGGATAGCCAGCCAACATTTGGATGGCATCATGTTTTAATATCTTTGTTTAATATGATTCAAAGCATCATACCTAATTGCAAACGATATTCCTTTTAAGTATGAAACTATCTGCAGATGTATCTGTTTTAAGCAATTAGTGCACAGACCAATGTCAATTGAGAAATTTGAAATTAGGTCAACTATTTTTGTTGCTTGATTCCAAGCAACCAATTTTACTTAATTTTACATAAATTTGTTTACTATTTGTCACACTCTACAAACATTTGCTTTTAATTCTATTATCTAGAAGAAAAAAACTAAGAATGGGAAATATTTTTTAAAAATGAAGGCTTGCTACGATTCTACAGAAAAATCCTCTCAAATTATAGATTCTTTTTGTAAAAGAAAGTCTCAGAAACACAGAGTAATAATAATAAAGAACTATATTTCCTATAATTCACAACTAGTTGACTTCTGCTAAGGTGTATTCTTTTCACCTTCTCTAGTATTAAGGAATTCACTTCAGGATTAAGTGTCTCCTCATTCCTTCTAAGAAGTTATTTTCTGAATAAAAGTGACTGCCTGGGCAGACTGAAAGGTGAATTTTAAAAAGCTGACTCAAGGATTCTGGGAATATTTATGAAAATATGTATTCTAACCTAGGAGTTAAAAGCATTCAGAATCTCAAAAACATTGGTTTCTATGAAAATAACATTTTTGGTAATTTTTACAGTGATATTTCATATCCACATTACTCATTCACTGCTTTTAGAAAGATCTGAGGGTATTGCTCTTTGCAGGTATATTCAGTTTTTTCTCTTTAAACCACCACTACCAATTATCAACAGCCCAATGTTTCTGAAGACTTACAAATAATTTATTTTTCTTTACCAATTGGTAAAGCTATAGGTGAGGAAGAATAGTCAAAAGGTATTTAGGAAAAGCACTCCCATTATACACTTAAGAGATGAAAACCAATCTACTCTAAGCCAAAGAAATCAAAAAATAAATAAATAAATAGAAAAACAGAAATGTTAAGCATTTCTGCAATGACTTAACATTTTTTTAAAAGTCTGAGCTTTTTTATACCCTCACATCTCAAACAGAAGAATTATTTCTTCTCATAATTACTTAATAATTGAATTCTAATAGTGGTATAATATTATCCAGAACATAAGGATTAATTATCATATAAAAGATAGCTCGCTTCACTAAATGGGCTATGTAACTAACCCAAGGTCACTCCTTATCAACATCCTTACACACATACACACACAAACACACACACTTTCACATATTCATGAACACTCTTACACACACTCATACACACGAATGTAAACACACAAGTCTCAGAAATTTCTCAAGATACTGGCTATCACTTTTCATCAGTTTATATTACTTGTAGCATACTTAATAAAAACTTAAATGTATTAGATACATTTAATAACTATTAAATAAGTGCAGGTAATATATCTCAAAATATTTTTCAGTGTAAAATTTGTATTAGAAACTGCATCTGGTTCCTCCAAAACTAGAACTAGTGTGCTGTTTTTTGTTGTTGCTAAATGAATATAACACAATTTTGGAATTTGCACTCCTAAGTTTATAAGCACTCCAAATTCATTTAGTGAAGTGTTGCTCTTAATAAATACATACATATTTATATACACGAACACAAAATCCAGGTCAGAAAATGCAATAGATAGGGCAGAATTTTTTAAAACACTTTATTTTTTATCTTTTTGTCCTGTGGATATTAGCCAATAACAGTTTTTAATAGAGGCCATAATAGATTTTTACCTCATTTGTGTTCAATAAGTACTTGTTGAATCAATTAACAACTGTAGGAGGCAAAAACTAGTTATGTGAAAATTTGTTTTCAAAAGCAACATTCATAAGTATTTTTGTGGAAGAGAAAAATACTTCATTATTATTTTCAGCTATAAAAATCAAGCACCAGGCCGGGTGTAGTGGCTCACGCCTGTAATCCTAGCACTTTGGGAGGCCGAGGCGGGCGGATCACGAGATCAGGAGATCGAGAGCATCCTACCTAATACGGTGAAACCCCATTTCTGTTAAAAATACAAAAAATCAGCCAGGCATGGTGGCGGGCGCCTGTAGTCCCAGCTACTCGGGAGTCTGAGGCAGGAGAATGGCGTGAACCCGTAAGGTGGAGCTTGCAGTGAGCCAAGATCGCGCCACTACACTCCAGCCTGGGCAACAGAGGGAGACTCCATCTCAAAATAAAGACATAAATAAATAAATAAATAATCTAGCACCAATTAACCACAGGCCAGGGGGTTGAAGGGAAAAAAAATGTGGTTTCTGTAACAGACGTGGGTATAAGTATAATAAAAATGTGTAAAGAGTGATTTACAATTATAACAGACCAGAGAACTTTGCATCTTAATCTTAGCAAATCTCAGATTTTAATAAAATTATTGATTGGCTTTTCTAATATTATTACTATTTCAGGTTGCAAGATCAATGTACACAGGGTAATTATATTCAAAACACAGAACAATGCTAGAGATCACATAGTTTTTAACATCTTCAGTTGTATGATATTAATCCGTAGTCTTAGGATTTCTGTCTAGACCTTTCAAGAAGACAATGAACATTTTACCCTCCTTGTATTATGGAAATTTTCATATTTGTTTCTAATATAATGTTTACTAACTCAAAAAATGTCATTAGGCAGGCAGAAATCCCATTCTTTTCTACATGTAACAAATATTTGAAAATCAGCAACAAAAATGTAGTTATTAATACTAATCTGAATACTAGATCATATGCCATATGTTTTCACAATAATATAAAATTGCAATTAAATATTTGATTAAAATTTAATAAAAGACACAATTATTGGCTCTCTTTGCTAAATCTAAAATAAAGAGGTTGAACAGATGCAGTTGACTTACTGTCTAAACAAAATTCTCTCAAAATTCTTGCAACATGTTTTCGAGTTAACTACAGAGAAATAGCAATAATTCATCTTGAGGAAGCAATTGACATTTAATTAACTAACATCCTTTACATGCAAATTAAAACTTATCTGAGCAACCTAATTGGAAGTGTTTCTAGTGTGCTTTTATTAATTTAACTAACAACTATGAGTATTTCATGAGTTTTAGCTGTATAGAGCAACAACAAAAAGCTTTATACTGTAACCATGTTATATAATAGATACCTAGAATAATATTTTTGAATAGGCATATACTGCTCTTATCCAAATTCACAAATGGTTTCATGTTATACCAAGACTGTTCATCATCTTGAACTCATACAAAGACATTAAGGCTGGAAAAAAACATACAAAGTTTAATTTAAAAATAACTTTACTTCTATCTGAACACTGAAGCAGTCGCCAAATGTATTTTATATTCCGAGTCTATGGAAAAGCTAATACATTTTTGGTCAGTACTTACGCAGCCAAGCTATTTAATCTATAAACACAAGCCACTAGTATCTCAAAGAATGGCAATGTAAAGCTAAGATATTTTAGCCTAGAGACAGCTATTGAGACCAAAAACTTCAGCACCTATCTTCAAGTGTCATTTCCATTAGAGTGGAGTTTAAATCTCCTAACCTCTCATACAGCTGGAAAATAAAAGCTCCATTTTAATAATAAAGATGACAAAAAGGAGAGAAAATAAATTATTTGATGATTATATCCATAATTGAGAATTATTTGCTTTCTAAAAATGAAAATTGCCAAGAGAGCATAAACTTTCTTGAACATCTTAAACTTTTTGCTAAGTATTATGCATTTATTTTTCATTTTTTTAAACTGGGAATTTAAAAATGATCTTAACCTAGTTACAATTGCTTGACATTTTTCTAAGTCTATTGTTTACATATTATTAGAATGTCATTTTTCTGGTTGATGGCTCTTGCTTTCCTGCTAGTAAAAATGTAATTTAAAATACTTATTACTATTAAATTGGTACACTGATAACTTGAGTGAATTTAACTTAAATATGTAGCAGCTTTTAAACATAACCTGTTAGAATTTCAATAAGAACAAAGCATTTAAGTCAGAAACTATAAGAATCCTTTTTTTATTTCAAAAATGGGAATCAAATGGAAATAATGTAATTCTACTTGATTTATGTTAATTATCACCTGATACTGTATAGAACATTTAATTTTCCCCACTGGAGAAGTGAAAATAAGTTTCTAATTCCGTATTCACTGAATACTGATATAAAATTACATATAACAAACTGAAAATTTTGTTAATCTTCAGAAATTTAGTAAGATAAGAAAATAACACTTTAACCCAAAACTGAAAATAACAATTCATGAAAGAAATGCTTGGGCTTTTATTTATTGTAGTGGTACAAATACATATTGAAGTCATTCTCATCCCTTCGAATCTATCTAAAATAAAATATTTTTCCCACAAGATTAGATATAAACTCTTACTTTTGCGATGGAATTTTTTGTTTCAACTTGGCTAGGCTATGATGCCCAGATGTTTGGTCAAATACCAGTTTAGATGTTGCTGTGAAGGAATTTTTTAGATGTGATTAACATTTAAGTCAGTAAAGTTTGAGTAAAGCAGATTACCCTCCATAATGTGGGTGGGTCTCATCTTCATCCTTAAACTGAAGGTACTGGGGGAGAAAGACTGCAGTCCCCCATGAAAGAAGAAATTCTGCCTCCAGATTGCCTTTGAACTCACAACACATCAATTCTTTCCTGTGTCTCCATCGTTCTAACCTGGTCTTCAGATGTTATATTTGCCACCCCACATAGTTACAGGAACCAATTACTTAAAATAAATCTCTCTCTCTCTGTACACACACACACACACACACACACACACACACACACCCCTATCGGTTGTTTCCCCAGAGAACTCTAACACAGATTTCTTTGACTGTCTCATGTATTGGAAACCATTAAATAAGCATGATTTTTCTTGTGCTTTTCCTTGACTTGAAAAGCAGCAAATTCACCATTTGCTGCTCTGATAATCAACTTACAGATCGAATAATAATTGAGGCAGGGTATATCAATAAGGAAATAATTGTTAAGTTTCAATAGAACCCTGGTGATAAAATCTATATTACAATAACATAAAAAGTAAGTGATGACATAGCAAATATAGACAAACCAATTATTAAGTCTGGCCATGATGAAGAAGAAAGACAGAGAGTAACATGGGTCAAGATAGATTAACTTTTTAAGTCTCCATTTGAAAATAATGTGAAATATATAGTGGAATGCTAACAATAGACACAATATCTGTATACTTTTTATCTAGATTTATGAATCTTCAGTTTCTCTTCACTCATAAATGCTTCCATTTATTTTGCTTAAACAAAAGGGCATTCCCCTAAATAACGACTATGCAATTATCAAATTCAGTGAAGTTACTGCTGATAGAAAAAACTATTAACATATATAGTTTATATGCAAATTTTATGAATTATCCCAATAATGCCTTTTATTTCACTTTTTCTCTCAATCTGGAGTATAACTGATAAGCATGCATTGCATTTAGTTATGATGGAAAGCAATTTGAGTTTGTGCTCATGCTTACACAGTAAGAGGTGGTAATTTTAAATGAGATAAAATGGTGCAAGTAAAAATTAAAATTCCCTAAATTGCTATGAGAATGATGATATCCAACACATGAGTGAAAGCCCAACGATAGAAAGCAGATTTAGCAGTGGCAATACAAGTAAATTTATAGGTCTAATGGCAGAAAATTGGTGCCTGTTTTCTCAGTAAGTGGAAAGTGAGTTTATCTGCTGAGTATAGAGGAGAGTTTGTAGGGTCAGAAGTTTAAAGCGATTGGAAACTTTTGAAATAGCTGTTGTGATAAACGAGAAAGGGAGGCGATGAAGGAAATGGAAGGTTGTTCTGCAACACTGAGGGCAAACATGAAGTTGAACACTTAAATTTATGGTGGCCACAATCTAAATGTTGTACAATTTACTACGGCAATATTCAGGAGCCTCAGAGTGGGAGAGAGAATGTTCATTTAGAGTTTCCCAAGACTAGAGTTTATCCAGAAGAGTTAAAAAAAAAATGGACGATAGGGAATATGGTTAAGTTTTTGATGAGAGAGCTTGCGTGATAAAACATGTAGCCTAGTAGGAATGCCAAAATACAAAGAAGGAATTGATAAATAAGAGAAAAACAAAGCAAAACTAAAGTGTAAGCTGTAAAATAGATACAGGTAGATCATATATAGGGTTTTTAAAAAAGACAGAAACTAAGTTGTCCACTTCAGAATTGGAATTCTCAATAGGCCAAATCAGATATATAGTGGAGGTAACTAAGTGAGAACAATTGGGCGCAAAAACAACATAATATTGCAGTGATGTGATGTAGGAATTCACACTATTAGAAGTATAAATGTAACCATGAGAATGGATGTAAAGGGAAATTCACTGAATATCATATTTTTCAGTCACTAAGTTTCCATGTACCATTGGAAATTCCACATGAATTTGAAATCAGAACAAATGTGGTGAAATATTTAAGTGGAGAGCAAGACATCATATAGGTTTTAAATTCTGTAGTAACTGGATGCACGTTTACTTAATAATGAGAAGAAGATATAGAAAGGTGATATAGCTGGGTGGCATGTCTTAAAGAAAGAAGCAAGGCTATTTTAAAAAGGAAGGAACAGGGCAGATGTAAAGGCAGCATTGGAGATCAAGCACATCTGAGACACCAGCTTTCAATTTTTAGTTTAAAACTGTAATGAGAAAATTAGCCATTCCATGAGAGTGCAAGACAGGAAGAACTTAATTGCCATTGTCACAGAAGATGAAGAAAATGTGAAAATGAGAAGTTAGGAATGAGAGTTTGTTTACCAAAGGACAGAAAGTCCAGAACATGCGGTGAAATGAATTTAGAGAGAGAAGATATGGAGGGCTTGGTTAAGTGAAAAGGAAGAACACACAGCTATGGGCAGGAAAATACGAATATGGAAAAGATGGTAGTTGTAACTGGCAATGTGAATTTTAAAGCATTATCTCAGACAAGTGGATTAGAATTCACTTAGGCTTTTCATGAATAGCAGCAGCACTCTGGATGGTCTGCAGTCCTAGCATATTTTATGGCTGTCTTAATTGAAGGACACCAGCCAATTCTGAAAGAAAGATCCTGGTTTGGATTCACTACATGTTTTAAATACGTTACCAGATTCCAGGTGGATCTCAGAGTTGAATATGAAGCCTGAAATTTCTGGAACCCTCTTTTTGCTGTTCCTCAGCTAGTACGGATTCTGATATTGTGGAGCTCTAGTAATTATCTGTATCCAACTTTTTTTCCAATATTGAAATTGTTGGTTGCTTTTTTCTATTCACTTGATAGTGACTTTTTTAGCATATCCTGTAATATACATTTTTTAATTTTTTTATATTCCTAAGATCTTCAAACTAAGTAGTATAATAACAAATATTTCTACAGGAAAAGAATACAAAGAAAAATAAACAAACTAGTTATATATGCAGATTCAAGATGAAAATACATATAATTAGCAAACGCCAATATTGGAGATACTGTTTGAAAAATGTATAATTTTTTCCTAATGTGTTCAAATAATATAGAACATGAACATAGAATTAAAGAATATTAATTTTCTTAGTGAGTTTTGTTTCTTTTTTTTTTTTTTTGAGATGGAGTCTCCCTCTGTCGCCCAGGCTGGAATGCAGTGGCGCCATCTCAGCTCACTGCAAGCTCCGCCTCCTGGGTTCACGCCAATCGCCTGCCTCAGCCTCCCTAGTAGCTAGGACTATAGGCGCCTGCTACTGTGTCCAGAATTAGTGGGTTCTTGGTCTCACTGACTTCAAAAATGAAGCCGCGGACCGTCGCAGTGAGTGTTACAGCTCTTAAGGTGGCGCGTCTGGAGTTTGTTCCTTCTGATGTTCAGATGTGTTCGGAGTTTCTTCCTTCTGGTGGGTTCGTGGTCTTGCTGGCTCAGGAGTGAAGCTGCAGACCTTCGCGGTGAGTGTTACAGCTCTTAAGGCGGCGCGTCCGGAGTTGTTCATTCCTCCTGGTGGGCTCGTGGTCTTGCTGGCTTCAGGAGTGAAGCTGCAGACCTTCTGCGGTGAGTGTTACAGCTCATAAAAGCAGTGTGGACCCAAAGAGCGAGCAGTAGCAAGATTTATTGCAAAGAGCGAAAGAACAAAGCTTCCACGGTGTGGAAGGGGACCTGACCAGGTTGCCACTGCTGGCTCGGGCAGCCTGCTTTTATTCTCTTATCTGGCCCCACCCACATCCTGCTGATTGGTAGAGCCGAGTAGTCTGTTTTGACAGGGCGCCGATTGGTGTGTTTACCATCCCTGAGCTAGACATAAAAGTCCTCCACGTCCCCATCAGATCAGTTAGATACAGAGTATGGACACAAAGGTTCTCTAAGGCCCCACCAGGGCGGCCAGACACAGAGTGTCGATTGGTGCATCCACAAACCTGGAGCTAGACACAGGGTGCTGATTGGTGTGTTTACAATCCCTGAGCTAGACATAAAGGTTCTCCACATCTCCACCAGACTCAGGAGCCCAGATGGCTTCACCCAGTGGATCCAGCACAGGGGCCACAGGTGGAGCTGCCTGCCAGTCCTGCACCGCGCGCTCGCACTCCTCAGCCCTTGGGTGGTCGATGGGACTGGGTGCCCTGGAGCATGGGGTGGCACTCGTCAGGGAGGCTCGGGCAGCACAGGAGCCCATGGAGGGGGTGGGAGGCTCAGGCATGGCGGGCTGCAGGTCCCCAGTCCTGCCCCACAGGAAGGCAGCTAAGGTCCGGTGAGAAATCGAGCACAGCGCCGGTGAGTCGGCACTGCTGGGGTACCCAGTACACCCTCCGCAGCCGCTGGCCTGGGTGCTAAGCCCCTCACTGCCCAGGGCCGGCAGGGCTGGCCGGCTGCTCGGAGTTGGTGAGCCTGCCAAGCCCACGCCCACCCGGAACTCCAGCCGGCCGGCAAGTGCCACGTGCAGTCCAGGTTTCCGCTTTCCTTCACACCTTCTTGCAAGCTGAGGGAGCCGGCTCCTGCCTTGGCCAGCCCAGAAAGGGGCTCCCATAGTGCAGCGGTGGGCTGAAGGGCTCCTCAAGTGCCGCCAAAGTGGGAGCCCAGGCAGAGGAGGCTCCGAGAGCAAGCGAGGGCTGTGAGGACTGCCAGCACACTGTCACCTCTCACTACCACGCCTGGCTACTTTTTTTTTTTTTTTTGTATTTTCAGTAGAGATGGGGTTTCACCATGTTAGCCAGAATGGTCTTGATCTCCTGACCTTGTGATCCACCCCTCTTGGCCTTCCAAAGTGCTGGGATTATAGGCTTGAGCCACCGCCCCCGGCCCTTAGTAAATTTTTAATACAATATGTGGATAGGTGCTGGAGTACTGGACTAACTAGACATTCATAGGCCAAAAAAGAAAAAAACCTTAGCCTATGATTCACACTGAAGTCATACAGTATACAAAAGTTAATTGAATATAGATCATGGATTTAAAAACAAAATTAATGCTACAAAACTTTTAGAAAAAAACATAGGACCACATACACAAATTAATTCAAAATTATTTATAGATTTAAATATAAAATTATAAACTTTTAGGAAAATAATTTTTAAGAAAAGTTAAGATATGACAACCAAAAGCAAAGCTTATTATGGACGATATTGTTAAGTTGTTTTTCATCAAAATTAAAATCTATTGATTTCCACAAGATCCTATAAAGAGATAAGCTACAGGCCAGGCGCGGTGGCTTATGCCTGTAATCCCAGCACTTTGGGAGGCCGAGGTGGGCAGATCACTTAAAGTCAGGAGTTTGAGACCAGCCTGGCCAACATGGTGAAACCATGTCTTTACTAAAAATACAAAAATAGCTGGGTGTGGTGGCGGGCCCCTGATCCCAGCTACTCGGGAAACTGAGGCAGGAGAATCATTTGAACCCGGGAGGCAGAGGTTGCAGTGACAATAGTTGGTGCCATTGCACTCCAGCCTGGGTGACAGAGTGAAACTCCGTCCAAAAAAAAAAAAAAAAGGAGATAAGCTACAGCTTAGGATAAAATATTGGCAAACTACATGACTGAGGAAAGTCTTGTATCTAGAATATACAAATAACTTTCAAAACTCATCAATAAAACAAACAACATAATTAGAAAATGTACAAAATACATCAACAGGCTTTTTTTTAAAAGAAAATACATATGAGAGGTAAATATATGATATTCAACATCATTAGCTACTGGGGAACTGCAAATTAGAACCATAATGAAATATTGTTACATATCTATTAGAATAACTGAAAATTTTTAAAAAGTCGTATGGTAATGTCATAACACTGGCAAGCATGTAGAGTAACTGGACACCTCATATATTGATAGTGGGGTTGTATTACGGTATAGACATTCTGGAAAATATTTGATAGTTTCTTAGTAACACATGCATTTATTATAAGAGCAATTCTTCTCTTGAACATTTATCCCAGAGAAATGAAAACTCAGATTCACAGAAACACTTGCACATTAATGTAATCAGAACCTAGATCAAGAAACAGAGTACTACCACATCCATAAGAGCCTTATTTTTAACTCTGTTCTTCTACAGTGAGAAATTTGATTATTATTACTTGTTATTATATGCTTACTTAAGGAGTTCAAATGAGTATTGCTTAATCTCACTATGTATAAACAATGTCCCATTATTTCTGTTGCCACTTCTCTATCCTCTTGGGTTCTGAATACCTACGATTGGTGTCTGAAAACCTATGCGGGGCTGTCCATATATTCCCTGCCTTTAGGGAACATCCTCACTTCCACACCTCCTTCCACTCCCGGACTTCCCGCCCTCTTCCCCAGCCTTGCAAACTTAGGCTTTAGCATCTCACAGTGGGCAGTCACAGATGCTTCTACTTGACTTTTTATGAGCATAAATGCAAGTAACAATGAACTCTGAGTTCCACCTTGGGCCTCATTGCACCTTTAAAACGTATAGTGAATCCAAACCAGGATCTTCCTTTCAGAATTGGCTGGTGTCCTTCAGTTAAGAAGGTAATAATATATGTTAGGACTGCAGACCATCCAGAGCACTGCTGGTATTTATGAAAAGCCTAAGTGAATTCTAATCCACCTGTCTGAGATAATGCTTCAGAAAATCACATTGCCAGTTATAACTACCATCTTTTCTATATTCATATTTTGCTGCCCATAGCTATGTGTTCTTCCTTTTCTCTTAACCAAGTCCTCCCTATTCCCTCTCTCTAAATTCATTTCACTGCATGCTCTGGACTCTCTGTCTTTTGGCAAACGAACTCTCATTCTTAACTTCTCACTTTCACATTCCCTTCATCTTCTCATGAAAATAGCAACTAGGTTCTTCCTGTACTACACTCTCATAAAAAAAGATATTATTTCTCATCTACCCTTTGTAACTAAAAAAATGACAGTAGAAGTCTCAAATATGCCTGCATTCTATAAAAGCTTATGTACACTTTTGTTAATCAAGATTACCGAAACATACTAACTAGATTTCACATGATTATTATCACATGCAGGCTTTACTTTCCTAAATTAAATGTTTTCCCTAGTATAATTGTTACAATTTTGATATTACAAAATTTAAAAATTTTGGCTATATAGTTTTTAGTTTTTTTCTCCCTTTAAAAGCAGAAATGTAATGAAGTACATCAAAAAGAAAGTGAAGTTTGTTTGCTAATGTCCTACTTTTTAAAGTATACTTCCATATACATAATCAGTTTTGAATAATTTAGTGATACATATAAGCAAAAACAAGTGCCATTCAAAATTTTGAGAAATGAGTCAAACTGATTAACACAATATAGCTATGCTAGCTGAGTAAATTGAAAGCTATGTGTGTTGTTAAATCAACAGTCTTTTCTCCATTAGAGAAATAAAACAGATCTTGCCTACATTTTATTGGTACATTGTATTAGTATCTTCCAGTGTTACAGAATGTTATGCTGATATAGCTCAGAAGATAAGATGAAATATAACTGCCTTATCTCTATAAGGGATTCTCTGGCCAATTCTGGTATAAATTGGGCATGAAATGAATGTATTACTATAAAAGTGTGGAAATAAAACCCATTATAAACTAGAAATTAACCGTTGCAATGGCAAATCATTTTGTAAGCCACAGGATTTTCTTCCTGACTGCTTTGCTTTATTCTTTTTAAAGGTTCGCTGAAAAGCAATTACCATCCTTTTTCTATTTACTTTTCTTACTTATGACTTTCATATTAATGTGTACCTTGTCCATTTGGTATATATTTGAAGAACTAATTGGTTTTTAAAGGTCTATTGATTTGGTGGCCATAGTCTGTATTTGCTTTTCAACTATCTTTTAAAAACTTGCATCCTACAACTTAAACTTGTTAAAAAAATAAAACACCTAATAACACAAATTAAGTAAAATTAAAATTTCATTCTCTAATGTATGAAATAAGATGAGTCAATGCTCTGTAACAATTAGAATGAATTTCTGGTGATTTTTACCTTGTTATTCTCAAATTCCCTGTGTCACGACCATGTGATTAATGTATGTAAAAGTAGCAAGCAAGTGCATTTGTTGTTTATTAAGTGAGTTTACATATATTTAGTAAATTTTAGGACACATAACTTGTTATAAATAAATTATAATGTCAGGAAATCAACATATATATGTAATTTTTAAAACATTTTAAACTATATTATCTATTTTATGACATTTGCTTTGTGAAACTTGTTCCAGAGCTTTTAAATCAAACCCATTACAATTATATAAAGAGAGAAGTTCACACTCCAACACTATATATGCATTTCTGGAAAACAATAGTTGTAAAAATATATCTCTAAATAAAAATCAAAATGGACTCATTGCACTTTTTATCCAGAATACTAACAAAACAATACCTATACAAATAAAACTCTAACACATGAAGAAATATTACAATAAATGTTGGCCTTTACAAAACAAAATGTGAGTTATTTGATGGAAAGGAATATAAGAAAGGCATAAAACAGCTGAGTTTTGTAAACAAGACAGAAGGAAATTATATGTAGAAGTTGCAGGTGAAGATGCAGGTGAGTGCTCTAAGTGAATTACAGTGGCACTGCAGATGGAGGACTCTGGCCGCTTGTCTTTTATTTGACTCACCACCATCATTATGAGAGAGAACTGAAAATAAGCTTTTAATGCAGAGGACGAGGTCAGGCTCAACCAAGGGGAAGATCATGGGGGTAAATGATAATTCTACCTAGTATTCTTTCCTCTTGCCTATGTTAATACACTTAATTCAGTGGACCTTAGTGATATGAGTTTTATGTGTGTACATCAATGACACTTCCAAATTATATTGAAGAATTAGCCTACTTAGCATATAGATCAATTCTTATTGTGAGGTTATATACTGAAACAGAGTAGACTATGTTTATTTTACATAAGTAATATTTTTTCCTTTTACATAAGTGTATGATTTCTGAAGAACTCTTGTTGAAGGACCTGTTGGTTTACACAACTACAATAGAACCCAGTGAAAATACATTTATGATTTCCATGGAAAAAAAATCCTCAACAGTCAATCTCTTGAAAGCAATTTCTACATAATAACTATAGACTGATCTTTCCGAATATTTTAGAGGAATGGGTTCTTTTTACAGATACATGAGGAGACATTCTCTTCAGATACAGAGTTTATTTTCCAAAAATTTTCCTATGAACTTGCTGATGGTCCCCATATTTTTTTTTAGTTTGAGGATTCTAGGTTAAGATCCAGTTCTGCAGAAGGATTATAATGAGGTTAGTAAATGTGGGAAAAGCTGTCAGAAATGTTCCTAAATAATATGCATTTATTAAAAGCCTTCTGAAATAAAAAAAAAAAGATACTAAATGTGGAGTTGAAAAGAAGTACAACTCATGATTTGTCTGAGAGAATTTTAAATTTCCATCAGAGATTTTAGTCATATAATTTAACAAAACCAAAAAAAGTGAATATGTTTGTAGATGTATATAAAATGATAGAACAGTAGAAGCATTTTCTATAAAGTCAGCAATAAGACAAGCATTTAACTACTTTTCTCAAATATTTTCTGGAAGTACTATCTAATTTATTTAGAAAAGAGAAAGAAAACAGTTTTATTAGAATGAGAAAAATAGATGAAAAAACCATAAATATGCATAGAAAATATGATGACAATCTTAGAAAATTAAAGATAATTAAATGCATCCAAATAATTGTACACAAAAAACTTCAATTGTAATATACACGCATCAAAATACCTAAAATACAGAAGGCAAATAATATTGAGTGTTCTCAAGATTGTGAAAAAATTGAAAGTTCCATATACTGCTGTTGTAAGTTAATGCACCTACTTTGGAAAGTTATTTGGCAGTATCTACAAAAGATAAACAAATGCATACAAAATTCCCAACACTTCTAATTCTAGGTAAATACCCAACAAAAAGTTTTATGTATGTTCAATGAATGCAATGCCAAAAGACAAAATTTCAACAAATTAATTTTAATGATTGAATTGGCTTTTATTAGTGATCCATGAAGCAGACAGCATTCCATCTAGAAAGAGAGAGGTACTTTGTTGGGCATGACAGAACAGTTGGTTTTGTAAGGTAACTTGAGCACAAACAAGGAAACAGTAATAAAACATGTGTATTTGTTAACCTCATGTTACTTCAGGTTACTTTCCTTGTAAGGGTTAAAGCAGAGAGGATTTCAAGTCATGCTGGCTTAGGTTGACTGGGCCCTTTCATATGGGTTGATATGAATCTCCAGTCTTTAGGACACTTTGGGATTTTCCTGCTTCTTTAAAATTTCAGTTTGATTACATGGCACTTAGCATGACTGACTCCATTTTGTTTTGATCTATTGGGGCCTAGTGCAGGAGCCTAGTCCAAAACAATGCCTCCAATGAATTTTATTTAACAACAGGTACGAGGACTTGGCAGCAGTAATATTAATAAATAAAACCTAGAAATAGCACACATGGGAACAGCAGAATTTATACTTTGGGAAATATATTATGTTGAAGATTTGTTAGAGAATTGTAAGTAAAATTAATACATTCCTAAAATGTATTGGTGTTTGGTGTTTGCTATTTGCTAGTGTCAAGAAACACTGAAAAACTCTGAGTGGACAATGATTATGGATATCCTATCTAACACACCCTGCCAGGTTATCTCTGCATTTTATTGTCACTGAGTTACTTACAACCCGTGAGTGGTAGAACACATACTAATAAAAATGATCTTGTTCATAGAAATGCAAATTATGTCAATTGTAATTTAATTGCCTATTGCCCTGTATATTTGACAGTTTTGATTCTATTTATAAATTTATGTCATTATTCTTTTTTTCATCAATGGATGCTTGACACTCTGGATTCTTCTGTGAACACAGTTGTAACATCTCATTGTTTCTTTCAATAATTAATGAATGAAATAAAATCATTAATAAGTGCTTATTTTATATTTACATGAAGGCAAACATTTTATCTTTTTTACTTTTTAACATTACCCTTTTTGAATAATAATATGTCTCAACCCTAAAATACTTTGTGATATTTAGTTAAAAAATGGTTTGGTTGTATCAGCAACTATTTATTATTTAGGTGTTACCGTTGAAAGAGTGGTTGTTTTGGCTTAACTTTTAATAAAGATATATTCCAGAGTATGATCATAGAGAGAACACTATATGTGCAGTGCATACTCTGAAACATCCATAACATAATGAATGAAAAATATTTTTACAAAGAGCTACAGGAGATGATCCTAGTTCTTTCAAAAGACTTAACAAGCTTAAATATAGACTACATATCTTATAGAAATACATGTTGTAAAATTTGTCGGTCTTTGCTGGAACATCAGAATTATATCAACAAACGGATACTTTTGAAAAACAAACAGAGGCATTTAAACTGTTCCTTCACAGTAAAAGCAACTGCTTCTGAGATGAAATTTGTTTTGTGAAGTTGTAAGTTTGAAAACAGTTATTTGGAAAAGTTTCTGGCACCTAAAAGAAATTCATGCATTCCTAAAGCTTCAGCATGCTAAGAACTGACAGAAACTTAACTTTTAATTCGTAATTTACGCAGGAATGTGTTCGGGCTGTTTCCAGGAATTTTCACATGGCAGATCTCTAGAAGATGTGGGAAGAGTCTGAAGGAATCACACAGGGTCTTCACATTTATCAGGAGGTGAGATGAGCAACAACATGCCTTAAAGTGCCAACAATATTTGCCCCTCAGATTCCGGGTGCTCTGATCTGGTGCCCATCTTATATCAGCTAAATTTCTGCACTCTTTGCCTAATGGGAAGATACTTGTATCCTTTACCTCAGTTCCTTGTCCTCTGTCAATCACATACTGATTCTGCACCAATACAGCAAAATTTCTTACCTACGAAAACACTCGTGACACTTTTACAAGACTTGGAAAAGGAGTATTACAACATTTACATGACTTTTCATATAAAAATTTCAGTGGAAGTATGAAATGTAATCACAATTATTAAAATGTAATGTATATTGATTAGTCATTAAGAACAACTGCTTGATATCAATGAAGATGAAATTTAATGAGTTCAATTTCAAAACTAAAGTTAAACATTATGACTGAAAATAAAATATCATGATTAGTTCATTGAAACCGAGATGAAAGTTTTTCTTTTAGGCCCACATATTTTGGTAAAGTAACATTTTCATTGAAGTAATCAATAAAACAGACCATTTACAATTAAACCAACCATTTAAATTGTTGTATTATAATGCATTAACTCCAAAATACATAAAAGCTATACACATTAAACTATATTTATTTTAACACCATACAAATTATAAAACATTTAAAATATTCATAGGCCAGGTGCAGTGGCCTGTAATTATATAATTATATGCCTGTAATCCCAGTCAGGGCTGGAGAATCACTTGAGCCCAGGAGTTAGAGACCAGCAACGCAGTAACACTCCATCTCTACAAGAAAAAAAAATTCTGGACGTGGTAGCATGTGAGTGTGGCCTCAGCTACTCAGGAGGCTGAAGTTGGAGGATTGTTTGAGCCTGGGAGGTCAAGGCTGCAGTGAGCTTAGATTGTGCCACCACATTCCTGCCTGGGCAATAGCATGAGATTCTGATTAAAAAAGAAAAAAAAAAGTCTTTTATTTTAATGTTACACTTTTAACTTTACCTTGTCCTATTTTGTGTATTACATAGAGAGAAAACATAAAAAATTAATAGGTGAAAGTTCACATTAAAAACATAGCTATAGGATGGGCATGGTGGCTCACCCCTGTAATCCCAGCACTTTGGGAGGCCCAGGTGGGCAGATCACTTAAAGTCAGGAGTTCGTGACCAGCCTGGCCAACATGGTGAAACCCTGTCTGTACTAAAAATACAAAAATTAGCCAGGCATGGTGGCAGACTCCTGTAATTTCAATCTCCAGGAGAATCGCTTGAGCCCAGGAGGTGGTGGTTGCAGTGAGCCAAAATCACACCACTGCCCTCCATCCTGGGTGACAGATCAAGACTCCATCTCCAAAACAGACAAAAAACACAGCTACAGATGCACGTTCAGTAAAGGTTTGAGAACATTGCTATAGGTGTCAGACAAGATGTTGAATTTGACTGATAGTATATAGAATCATTAATATATATTTTCTCCTTCATACAAACATCATGACTACTTGAACAAATAGAATATTGAAGATTGAGGTGAGAGGCAAGTCTTAGAACATTTGTAAGAAGGAAATTTACAATAATAAATGTCTAAGTAAAAAAAAAGAAGGAATATCTTGAACAATCTGACATTACACCTCAAGGATCTCTAATTAACAATGTAACATAACACCCTAAGGAACTAGTAAGAGAACTAAGTTCAAAGTTAGCAGAAAGAGTGGAATAATATAGATCAGATCAGTCAGAGCAGAAATAAATGAAATAGAGACTAGGAAAACAATAGAAAAAATTAATGAAACTATGAGCTTGTCTTTTGAAAAAAAATGGACAAACCCTTAGCTAGACTAAGAAAAAAGAAAGACCATTCAAATAAATCAAATTAGAAATGGAAGAGGAGACATTATAACTGATACCATAGAACTACAACAGATCATAAAATACTATGAACAATTACTCACCAACAAATTGGATAACCTAGAATTGTATAAATCCCTAGACATATTCAACCTACCAATACAGAATCATGAGGAAATAGGAAATCTGGACGGATCAATGATGAGTAAGCAAAATGAATCAGTAATGAAAGCTCTTCCATCGAAGAAAAGTCCAGGGTCAGATGGTATCACAGCTGAATTCTGCCAAACATTTAAAGAAATATTAATACCAATCCTTCTCAAATTCTTCCAAAAAATTGATGAAAAGGGAATACTTCCAAACTTACCCTAATACCAAGGCCAGACAAAGATACCACCAAAAAAGTACAGGCAAATATTTTTAATAAGCATTGATGCATAAATTGTAAACAAAATACTAGCAAACTGTATTCAACAACACATTGAAATAATTATTCACCATGATTAAGCTGGGTTTATCTCTGGGATGCAAGAATGGCTCAACAAACATAAATAAATAAATGTGATAAATTAATAGAATGAAGGACAAAACCGTATGATCATACTAATAGATAGAGAAAAGGATTGGACAAAATTCCACATTCGTTTATTATAAAAATTGTCAACTCATTACATATAGAAGAAAAGTACCACAATAGTAATGGCCATGTGTAACAAAACCACAGATAAAATCATACTCAATAGTCAAAAGTTGAAAGTTTTCTTCTAAGATCAAAAACATAACAAGGGAGTTCACTTTCACCACTTCCTTTCAACATAGTTCTGGAAACCCTCACCACAGTAATTAGGCAAGAATAATAAATAAACAACATCCTAATAGGAAAAAAAAAGAAGTGAAATTGTCTGTTTGCTGATGACACATCTTATTATAGAAAATTATAGGTCTTATTGTAGAAAATTATAAAGATTCCATGAAAAAACTCTTAAAAATAATAAATGAAATCATTAAGGTTGAACGATATAAAATCAACATACAGAAATCAGTTATCTTTGTATGTACTAACAATGAACTCTCCAAAGAGAAATTAAGAAATCAATCCTGCTTGCAATAGCAATGATAGCAATAAAAATACTTAGCAAAGAAAAATTCTTAGATATAAATTTAACCAAAGATGTGAAATATTAGTATACTGAAAACTAGAAAACATTGATAAAAGATATTGACAAAAACACAAATAAATAGACATCTTTTGTACATGGATTGGAATAATTAATACTGTTAAAATGTCCAAACTAAGTAAATCTACTGATTCAGTGCAATTCTTAGTAAAATTTCAGTGTCATTTTTTCACACCATTATACAAAACAATCCAAAAATCCATATAAAGTCAGAAAAAACCCCAATAGTCATAACAAATTAAGCAAAACAAACAAACAAACAAAACAAAAACTGAGAGACATCATACTACCAGGCATCAAAATATATTACAAGGTGATAATAATTAAAATATAATGGTATTGGCTTAAAAATACATCATACACTGGAACAGGATAAAAAATCCAGAAATAAACCCACAGATTTACAGAAATTATTTTTTGTAAAGGTGCCACTAACGCACAATGGGGAAAGGACAGTATCTTCAGTGGTGTTGGGAAGCTGAATAACTACATGCAGAAGATAAAATCTGATTCTTATATCATATACAACAAACATCTCAAAATGGATTAAAAGTAAAATGTAAGACCTGAAACTAAAATGAATGAAGAAAACATCGGAAAAAAATCTCCTTAACATTGATCTAAGCAATAATTTTCTGAATAGGGCCCTGAAAGCATAGAAAACACAGGAAAAATAGATAAATGGGATGACATAAAACTAAAACGTTTCTACACAGCAAGGAAAACAACAGAGTAGAGAAAACCCACAGAATGGGAATCTATATTTGCAAGTCATACATCTGATAAAGGGTTAATATCCAAAATGTATAGGAAAATCAACTCAATAGCCAGGAAAAATACACATATAAATGGTCAAAGACCTGAATATACATTTATTAAAGACATCCAAATGTTTCACAGATTCATTAAAAAAATACTTAACATTACTAACCATTAGGGAAATGAAAATTAAAACCACAATGAGATAATGAGATAATACCTCCTAACAGTTAGAATGACTATTGTTAAAAAGGTGAAATATAAGTGTTATTGAAGATGTGGAGAAAAGGGAATCCTTGTATACTATTAAGTGAGAATGTAAATTTGTATAGCCGTTATGTAAAACCATATAGGGGTTCCTCAAAATATTAAAGATAGAATTACCATGTGCTTCAGCAATTCCACTTCTGAGTATATATCCAAAAGAATTCAAATCAACATGACCAACTTATGTCTGCACCCCCATGTTCATTGCAGCACTATTCATAATAGCCAATACATGGAATCTACCTAAGTGTCCATCAACTGATGAATGCATGAAGAAAAATATGGTGTGTTTACATAACTGAATATTATTCAGACTTTAAAAAGCAGAAAATTCTGTCATTTGCAATACCTAGATGAACCTCCATGAATGAACCTGGAGGAAGTTCTGCTAAATAAGCCAGGCACAGACAGCAAATACTACATGATATCACTTACATGTGGAATCTAAAAAAGTTGAACTCATAGAAATAGAGAGTAGAATGATGGTTATGAAAGCATGGTGGGGGATGAGAGAGGGAATGTGGAGATGTTGGTCAAAAGGTACTAAGTTTCAATTAGAGAGGAGGAATAAATGTTTGAGTTTTATACGGCACTATGACTACAGTTAATAATAATATTTTATATATTTCAAAATTGCTGAGCCAGTTTTAAACGTCTTACCACTAAAATGATAAGTGAGATGATAAATATGCTAATTAGTTTCATTTAGTTTTTAACTTGTTAACACCTATCAAAACATTATATTTTCCCTCATAAATGTATGCAATCATTATTTGTCAGTTAAAAATAATTTTAAAAGAAACATTTCTGAGATTGAACTCTAATGGAGTAATATTTCAAACATAACTATAAAGGATTTGGCCTGCATGTTTATACATTTAAATGCCTTTTCTCCTGTTAGCCTGTCTATTGTTAGTTCATTTCAATTGCCTTCAAAGGGCAGAAGAGAATATAAACAATATATGTCCTGTTAGAAATAAATACATAAAAACGGAGACAACAGTCTGAATACCCTAAAGGCAACCACCCATAGCCATGTAACCAAAACTTAAGTCATTCTGGTTTCCCCAAAACACTAACCTTAAACATAAATAAAACACAAACATAAGCTTTTTTATCCTTATCAGCATGATTAAATGAAATTAAGCCAACTAAACAAATCACATATTAATGAAACAGATTAAACAGCTCTATTTACCTAAAAATATACATGGCAGTCAATCATTAAAAAGTCAAAATACTTTATCCTTTATGATTGGTAAGGTGTGCTATAATTGCTGTAATACAGTAACTTTGTGCCATTTTTTGATATGAAGTCTCCCAGTTTGTGAAGTGTTTTTTTTTTGTATCCACAATAAACACTTAACATTCTAACTTGATCATGAAGTGGTTTTTTTTGTATGCACAATAGACACTTAACATTCTAAGTTGATCTGATTTTATTTTTCACAATGTATTATTGTGTATATTTATGTATATGTATATATAAATCTATGCAATTATATATAAAAATAATATCAAATTAAAATGGTACCTCTTTTCTTTCTGCTTGTTCTAAAAGTTACATATAAATGGGTGTCAAGAGGGCTGACAAACGCCACTCTGTTGGTCCTAGCTGACAGTATGATTTTTTTGTGTTCTTCATCTTGGTGATGGTTTCCTTGAAATGATGCTCCTTCTATGTACCCAGCTCAAGTATTGGTGCTTAGACCCAAGACAATCAAATCTTTTATATTTAATACCACTGTTTATTATCATTCCAGAAAATCTTCAGATTTTACATTCATTCCAGAGAGACTGAGGTTTTATATCAGGGATTAACTGATGTCCCTGTGCCAATTTTCTTCTTCCTATACCATTCCCTACATCCAAATGTAAGCTACCATCCATAATCTGTAGGGTTTTGTTTACTTGCCTTTGTCTTTGGGGACTTGATTTTGGCCATTTTGATAAATGTTAAATCTGGCATGATAAATCTTAAGCAGGAGAATAATATAAACTATTTATGTTTAAAAATTCACCATAGTTATTACGTGGAGTAAGGTTTGTAGCTTGGCAGCAGGGGGTCAGTTTAGAGCTATAGTAGTACTACAGGGGGAGATAATGGCAGCAGTGAAAATAAATGGATTTGAATTATATTTTATGGTAGGAACTGATGAAAGATGATCTATTAAGAGCAACTGGGAGGAATCAAGCGATTATTTGCAGATTTGGTTTTGCAGGTGCTAATTAAATGAGAAGAATATGAGAGAAACTGATTTGTGTAGTAGAGAGGAGACTAGTCTAATCAATTTTGCTTTTAATATATTAAGACTGAGATGTGTATTAATGTAACATTTAGGAATTTGGAAGTGGGAAGTGAATTTCTTAGTATGTTGTTTCGGGATGAGTTTAGAGATAGAGACTGGAATTTGGTTGTAATTAGCATGTACATAATAATCTGTGTTATGACTGACTTATTATAATATTTTAATGACCAGTGTTATAAAATTACTTGCTTGATAAAAATTTTTGATAATTTTTTTACAAAACTGGTAATTATTTAGGTTGGGAATTTTTTTTTTTTTTTTTTGAGACGGAGTCTTGCTCTGTCACCCAGGCTGGTGTGCAATGGCACGATCTCGGCTCACTGCAACATCCACCACCCGGGTTCAAGTAATTCTCCCGCCTCAGCCTCCTGAGTAGCTGGGATTACAGGCACCTGCCACCATGCCTGGGAAATTTTTGTATTTTTAGTAGAGATGGGGTTTCACCATCTTGGCCAGGCTGGTCTTGAACTCCTAACCTCGTGATCCACTCACCTTGGAAAAATATTTTAAAGCAATTCATCTACATATTTAGAAACAAGAAATTGCACATACACAAAAATACAGATTCAATATGACAAGCATTATTTTTTTCTTATATTTTAGTATTTAACATGGTATTCAATGACCATGTTTGAAGAAATAAACCATCTAAAGCAATAGTTTTGTATGCTTTTAAGCAAGATACTACACAGAGAAATGTGAAAGATTTATTTTAAGACAGGGAGATTTGCAGTTATCTTCTATCTACATATTGCAGCCTAATCTTTAAAAACTACTGAAGAAATGTCCAAAATAACAATGATTAAAAGGCAAAGGAAGCTTCCTCTCTTCCAAAAAACAGCACTATGTCTCAGTGGATCACTCCATGCATATTAATTAATTATTTTACTAACTTTGGAGTTCCATTCATAGGTTGTCATAAAACATATTATGTGTAATTCTGCATAAAGTTTTTAAAATTTATGATCCTGTTTCCTTATTCTATACAAATACCTTATATTACCCCTGAATAACATTAAATCTACTTAGGAGAATTATTTTATCCCGTATAGTTTAAGGATTATTACCCCCAGAATCAATAGTGCCTTATTGACGTAGTAATTTATTCTGTGGACCCAATCTTATTCTTTCCAGTTGAAAAGACTTTATTTATCATGGGAAGAAAGAAAGCGGCTGTTTATTTTTCTTGACAAAATAAATGAAAGTTCAGCATATCTGGAGAAAGCTGCTTCCTGAGATGAAAGCTGGCTGTGAAGAGACACTGGCCCTTTACAGTTAGATGACAGCTTTCAGTGACCTCAATTTCATTTAAACACACCGTAACAATTCTGTGATATTATATTTAAAGTACTTTTAGACCTCTCTTTAATTCAAAAATACAGGCTTCATGTGACTTTCTCCCTTCCAGCTAGAGGAGACTATGGCAATGAAGTTCATACTTTTAGGATACTGTGAGTTACTGTTACAGAATCCAAAACCAGATAAACAAGAATTGGGTGTAACCTACTATTTTCAGTTGCAATGAAGAAACATGCTGAAGTTCATTTTTAACCAAAAATCATCAATGACATGAATTTTTTTCCCACTCACTCACAATTTGATTCTGGCAAGCCATTTTTATTTACAATTCTTACTGAAACACTTCCTAATAAATCTAGGTTTGACATACGAGTGAGTTTTACTTAAGAGATTGTTTAATAACAGGTCTGTTTTGTCCTGATAAAAATGGAACTGTCACTGAATTTTAGTCATGGCTGTAGACATCCTCCAGGAAAATCACTTAAAGGCATATGGGAGTCTCTCTCTCTGATTCTCTCTGTCTGTCTGTCTCTCTTCCTCTTTCCATGAGTATAGCTATCAGCAGGGAGAGCTTGGCACCTGTGATTGGAATTTTTGCCTGACTTCTTGTGTCCAAACAAGCCTGTTTACAAGAGTAAATCTTCTCTATTTCTGCTGCTATCAGATTGAAAGCTCATGTTGTCAGTTTCCCTGTTTTGCAGGTAAATTATGCCAATTTCTAATTTGAAATGCATTAGATAGATGAAGTGATTTATTAGATAAGCACACTTTGTTGGGGTAAAGTTGGCATGCATAGCGCAGCTACAGCTATTTTCTTTGCTTCCCTTTAGGTATTAAATCCTCTTTAGGATTTATAAATAGATCTAGTCGATGTCCACCTCCCATGGGGAGTGATCTGCTCATTTCAATGTTGTCTGCAAACAAAGTGATAAATCTGGGATTCAGAGAGCAGGCCCGGTGGACTTCCAATCAAGTAACATAATCCAGCGTATCCTTGCCAAAATGGTAGGTGATATTTTGATCTCTGTACCTATTTAACATTTCTTCATCTAATCTTTTTAAAGATGGAACATGAAAGGTGAGTGTATTTTTTAGGGACCCTCTTAATAATCATAAGAAGTGATATTTTATTGTAGATTTTGTTTTGTTTTGTTTTGTTTTAATTTTCAATTTGTACCCAAACAGCATTGTTTACCTATTCTTATATGTTTGGATTTGTACCCATTTCTAGGATACAATAGTAAAGAAGATAAAGTCTTTTAACTAAAATAAATTAAATTTAAAATATATACATATTTTTAAGAAACAATTACTATTTAGCTCCTAGGGTGGAGGTATTTTCAAAATGCAGATGATAGAAGTAAATGATACAATTAAGTGAATACAGCTTTGGGAAAATGTAGAGGGATATGTTTTTCTCAAATGTGTCTTAACATGCAATGATCAATATTAAAATTATGCATCTTTAAGGTTGTGTCCCTAAAAACGTGGATATAACTATAATATTGCAGTATCTATGCTGTGTAAGAAAAGAAAAAAATGTAAGCTTAATATATAAAAAGTAAAAAAATTGCAGAAATCATTAAATTGATTGCAGGACAGAAAATGTATTGTTGTAAGATAGCGTATTTAGAATGTACAAAACATTATTGTCATTTTTCTATAGCTCTCGGTATAGCAGCCATCCATAAATTATATGGCTTCAGTTTAAACTAGAAAGGTCAACTACCGTTGGCATTCCATGTAATAAAATCAACAAAAGTTTGTGTTCTTATTAAAGTTCTATCTCTGAAGAAATATAGCTGGTGATGACATTCTTTTCTCAAGCTAGAAGTAGAGAGTTCAATTTTTGGAAGGCCGAACGACCTGGATATAATTTTCCTATTATAGTGCAGTTGACATTTTTTTCTGGGAAAATGTGTTTACTAGTAAAATGTGTTTACATGATATACACCTACCCCATTACATATTAAGAGTCTAAAATTGTTTATTGTTAGTTGATAGCCTTAGATAGTCCCTATGAAGTAATTTTGTTTTTTCACAGTCTGAACATCAAGATTTAATATAGCAGAAATACGTGTCTCAAAACTTTTCAAAAAATACTCAAAAAGACTATTTCTAAAGCCATGGTGATTTTTAGTGATCTGATCTATAGTTTTCTTATCATGCATTTCCTTTTTCACCATTTTTCCAATATTCTATCTAATATCCTGCACATGTGCTACTACTATGCAAGTTCCATCTGCTACGCGTCAATTTGTTGTAGTTGAGATTCTAAGTTGCCTCCTTAACATGAATATTGCCTTTTTACTTTGTCATAATCAGCTCTTGAGAATGGAGAGTGTTATTCTGTATTTATAAACTGTGGGTTATTAATTTTTTTTTTTAATTTTTATGTTGCAGAGACCTTTCTCTGTTGCCAAGGCTGAGTACAATGGCACAATCATAGATGACTGTAAACTTGAGCTCCTGTGATTGATCAACTGATTCTCCTGCCTCAGCTTCGTGAGCAGCTAGGACTACAAGCACACACTATCATGCCCAAATAAGCTTTTAAAAATTTTTGTAGCGATAGGGACTTACTATATTACCTAGGATGGTTTTGAACTGCTGGCTTCAAGTGATCCTCCCACCTTGGCTTCCCAAAGTACTGCGATTACAGGGTTGAGTCACCATGTTAAGTCTATGTTTATTTGTACTATTTGATATTGTCAAATTACTGGATATACATAATACATATGTAATTTTAAACTGTAGTAATAAAATGAATACCTGAGTACATACCACTTAATTTAAGATCTGGTATAATCTTATAATTTTAATATCATCAAAATAGTACAAAATACTGTAGAAAAATGAAAGCATAATGGTTTTATCAATTTTTGTTTCTATAACAAATTACCTTGACTGGGTAATTGATAAACAATATAAATGTATTGCTCACAGCCCTGGAGGCTGAAAATACTAAGCTTCTATTGAAATCAGTGGGAAAATAAGAAAACGGTACCAGAAAAATTCATTAACCATATAAAGTAAATAGACTTTTATTCTTTCTTTATACCAGTTACAAAAAACAATTCCAGAAAGATAATTAATTTATCTGTGAATGTTATGTTTTTCCAAATAATCTATAAAAATGCCATAATGGTGCTATGATCTCATTGAGGGAAAATATTAGAATAAAGGAAGTTAAAATTTAAGCTACAACTATATGAAATTTAAAATTATTTTCACCAAAATATGATGGAAATTTAGCAGAAAGACAAACCACAACTAGAAGATATCTACAATGCTTAAAATCGCAAATAATTGTTATGTAAAATATATAAACAACTCCCATGAATCAATTAAAGGAACAATTTACTAGCAAAATAAGCAGTAACACATTAGCAAACATTATACAGAAGATGAAAAACAAATAATCAGTAATGTATGAAAAATTGTTCAACCTCATTTCTAATTAAAAACCGTAATGAGATAACGTTTCGCTCTCAGCAAATTGTCAGAAAAATATAGTCTGCAATACATGGGTTTCATCAGTATGCTCTTAGGAGGAAAATATATATATATGCTATGTTCTTTGCATAATGGTTAAAATTGCAGGTTTTAGTTTCAGACATTTCTATGTTCTAACTGTCCTGTCACTTAGCAGCTGTTGATTCTGATCCTATTTGAACATTAGTGAAAGCTGCCATAAAGAGGGTTAACATAATGCCCATCTCATCCTCATGAGATAGTGTTTGACATATAGAAATAACTCAGTCTTAAGTATTTGCTAGTAGTTCTCAGCATACTTGATGTTTTAACTTCTTACTGCCATTGGCTAGGAGTTTCACTGAGCATTTGTTTTCTAAATACAAGTGAATAGAAAATATGAACTGCTCTGGCAATCACGCATCAGGCAGTTGGCTTGATGTTAGAGATAGATATGCAAGACAGAAGACCACTAAACACTCTTGCATAGTAGTCAATGGGGATTAATGAGATTCATTTAAGTTTCTGCTGTTTAAAATATCACTAGTATTTATGTAAATTAGTATGATCCTGAATTTGAAAATAAAACCAGAGGGAGCAGTAAATGTTGCCTTTCATTTTTCCTTTTCTAATCTTCAAATAGAAAATCTCTATTTGATGAATTACATAGTTATTAAATCTAGGAAAGGTAAAGCTATAAATCCAAAGACTCATTCTGTATTGAAAGTCTTTATTGAACGTGAAATTCGGTGTCTTTATGACCACTGTCACTCCACTGTGGTGGAGATTGAAGACTGCAATTAAAGAAATGTCAAATACAGTGCAGGATCTCTCCTTGACCTCCTCTTTCCGGTGAAAAATTATGTTGCTTTCTTGTGAGGTGAAGTTACTTATAAAGTTAGGTATAACTCAGAAATTTCAAAATTTGAATTTTAAAGTGAAGCTAGTCAAGCTGAGCAAAACATAAATCCACCTAGTCTCTGCTCCCTTCCCTAGCCTAACCCAATTTGAGATGTATGATTCATTCACAATCATATGATATGATTTCAAAAACACTTTTTTTGTTAGAAAATATAGTCTTTCTATTCACACTGCATTGGACTTTCTGGAGTGTAGATTCTTAAAGGATTAATAGGCAGTCGAATCACCCAGACTAAGGAATCTGCAATGGAGTTGTATAATCAAATAAATAAATCTTTGGAGTATTCTCCTCTGCCAAATAATGATGTGAACAGAGCTTTCTCTCCTCTCAGGTCAGATCTTTAGCATTCATTTTTATACATCAGCAATAAGAAGTTACATATTTTAATTCAAAATAATATAATTTGTGATGTAAATATGATCTAACAAGGAATATACTGAACAAAAGAATTACAAGACCTTAACGGAGGCAATCATAAAATTTTACTGAAAAATATGTAAGATGAAAATTAATGGAGAGACATGTCATGCAAATAGGATGCAGATTTGTTAGGTAAAGTTATTTGTTATTCTTCATTTGATTTGTAGCATTAATGTGAATAAAGTAAAAAAAAGTTGGCCAGGCGCGGTGGCTCACGCCTGTAATCCCAGCACTTTGGGAGTCCGAGGTGGGTGGATCACGAGGTCAGTAGATCGAGACCATCCTGGCTAACACGGTGAAACCCCGTCTCTACTAAAAATGCTACTTGGGAGGCTGAGGCAGGAGAATGGCGTGAACCCGGGAGGCAGAGCTTGCAGTGAGCCGAGATCGCACCACTGCACTCCAGCCTGGGCGACAGAGCGAGACCCTGTCTCAAAAAAAAAAAAAGTTATAAAACATAAATGCTATCAATGGCTATCAAATATAGCCTGAAAAATGTGAAGAGTAAGACAGTGGTGTGAAGAATAACCTACTAGATATTCATACATTATTTGTGTAGCCTCGTTTTTTAAAACAATGTGGTTGGTGCAGCAATATCTGTGTGTAACAATAAGGAAATGTTCAGACACCTGTGAAATCTTTATATAATACTAAGCTGCTATTGCAAATGAATGGGAAAATAAGAAAACGGTACCAGAAAAATTCATTAACCATATAAAGTAAATAGACTTTTATTCTTTCTTTATACCAGTTACAAAAAACAATTCCGGAAAGATAATTAATTTATTTGTGAATGTTATGTTTTTCCAAATATTCTATAAAAACATCCTAATGGTGCTATGATCTCATTAAAGGAAAATATTAGAATAAAGGAAGTCAAAATTTAGGCTACAACTATATGAAATTTAAAATTATTTTCACCAAAATATGATGGAAATTTAGCAGAAAGACAAACCACAACTAGAAGATATCTACAATACTTAAAATCGGCAAATAATTGTTATGTAAAATATATAAACAACTCCCATGAATCAACTAAAGGAACAATTTACTAGCAAAATAAGCAATAACACATTAGGAAACATACAGAAGATGAAAAACAAATAACCAATAATGTATGAAAAATTGTTCAACCTCATTTCTAATTAAAAACCATAATGAGATAACGTTTCACTCTCAGCAAATTGTCAGAAAAATATAGTCTGCAATACATGGGTTTCATCAGTATGCTCTTAGGAGGAAAATTGTTACAAGCACTTTAGAAAATACTTTTGCATTAATTATTGAAGTTAAAGATATGTGTACTTTTAACTTCTTACAGACCCATGAAAAGTTTCTTGCCATGTGCCTCAGAATAAGTGTTCAAGAATATAGCATAATTTTCAGTAACAATAAATAAAGGGTCATAGTAGTCATTCAACAATGGAATATATAAACAGCCTGTGGTATATTAATACAGTGGATTATTTTATATGTGTAAATACAGTACATTAATTTTCCAATTTTGATATTAATTTATATTGATAATCTTGACTTTATAATAATAGCCTCCAAATACCCCATCATTATATTCCATATGATGCTATTTACATAAATTTCAAAAATAGGTATAAACGAGCAGTAAAACTATAAAAATTGGCAATATATAACACTGATTTCAATATATAACACTAATTTCTGGTTATTAATTTCCCGAGGGAGAAGTGGATATTATGTAAAATTAAAAGGCACACATGGAGCAGTCAACACGTTACTAAAATTCAGAAATTTGTTGGTAAATATTCAGATGCTGCTTACTTTTTATTAAAACCATATATATATGGTATGTTTTTGTATGTAAGATATATATACTGTAAGATTTTATTCCATGGTGTATATGTGCCACATTTTCTTAATCCAGTCTATCATTGTTGGACATTGGAAACCATCATTCTCAGCAAACTACCTCAAGGACAAAAAACCAAACACCGCATGTTCTAACTCGTATGTGGGAATTGAACAATGAGAACACGTGGACACAGGAAGGGGAACATCACACAACGGGGCCTGTTGTGGGGTGGGGGGAGGGGGGAGGCAGGAGGGATAGCATTAGGAGATATACCTAATGTTAAATGACGAGTTAATGGGTGCAGCACACCAACATGGCACATGTATACATATGTAACAAACCTGCATGTTGTGCACATGTACCCTAAAACTTAAAGTATAATAAAAAAAAGATTTTAAATTAGGCATTGAACAAGTGTAAAGAAATATATACTACATAGTTTTCTACCAAAAATCTCAGTGAAATAGCTGAAATATAAAATTTGATGACATTTTCACCACCATGTGTCACACCGATGTTGTAATAAACAATATGCAATTATTTTTAAAGCGTTTCTATTAGTTAACCATACATAATTTTAAACTGTAGCAGATGGATTATTCTGAGGACCAAATCTCTCTGTGATTTACGTGTTAAAAATTCATAATACACTTGACTTTTCTAGCTTCTAGAGTGAACTTAAGAAACTAAAAATTCTGAGATTATTTGAAAGCATTTATGCTTTCCTCATTATATGAAGCATTATGCTTTCTTCATTATATTAAAATAGTTAGTAATATATTGTAAATCTTAGCTATCACTTACTATAAATTAAGTTGCTTTCAACATTACCTTGTCATCAAGTTGTAAGGTTAACTTTGTTGTTTTGTAAGGCAATGATACAATGATGTATAATCAAGACAAAAGTAAATGTTCCTAATAAAACTATGTCACAGATAATTACAAATGAATTTTTTTACCTTTGCTTTTACTGAGACATATTAAATCATGAGTCCTGTTGTATTTAGAGTCTTATTAAAGTGATACTTGTCATATAATTTTATGTCACAATATTAAACTTCCCAAGATTGGAAAGAATTATATGTAGTTATATGTACAATATAAAGGGGCCAGCAAATATGTGCATAAACATGAATCAAGGCAAAGACTAGAGTTATGATTTAGACAGAATTCTGAAGGACATTTTATATCCATCATCTACTTTAATTTTAGTTGAATAAACGAATTGAATAAATAAACAAAAACACATTTGACAAATGAGACTGCAGAAGTGACAGTAAAATTTAGGGGGTTAAATAGGTGATTGACTTGGAATGTAGCAAGGCTTATTACCAAATTGACTGACCCAGCTCCAGGAAAATTCTACAAACCTCACGGAAACAAGTGAGGATAGAACTGTCTTCATAATGCTGCACAATCACTAGATAAAGTTGGAAGTTACCATATTTTTGAAAAATAAATGTGGGAGAAAAAAATGAGAATTAAACGATAGTAAGAAAGTCAAGTGGGAAAAATTGAAAAGTGAAACAATTGAATGGCAAAAAGAGACAATCTGGAAGCAACACAATGACAAGAGCACAGAGAAGAAAAAGGGTGTCATTTTGGGGTTTGAACATAGCTAACTTATTCATAGCTCACCCCAGGTTAGTTCATGTCTAGGTTGCAATGTCAAGAATAGATAGGTTCCTCAGAAGGTTTTCCTGAAGAGCTTAATATTTTTACCAAATATTTTATGATTATGACTGACACAAATATTATTAAGCTCAAATAATTGACTGGTTTAGGAGCTAGAAAACCCAATTATTATTGCAAATGAAAGAGAACTTTTCCATGAGTTCATGAGAAAAAGTCTAACGCAGGTATATGTAATAAAATGAAATATCAATTAAAAATCTGGTCAGGACATACTGGTTGTGTACCCGGGAAAAGATACTTCATTTTAGGGAATTCATCTTTAAAAATTCCTATTACAATTATTTGCATGATTAAAAGAGATTTACCAGCCTGGGCAACATGGTGAAACCCTGTCTCTACAAATAAATAAATAATAAATAAATAAATAAATAAAATTAGGCCCAGGGTGGTGACTTTAGCCTGTAATCCCAGCAGTTTGGGAAGCTCAGATGGGCAGATTGCCTGAACCCAGGAGTTCGAGACCAGCCTGGGCAATACAGTGAAACCCCCATCTCTACAACATTTAGCCAGGTGTGGTTGCGGGCACCTACAGTCTCAGCTACTTGGGAGGCTGACATAGAAGGATCTCTTGAGCCCAAGAGGTTGAGGCTGCAGTGAGGGGCGACTGCACCACTGCACTACAGCCTGAGAGACGCAGTAAGCCGCTATCTGGGTGAGAGTGAGGGGGGCAAGAAAAGAAAAGAAAAGAAGAACTAATTTAAAAGTTGTATAATAAACTATACAGCATTCTGCTTAACACATGGTAGATTTTCTTTAAAGGTTTATTTCTCAATTTCTTTTGTATCTGTATCTTTAAAATAGAAATAAGAAACAGGTTTTACTCAATAAGTAAACATGTTGAAATCAAGGACTCAAATATCTGGAAAGATTATTTAGACACTGTTACCTACAAATAAAAGATTGCCTTACTTCAGTTAACAGTATATGCAAAGTTTAAATACAATGAAATGTCAGAGTTTGCACATTTTTTCTGTGAAAAAAATTTGCTCTCTTTGCAACCAAATTACTTTTAGTAAATTTACAAAATTCATAAATATATTTTTTCGAAGTAAAATAAAAGAACTAATAACGTTAAAATTATAAGAATTATGAAATATTCGTATAAACAAAAGAAAGCTTTTAAAACTCATTACTTGATTTTAGACTAATTAAGCCAAGACAGTTATATGTTTTATTTTACCTTCGAGTGTGCAGGAAGAGAAGAAATTATCTAATTTCACTACTTCAACAAATATATTTTGCAAGCATCCATAATTTTTAGAAGTCAATAGATGTGGGTTAAACATTTATTAGCAGTGTAACATTATTAAGAAAGCCACATTATTATAATTACAGCATGTAACACTTAAATGTTTCTGTTTACAGGACATATTACTCTCTGAGATTTGGATTTTTTAAATATTGTGTTAAAATAATATTTCCAAGGACAATTTTGTAATAAAAAGCAAAACAGTATTGCATATTTTTGTACATGCTTCATACTAAGCAAAATATAAGGTTGGGAACTGGAGAATGTTCTTAATTTAACACTTTATCAGATTAAACTTTTTGAAGGTTATGTAGCTTCAAGTTATATTTTTTTTATAGCTTCAAGCAAGGGAAGATTTTAATCTTCTTATCTTTCAAACGTTCTGTTCCCTAGTGACATTTTCAAGGGTAGGAAATTGAACTAATTATTTAGCAGTAAGCAAACAGAACAAACTTAAAATGCTCAAAGCTTAAAATATGTGAAAAATAAAAAGGCCAGAAAAGTTTTTTGAAAAGAAATATAAACAATTTATTTTTTTTCTAAATAATTTCTTTTTTTTTTTGAGACGGAGTCTCCCTCTGTCGCCCAGGCTGGAGTGCAGTGGCGCGATCTCGGCTCACTGCAAGCTCCGCCTCCCTGCAAGCTCCGCCTCCCGGGTTCACGCCATTCTCCTGCCTCAGCCTCTCCGAGTAGCTGGGACTACAGGCGCCCGCCACCACGCCCGGCTAATTTTTTTGTATTTTTAGTAGAGACGGTGTTTCACCGTGGTCTCGATCTCCTTACCTCGTGATCCGCCCGCCTCGGCCTCCCAAAGTGCTGGGATCACAAGCGTGAGCGACTGCGCCCGGCCTCTAAATAATTTCTTAACGAAAAGAGAAACAAGTATAAACTAGCTTTAGTAAAGGGGAACTTATTGTGAAGAAATTGGCACATTTCTTGAAACTCAAGTGCCAGGGAAGGCTCTAACAACAAAAGAAACTGAAAACTACCAGAAAAACTAAGTTTCATTTTTCAGTCTCTCATTTGTTTCTTCAGAATATTTATTTTTCTAATTTTTTCAATCTAGATTTTCTAGTGTGTACTCTTTCTAATAAAGACGGCCTCAAAATTTGACTTCAACATAGATACTCTTGAACTGTATCTAAATAACCTTAAACCTCAGTTCTAATTAAAAATTTATTTTATTTTATTTTATTTTTCCATAAGTTATTGGGGTACAGATGGTATTTGGTTACATGAGTAAGTTCTTTAGTGGTGATTTGTGAGATTTTGGTGCACACATCACCAGAGCAGTATACACTGCACCATATTTGTAGTATTTCATCCCTTGCCCCCTCTCACTCTTACCCCCAAGTCCCCAAACTCCATTGTATCATTTTTATGCCTTTGTGTCCTCATAGCTTAGCTCCTACAATTCACAATTGCAAAATCGTGGAACCAACCCAAATGCCCATCAATCAACGAGTGGATAAAGTTTCTTCATGTGGCAACTTCTAATTTTTGTGAGAGGGTCTCTGTTTGGTTGTATTAGGTAATCAGCCTACCCTTGATCCTTTATTCGTGGCTTGTGTGGAGGGTGTTATTGGAGGAAAGCGCATATGGCTTGTTTCTCACACAAGTAAGCGTTGTGAAATTCGACTGTCTCAGGAATGATAATGTGAACATTGGAGATGAAAATTTCTCAGAAAAGGGAACATGTTTGGTCAGACACTCCAAGACCTATTTAGATATGAACACTGCCAAGAATTATTAATATATCTTGAAGTTAGAAAATAATTCAATTTATATAGCCTAATTTCTAATTATTCCACTATTATTTTTCCGTCTTTCAGAAGCTTGGTCAATTGTGATAGAAAAGGGATTGTCATGTAAAATTTAATTGGCTTGTGAAAAAAAATTCTAACTGAAAGCAGGACTATCAGGAAAGGACCAAAGGATGAAAAATTATGAAGAAGCTGTTTATTTTGCTAAAGTTAAATTTTAAAAATAGTTCATTGCATTTTCTTTGCATCTAAAACTTCCTTTTTAAATTCAACTCCAGATATTTTTATGTTGCTGTTATACAGGAGCATTTCATCCTGACACCTGTCAAAAGAAAAAAAAAATAGTACTATAAATAAAAAAAAAATAGATGTGGCATTTGAATAACAATGAGTTGTCTGTTGTCAGAAGGCAGATGCATTTTCAATACCAAATGCTTTGCTCAGCACATTTTTTTATGTCGGAAGTGTGGAGATTTCAATCTGTAAAAAGTGTTTGGAGCTGTGAGGTGGTGCACACCTGTAGTCTCAGTTACTCCAGAGACTGAAGCAGGAGGATCTCTGAAGCCCTGTAATTCAAGGGTACAGTGTGCTATGATAGCAATGATGAATAGGTACTGCCCTTGAGCCTAGGCATCATAGAGAAAAGAATTAAACGATCATTCGGAGTCAATAGAGAAAATGTACAACCTTCATGAATAGTAACTAAGCTCCCTTTTCTTTGTTTGCCACTTTCAATTTGCCGACACTGGTGTCCCAATATGGCTTAGTATCCTTTCATATCTGTTGGGAATTAAACATGACATTGTTTTAAATTTAGAAAAAATAATGGACGTATTTTATGTCAGCATGGATGAAACAACTGATTCATAATTTACAGGATACTGTTTCTTGCTATTGCTGATTCGTTTAGACCTTAAAGTGAACACATTCTATGTACACTAATATACAAATATATAAGAAAGAAAAAGATTCTACTTATTATAAATATACCGTTGGATATATGTAATGAATTTGCTAATATTTGGCTTACATTAATAAAATTATGCATTTTAATAGTTTTTATTTTGGTCTTGATTTACTAATTCCCAGGATTTATAAATAGCAAGTAGAGGGTAGATGGGCTATTCAATGAAATAATTAGTGCATGACATCTTAGAAAGAATATACTTTATTTCATTAAGTGAATATCTAGCAATAAGGTGTGTTAAAAATAAAAAAAGAAATTGGAAGGTGGATCTTCATTCGAGGTTTGATTTCAGCATTTTCTTGCCTGCTGACACTGAACAAGACTCTTTACATCTCAGTTTATCTGTTAACATGATAGTGATACCATATTTGCACAATTCAAATCTCTGCATGTGTCTTACATCGCTGAAGCTAGTTGGGGGTTATTGGACTCTCACAAATAACTTGCTTGCTGACAGGCAGAGGATGAAGTGTGAATTTATTGTCTTTTGCTTAAGTGTACTGAGCCGAAGAGTAGAGGACTCTGCTTGTTCAATTGTTAATTGAGTTAATACACTTTCTTCCACTGCTGTAAAAATTGTCCTCTTAGAAGAGGTCAGAGCTAGGAGAGATACGTGAGAATGATTTCAAAAGATTAATTGAGCGCTGAATATTCTTCAAAACCTACAGGCTGATATTCAAGATATGTTAATCATCAGCAACATGGACTTAAACGAGAAATGAAATAAAAATTTACAGAGCAAAGTTTGTCCAAATGGGAAATGGAAAATTACGGCGCATGTTCTCCAACACAGTTTGTGTTCATATTGTTGACTCTAATGCTTCCGTGTTAGGAGTTTCCAGCAGCCTCTAAGATGAAAAACGTTACTGTGAACAGTCCACCTCCCTAAGGAAAAACACAGAGGACTCAACAGAATAGTTAACCTCACTTACGAAGGGATAAAGTTAAACTTTGATACTGACTAGGAACATAAATATGTGGCTATTTATCTTACTGATTATTGTTTAAATGGTGTTCTAAAGTAAACGTTTATTAAAACATAATTTAAGCAGTGTAAAAATCACTGTTTTTAAGTGTACAATCGGATAAGTATTGAAACGTGATATAGGTGTGCACCATCATCACGAATTCAGGATGTAGAATGTTTCCCTCAACACCAACATTTTCCTTCTACCCCTTTGCTATCACATTTCCTGCTGGATCTTGGCAACCACTGATGTTTTCCTTCTCTATAGTTTTAACTTGTATATAATTTAAAATAAATGAAGTCATACATGAAGTATTTTATATCTGGCTTCATTAGTTCAGCATCATACTTTTCAGATATATCTATAGTGTTGTGTATATCAGTAGAATTTTTTTGGTTGCTAAACAATAATTGGTATAATTGACAGTAAATCACACATTTATTGTTATCTATATTAATAACCCAAAATCATTATTTTATAATCGTCATTAATAAGTCATAATTATTATTTATATTAATAATACAATAATTATAACAATAACCCCAAATTATATAATCCTCCAAAATATATATTATTAACCCAAGATTTATCCATTTGATAGTTGATGGATAATTGGATTGTTTTAGTTTTTAAAGCAATTTTAATTAAATATATATTACACAGCATACAATTAATTTCAAACTTTACATATCAATGATTTCCTTTTTTTTTCCTACTTACATAAGGTATGTCTTCTGTGAATCACCATTATCAAATGGTATAAGTCAATCCCAATAGGACTTCCTGGGATCAATGACCCAGTATATTTTGTGTTCAAATGTTTCTTAAAAATGTCTGTTCTAATTAGGATTTTAAAAGAGGTGTACACTTACTGCCAATACGTCACTAATAATAGAAGTTATCCTGAAATATTTTAACAAAAACTCTTTATGACTCAGCTAAAATGGCAAAGTACTGTTTGACTGAAATGTGCCATTGAGTGATTGAAGTATGTCACTTGTGGGATAATATGTGGGATATAAATTTTCTGACAGATTTTTTTTCTCCAGTCATTTTCCCGTGTAAGGGAATTTAAAGCCATAGTAGTTATTATGTTAAAATTAAGAAAAGATATTCCCATTCATTTTAAAGATATTTCTGTTTTTTAACCATTGAAATAAAATTATTTGAGGCTTATAGGAAAAAACTATTGACTCCAAAATATCAAAGAAAAAATTTTAAGTAAAAATCAATAAATGTCTAAATGTTTAAAAACATTGTAATCTTGTACATATAGATTTTTATATTTTAAAAAATGAGGTTCAATTTACACTCATATTATTTTAAAGTTATGTTAAAATATTTTTAAAATTTTACAGCAAACTTTTAAGTTTAACTTGTATATAGATACAACTAAATACTAGAAGGAATTTTGCAAAGTGCTTAGGGCACACATTGTTCTTACAACACTTGGCAAGTGGTGTAGTTGGGGTACCTTTTCCTTAGTATCAGAAAAAAAAGTTATAATTTACTCGTGTCTTCACACAGAAGGGAATATGAGTCCTAAGGGTAATCTAATTGACCTGTGCCAAATATATAAAATTGTTATATGAATTCTATGAAGAAAAAGAAGTTATTTTTGCGATCCAATATTCCTTTTATTTTATTAAAACTAAACATTTAATTCTATTTTAAAAGTAAACTCTGTATTTTGTACCCTCCAGCTTTTATTTTTTTAATATTATTTTTGATATACCATTCTAGTTTATGCATTTAGTCACATGTAAATAATAGTAAAAAGTTATCCATTCAGGGAGATTATATTTTTGGTAATGGTTAGCCAGGAAATTTTCATCCACTCTTCCAAGGTGAATAACTAGGAAACCTGGAGGGATTGAAAAAAAAGAAGAAATAATAATCGTATGTAATCAAAATCTAAGAGAAAAAGAACAGAAATGCGAGCCGTATGTTTGAAATCATTCTTTACCCAAAGATGTCTGCCAATTCAGAACAATTAGCTGAGTGACTGAGAAACCAAGCAAAAAATCACTACTTTCATAACTTTCTGGAGAGAGAAAGACAGGAAAAAAAAGATGATATAGTCAGCTAAGAACGGCTTCTGTGGTAAAAGTCAACCTTGGAATAAAGACTACGAAAGGCAATGTTAGTACTGGGGGTGAAGTGGAACTACAGGATCCAGACAGGGCCAAAATATATAAATCTCTGAAATTGTACTATGGTGATTTAAGATTGTTTCTATACCTAGATGTTGACAGAAGCAATAATAAATTCTCTCAAAAGGAGTATAATATCATTCTAGGCCTCAAAATATTTTAAATATTTTTATATGAAGTACTAGGCATTTAAACAAAAATTAATAGTAACACAAGGAGATAAGATACTATGTTTGAAATCAAGTCAATAGAATCAATCAACAGAGTCATATATCATGGGGTCATCATGCACAAACTTTGAAAATATTTATGGAACTAAAAGTTGAGATTAATAATGTAATCAGATAATTTGAAATAATAATGATAATAAAATTAAGTAAAAAGTTTATAACTGTAAAGCATCAACATTAGTGAGATAGAAATGCAGAAATTCAGGTCAAAGAAATCAAGTTGATAAAAAAGCTGGAAACATACATGTAGGTATGTATCAATAAAATGTGATCATATCAAAGAAAACTATTCTAAAATCATTTTTGAACCAGCAGTTAAAAAGGAACAAGAGTCAAAATGACAGCAAACTTTTCAATAGCAACATTGTAAATAAAATAATAATAGCACAAATACTTCAAAGAGTTGAAAGAAATTGACACTGCCTTTCAGTGATTTAAAGAATTATAACTTTATGGGGTTTTAATTGAAATACAATAAACTGTATGTACTTAAAGTGTATAATTGGGTAAATTTTAACAAATTAATACATCCTGAAATCATAACGTTGATCAAGACAGCAGACATTTCCATCACCCCAAAAGTTTTCTTTTGCCTCATATTGTAAACATCTGTCCTACAGGTACCATTCTCACGGAGCTGCTGATCTGATTTCTGCCACATTTATTTATTTCTATTTTCTTGAGGTTGTATACATTTCTCTAATTCTATATACTCTTTTCTTCTGCCTAGTTTTTCGTATTTACATAATTTTCTTAAAATTCATTTGTGTTTTTGCACATATCAATATTCCAGATCATTGTATTGTTTAATAGTATTCCATTAAATGCGTATAGTCTAATATGTTTATCCATTCATTTACTGACGAACATTTAAATTATTTTTAGCTCAGTGCTATTACAATAAAGCTTCTATATACATTTTTAAATGTATAAATCTTTGGGTATATTTTTATTTTACTTGGGTAAGTAGGAATGGGATGTCTGAGTAACATGGCATGCAGATGTTTAATTTTTTAAGAGCTTCCAAATATTTTTTCTAAAGTGTTTTTACCATTTTGCATTTCCACTAGCAATGCAGTAGATTTCCAGTTGCCCCATGGCCTCACCATCAATTTAGGTGAGGTGAGCTATTTAGGAAATAGCTAAAACCATGTGGTCAGCTATATTTTAATTTTAACCAATCTAATACATGTATTAAGCATCAAAAATGTACATATTGGTCAAAATATCATGTAAATATCATGGCCTATCCAAGATATTCATGCACACAAGACCTAAAAGAAATCTTTTGTGAAAATATTCTTGAAGGAAATACTTTGGAAAGAACAGCAACAAACCCAGAAGATCCTTATGAAATATATAGGTAGGAAGGTTAAATCAATTAGAAAAATATTGTCTAAAGAAGCAATTTTAAAAAGCCCAACATAGTGAATGTATGCATACTAGATGTATGTCAGTGTTGATGGTGACTATGCAGATATGAAGAAACATCAATCATATCCTCTTTCTTTATGGTGAGACCAAAATGTAGCCATTTTTGTGAATCCCATTCTTGTTCAAATGTATGTAATTTCTAACTCTACTTCAAAGTGCTCTCATTTCTAATAAACCCTTGCAATGCACTGCCTTTCATGTAGCATATTATGACTTTTAATGGATAAAACTAGTGATAGCCTTGATTTTACACTTATTTAGGTGTCTAGAAAATTACTAAACTCATTTCTCTTTCTTAAAATAGAGATTAAAAAACCATTTCAAGTATTGTTATCAGGGTTACATACTGAAGCACTATAGATTTTTCAACAATAGTGACTTACTTTTTTATCATATGATTACAATCTCCTTGAGACAAATATACATTTGTTGAATAAATCACATATAGGATATTTGAATTATAAACAGACACACATAGCTTCAGTGTATATTCTTGTGAATGAGAGTGAGACTATTCAGCAACTAGACCAACATAATATTTAAATAATATTGTAAATAAAATGAGTTTTGTGATTCTCTGGATTATATTCTCTCCAGTATACATAGATTACAATAGCAAAATCAAGCTGTAACCATATCCTGCAGTGGGTGACAAATAACACCTGCCAAACTTTAATGCCAATGTCTCCCTTCAGTGAACAAGTTTCATTAATTTGCTTTAAATTTGGCAGAAGCCTTACTGTTGGAAACTCAATGGCAGACATTTCATTATAAGTCCAGCTGGTAATCATAAGTAGTGTTGAATCTAATGCAATACAAACCCAGCCATTTGCCCTTACAAGATTTTGTGTCAGGTAAAATCCACAGTTCTTACAGATACACGCAAGGCCCAAAGTAGAAGTTAATTACATCCATCCTACGCTACTAACACAGGAACTGACTTAAAGATGCATCCCAAAGCACCAACATCTTTCTCTGCTTCTCACAAAAAAGAGAGTTAAATCCAGTTTTAATTAATAAATGTATAATGAGAATAGATGTTCATGCAGTATGATTCTAAACTCTGCATGGCTGCTTCTAAAATTTAAAACACATAGCTGAACACATTAGAATAGCATAGTCTCCCCATAATGACATATGCCAGTTTTGTGTGTGTCTCTTTTAGTGGCAAATAATTTGTGTAATTTCTTTCACAGAAATGAAAGTGATTGTTTTAAAGAAAAAAAAACATGTTTTCTATTTAGAATAACCTGCAGTCTTATTCTTTAAAATTAATGCATTTTGGCATTGTGAGGTATGGAAATAGCTAAAGCTATGTGCAATATGTCAAAAAATATTTCCTGAAATCTTATAATAAGAGTAATTTATGGACTAGCCAAAAATCAAATCTATGACCAAAGATGACTATTGTGAAATATGACTACATAAAATATTCTTTATCAATTAATAGATTTATCTAATATTTGTGAGCATTTTACTTTGTATCCTAATGACTCATTATCTCTGATGCACTTCTCTAGCTTTTTCATTTTTTAGCCTTGTTTACTCATGATTTCTCTTAATAGTGGTTGAGGAATAACACTTGTTATTACAGGAACTGGGGTGTTTAGTTGTGCTGCAAACCTGTTGCTTTGCTTGTTGCTGCTGAGGAAATAATTGATACTTTGCATATTCTCCTGTCCTCTTTTTCCTACTGTGCCCCTTTGCATGGCTAAAATGGGAACCAATGACTCAATTCTGTATTGGAGAAAGTGAAAACAATTTCTAGACCCATTGTATATGTTTCCTATTTCTGCTGTAAGAAATTGCCAAAAACATAGTGACCTTAAGCAATATAAATATGTTACCTCACGGTTTTAGTTGTCGGAAGTCTAAAATGTGTTCTTAGGGCTGCTTTTCTTCTGGAGGCTCTAGGGAAGAAATAGTATTTTCCAGCTTCTCATGTTTGCCTTTCTCTAACTTTCAAGGCTGCTTTGCAGTGTAATATCTTCCCGCCCTCTCCACTATCACCAATTGACTTCTTGCCTGTCTTTTTTAATGACCATGTGATTACATAAGAGCCAGTGGGATAATACAGGATGATCTCCCCATCTCAAGATCCTTAACTTAATAAAATACACAAAGTCCTTTTTTCCATCTAAGATAATATATTCACAGTTTTCAGGAGTTAGGACATGGACATCTTTGGGGATTATCAATGAGTCTACCATACTCATGAAGTACTAACTGCTTGGTACAGAAAGTTGGGTGGGTGATATGGTTTGGCTGTATACCCACCCACATCTCATCTTGAATTCCCATGTGTTGTGGGAGGGACCTGGTGGGAACTGACTCATGAATTGAATCACGGAGGCAGGTCTTCGCTGTGCTTGTCTTCTGACAGTGATTAAGCCTCATGAGACCTGATAGTTTTAAAAAGGGGAGTTTCCCTGCACAAGCTCTCTTCTCTTGTCTGCCACCTTATAAGACATGCCTTTCACCTTCTACCATGATTGTGAGGCATTCCCAGCCATGTGCAAATGTAAGTCCAATAAACCTCTTTCTTTTGTAAATTACCCAGTCTCAGGCAGGCATTTATCAGCAAAATGAAAACAGACTAACATAAGAAATTGGTACCAGTAGAGTGGGGCATTGCTGAAAAAATACCAGAAAAATATGGAAGCGACTTTGGAACTGGGTAACAGGCAGAGGTTGGAACAGTTTAGAGGGCTTAGATGAAGATAAGAAAATGCGGGAAAGTTTGGAACTTTCTAGAGACTTGTTGAATAGCTTTGACAAAAATGCTGATAGTGATACGAACAATAAGGTCCAGGCTTGAGGTGGTCTCAGACAAAGATGAGGAACTTTTTGGGAACTGGAGCAAAGGCGACTCTTGCAATATTTTAGCAAAAAGACTGGTGGCATTATGCCCCTGACCTAGAGATTTGTGGAATTTAACTTGACAGAGATGATTTAGGGTATCTGGTGGAAAACATTTCTAAGCAGCAAAGCATTCAAGAGGTGACTTGGGTGCTGTTAGAGGCATTCAGTTTTATAAGGGAAGCAGAGTATAAAAGCTTGGAAAATTTGCAGTCTGACAATGCAGTAGAAAAGAAAATCCCATTTTCTGAGGAAACGTTAAAGCTGGCCACAGAAATGTGCATAAGTAATGAGGAGCCAGATGTTAATCCCCAAGACAATGGGGAAAATGTCTCCAGGAATGTCAGAGGTCTCACAGCAGTCTCTCCCACCACAGGCCCAGAGACCTAGAAGGAAAAGTGGTTTCTGGACCAGGCCCAGGGTCCCTCTGTTGTTTGCAGTCTGGGAACTTGGTATCCTGCATCCCAGCTGCTCCAGCTGTGACTAAAAGGGGCCAAGACACAGCTTGGGCTGTTGTTTCAGAGGGTGGAAGCCTGAAGCCTTGACAGTTTCCTTGTGGTGTTGGGAGTGTGGGTGCACAGAAGTCAAGAATAGAGGCTTGGGAACATCCTCCTGGATTTCAGAGGATGTATGGGAATGACTGGATGCCCAGGCAGAAGTCTGCTGCAGTAGGAGGCCCTCATGGAGAACCTCTGATACAGTGATACAGAAGGGAAATGTGGGGTTGGAGCCTCCACACAGAAGCCCTACTGGGGCACTGCCTAGTGGAACTGTGAGAAGAGAGCTATCGTTCTCCAGACCCCAGAGGAATATATCTGCTGACAGCTTAGATCAGGCACCTGGAAAAGCTTCAGACACTCAATTTCATGTGGGCCTGTGAAAGCAGCTGGGAGGGAAGATGTACCCTGCAAAGCCATGTGGGCAGAGTTGCCCAAGACCATAGGAACCCACCTCTTGCATCAGTATGACATGGATGTGAGACATGGTGTCAAAGGAGAGCTTTTTGGAGCTTTAAGATTTGACTGCCCCACTGGGATTCAGACTTGCATGGGGCCTTTAGCCCCTTTGTTTTGGCCATTTGGAATGGTTGTATTTACTCAACACCTGTATCCCCATTGTATCTAGAAAGCAACTAACTTGCTTTTGAACTGGGTAACAGAAAGAGACTGGAACAGTTTGGAGGGCTCAGAGGAAGATAAGAAAATGTATAAAGGCTCATAGGCATAAAGGACTTGCCTTGTCTCAGATGAGACTTTGGACTGTGGACTTCTGAGTTAATGCTGAAATGAGTTAAGACTTTGGGGGCTGTTGGGAAGGCGTGATTGGTTTTGAAATGTGAGGACATGAGATTTGGGAAGGGCCAAGTGTGGAATTATATGGTTTGGCTGTGTGCTCATGCAAATATCATATTGAATGCCCATATGTTGTGGGATGGGTGCAGTTGGAGGTAATTGAATCAGGGTGGCAGGTCTTTCTAGTGTTGTTCTCATCATAGTGAATGAGTCTCACAAGATCTGATGGTTTTAAAAATGGGAGTTTCCCTGTACACTCTCTCTTCTCTTGTCTACTGCCTCGTGAGATGTGTCTTTCACACTCTGCCGTGATTGTGAGGCCTCCCCAACCATGTGGAACTATAAGCCCATTAAACCTGTTTCTTTTATAAATTGCCTGGTCTCAGGTATGTCTCTATTGGCAGTGTGAAAACGAGCTAATACAGATGGTGAAACATGTCTTAGTCTTATACTAATATAGCTGGAGAAACAGGTTTCTTAGCTTTATCTTTAGGAAAAGAACTACCATGGTTATGTTAGTAGCTGGTGGAGGTATGCTTGTACTTTTTTTTCCTCTAACTGATATCTGCTTTTTAATGAAGTAGGTACAAGTGCAAAGTTAATGAAATATATTCTAGTTACGTTAGAATAACTTAATTTGAGTAGTTTGTGTATTTCAAGCTTTTGCAGACAAACACCATAGAGATATATACTATAGCTCTGAGAATTTATCTCTATAGAGATAAATGCTCAGTCTTTCAGATATCTGCTACCACTTCCTTCCCTTTCTAGTTTATAAACTAGCTTACAAACTTACAGTGCAGAGGGAAAATTGATTCTGCAGATCCAACAAGACCTCTAGACTTTCAAATTTCTGGGTTGTTAGCAAACTAGTTTGTTACATGAACTGAAGACTATTGAGGTATGTCTGATGTTCTTGGGCTCTTCGAGTGGCTGATTCCCAACAGTGGAGTTTTGGCCATGGGCTTCCAGACTCAATATTTCCAACCACAGAGGTATTATTTTTCCAACCTGACTTTCAACAAACCACATGCAATCTAAGTAGCTTTGAAACCAACCCAGTTGCCCAGAACTGAACTGATGTTTACGTTTTTTTAAAGAAACATAGAAATCGACACACCCAGTCTTTTTTTTTTTTTTTTTTTGAGATGGCTTCTTGCTCAGTCACCCAGGCTGGAGTGCAGTGGTGTGATCTCTGCTCACTGCAAGCTCTGCCTCCCAGGTTCATGTCGTTCTCCTGCCTCAGCCTCTCAAGTAGCTAGGACTACAGCCGCCCACCACCATGCCCAGCTAATTTTTTGTATTTTTAGTAGAGACAGGGTTTCACTGTGTTAGCCAGGATGATCTCCATCTCCTGACCTCATTATCCGCCTGCCTCGGCCTCCCAAAGTGCTGGAATTACAGGCGTGAGCCACCGCATCCAGCCACTCCCAGTCTTAAAACTTAAGAAAGTTACAGTTTTCTTATCTGAGTTCCTTTCTCAGGAAACCAACCTTCAGCCTTCTCAGATAGTATCAATGAACTGAAACTTACCAAATCATTGCATCTGTACAATAAGACACTAGACCCCTCATCCATCATAATTGCCTAACTGATCACCTGCTTCCTGTTAACCAACTCCTCTTCCTTACCTCTTGCTAATTCCTGTTTTTCTGCATGCAGCTACATTTCTTCTCTGCTACATAAACCTCTCATTTCAGTTGATCAGAGAGAAGAATTTAAGACTGATCCCCCATGTCCTCAAATGCAGCACCCAATTAAAGCTTTTTTCCCTGGCAACATTCGTTGTCTCAGTGATTGACTTTCTATGCAGTGAACAGCAGGATGTACACCAAACCCCTGGTGTTCTGATAACAATTTCATGTATTTTATTGGGAAGACTGGGACCCAGGGAGCCTCTACATAGAGTTATAAGACCATGGTGTATCAAAAAATTATTTAATTCACCTATTTAGGTACTATCTAATAATGATTCATTGTCTCTGCCTTGCACTATGTTTGAAGCGCTTCCTACAGACTTATATAGGCTCACAATTTTCCTTACCTAAGCCTGAAAAATAGAGTTCCCTACCTGATTTTCCACTACTATGCCAAAGCTATGTGGAAGTTTCTAATTTCACTCTGGCCAATAAGTGTGGGCCAAAGATGTTGGTAAATTCAGAAACAAAACTCCAATACATAATATTCTTTTAGTGTAGTTATGATGTATTTTTTCTCCTCACAAAACATCGTGTTTGAAAGGGAAAATGTGGTATCTTCTAAAATTATTTTTACATCTTGTCTCTGTTCTTCGTAGCTGAGAAAGCCTCATTTTTTAGTTATCAGTGGCACAACTAATGCTTAGCTACGTTTTCTGACTGTTTGTAATTACTCATTTGAATTTGTATAACATATATTATAGTGAAAAGAAGTTGGATATAGTTTGCATTTTGTATTGGGTTCTATTTTTTCCAGTATAAATGTTTATTTTGAATTTGAATCTTGGTCTTAATTTGTTGTATTATTTTTCCTTTGCTAATAATCTAGATTATAACATCTAATGAGACAAAATTTTGCTGATAAAATCATTTAAAACATTTGAGTCATTAAAACTATTATTTTTTCTAAAATGATGTAATACATTACTTTGGTAAAATAACTTACTCATGAGATCAGAAAATATTAAGTGAGTGAAAGACATTTTTCTAGGCATCCCAAAGGAGACTGACTATTTACAGTAATTTAGTATAAATATTTAAACTAATAAATTTAAATCATAAGGAAGTTATTCATGCCCAAGATAACAAAATAAGAAAGTTGTTAAGGCAAAAACTCATCTTTTACATATTATAAATAGTGAGAATTTGTGCTGGATTGAAGCATTGTTTAGATAAAGACCAAACAGTAGATATTAGAACCAAGCACTTCAACAGCACGTGAAAAGCTTTAATTTCAACTGCATAAGGAGCCAATGAAGATTTTTGATTAGGTAAATTATATAAAACTTTATAATGATTGTTCTAGGTTAAGTATTTAAGATGTGCTGTAGGTAGAATATATCTGTAAGAACAATTAAAAATATAAAGATAAATTTATGGATTTCCAATATGTACAATCATTTTCAAGAGAAATTCTTGAGGTAGAATTAGTGGAATATATTCATTCATAGCAAATTACAGAAAGCAATTAAAATGATTTTAGGTTTTCATGCCTTTGTGGCTGGCAGAACTGCGTTATTGAGAAAAAAAGAAAGTCATAGGGAAAAAGTTCACATGGGGAAAGAAGTGAAAACCTAGTGAATGGTTTAATAGACACAGCATGGTATCTACACTGCTACTATATTTGTTAGATCCATTATTATCTTTCCTTCCATTATTAAAACAGCTTCCTAACAAATTGTTCTGCTACTACACATAAGCTAACCCCTCACAATATCCTACAAGGTTATACATGATTTGACTACATGTTACCACTTTGACTTCCTCTTCTCTTTTTCTTCCTGCTTATTTAATCTATAGTAGTCTCCTTGATGTTTCTTGGTTCAGTCAGTGGTATTCTTGCCTCAGTGATGACCCCTCTCCCTGGAAGTCTTATACTCAAGATACCTGCCTTGCCAAATTCCTCATGGTGTTTTAGCCTTTCCTTAAATATCTCATCAATGAGTCTATCCTAATCAGCCACCTCCACTGTTATTTTACTGGAATCCTATTGGAGTGGTGGTAAAGTGTGGAAAACAGGAATATTTTGTGTGTTTTTTATTAAATCTTAATATTTTAATAAGGTCTGGGTCTTGTCCCTGAGACTTTAAAAAGTGTTTCTTCAGTAATATAGCTCTGCTTGCAAGCCCAGGCTCTGCCTCCTTTTCCTGGTTGAAAAGTTCTCAATGTACACGCTTGGAATCTTGATGCTACAATGAGGTTTTGTGTTTGTTTATTTCACTTTTGATGTGACAGGAAGTCTAGAAGGGACTGGAGTCTTTTTCCTTGCAAAAGACTCTGTGTATGTCACATATTATATTTCATTATGATTACACTTGTATTTTCTATCCTGCTGGAGCCAACAGAGGGTCTTTCTCAGATCTCCACAGAAAGAACCTGGTGACATTTCCAAAGATAAAGTCCAGAAATGTGTGTATCCTGCAAAAAAAAATATGATTTTCTTATTCTCACTCTAGTTTTTACTCTACACTTCTACACTCAGCTTCCAGCAGTATAGAGACCCTACCAGTTATTGTCTTTAGTGCTGTCTTTTCTAGATGAGAAGATTTTTATTGTGTCTCTCTGGACTTGCCTGTCTCTCCAGATTTCATCATGACAATTTACTCTGACCTTATTTCTCTGGTGGACACATGAAAATGCCTTGATTTTCTGTATGTTCAGCTTTTTCTTGTTGTAAAGACAAGTGTGATGACTTCTAAGCTCTTCACATGTTGGAGTTGAAACACAAGTCTGATGGATACATTTTCAAATTAAAGCCACCATAATTTCCTAAAAAAGTAAAAGGGGGATATAAGAATTAAAATGTGGTATGTATAGCTGAAAGCAAGAAGGGAATCATTTTATGGACTATTTATCTTCAGATCTCTTGTCTATGAGGTGAATAAGCTCATCTGTGTAAGCTCTATTTATTTGGCATTTCACTTACAATCATCTATAATAAATCCTTCTAGATATATATTTTTAAAATTTTTGATATGTCATTGTGTCTAAATTGTGTCTAAATACATGTATATATGTTTGTAAATCAAATTAAAAAGTATACTAGATAAGAAATTGATAATAATAGAAGGGAAGAAAAATAAGAATAAAAGAAGGACAATGTGGGATACATCACATTTGAAATGGCTAATTTTTAGTCACACTGACTGTTTTACTGCTTTTCATCTGTACTGAGACTGTTGACACATCTATGCCATTTATTACAGGCTTGTTTTGCTAGGAATGGCCCAAAGCTTCTTCACTTACAGTATTCTCTTCATCTCCCCAACTCACGTGCAAAGGTCACTTTTAGAAAATATAAGAAAATAATCAGAAAGCCACTTCTAGAAGTAGTTCTTTTTTAATTTTTTAATTATAATGGATACATAATAGATGCATGTATTTATGGGGTACATGCAATATTTTGATATAAATATACAATGTGTGATGATCAATCATGGTAATTGGAGTATCCCTCACCTCAAGAATTTATTATTTCTTTGTGTTAGGAGGATTCTAATTCCACTCTTTCAGTTATTTTGAAATGTACAATAAATTAGCCTCAATATCTGGGTCTGCCTTAGCAGCTCTGACAGCACACATCCCTCCTGGCTGTCACTCTGTGGCAAAGGCAATTTCAATCCTCACTGCTCAGCCTGAACTGGAGATCTCCATCCTAGAAAAATGAAACTCTATATGCCTTTTGCCTCAGAAGATAGAATTTCCTTCTCAACCCAAATCCTGTTAACACTAACAAATTCCACCTGTTTGAATTATTTTTTGTAGAATAACTTCAAATGAGATTAATCTCATCTTCAGGAAGATCCCACATTATTATATCCTTGCAGAATTTCCTGGACTGGAGGAAGTTAAAAGGTATCAGAATACAATATAATACTTTGTTGTTAGTATGTCCTGAGCTAGTCATTCTAAAATAGTCTTGTGTGTAGGTCAGTATTCAAAATAATATACTTTAAAAAAATCTTTAGCATAAAGTAATGTTTTTTTTTTTTCTTGCCTTCTTTACTTGCTTTTAGTACTGAATCTCAAACTTGTGATTCATATAAACATAGTTTCATCAGTACAATCAGGTGCTCAAGAACAAGCACTAATTTAATTATGCATGCTTCAAATTGCTGAAAGTTTTATGCCATACTTGCATAGGTCAAGAGAAATATAGTTCCATTATTTGCTGATGCAGGAACATGTGTTTCTGTGGGATTTTAAGTCAGGTAACTTTAGGAATAATTTTCTACCAGAAGCTAGATAAATTTTTTATTAGATATTATTCCAAGGGCCTGAGGAATGGACTGATACTGGTCAGAACATAAAATTCATACACTACAAGCAGAAATGTTCATATCTGAATGAGATTTTACAAGGATTAACATTCTATAGGCATTATGCTTGGGACTGGAATTTACACATCCCATGAAAGATTCTTTCGGAGTCCAAATCACTGAATGTCAAAGTAAGCAGTAACTTGTATTGTATTGACATGTATTGATGTCATCATATCTAAGCAATACTTGTATTATACTGACATGTATTGATATCATCATATCTAAGCAAGAGAAAGGGGGAAATATGCTAGTATTTGCACAACAGATAAACTACTCTTCTCCTGGGCGTGGTACAACATGGCCTAGAAAATCAGAAATAACTAATTCCATACAGTAGTGACACAAAGTCAATGCTGATTTATAATCGGTATTGTTTGTTAAGAAGTGGTTGACTTGGCCAGGCACAGTGGCTCTCTCCTGTATTCCCAGCACTTTTGGAGGCTGAGGCAGGTGGACCAAGAGGTCAGGAGATCGAGGCCATCTTGGTCAATATGGTGAAACCCCATCTCTACTAAAATACAAAAAATTATACAGGTGTTGTGGCGTGTGCCTGTAATCCCAGCTACTTGGGAGGCTGAGTCAGGGGAATTGCTTGAAGCTGGGAGACAGAAGTTGCAGTGAGCCGAGATTGCACCACTGCACTCCAGCCTGGTGACAGAGCAAGACTCCACCTCAAAAAAAAAAGAAAAAAAAAAAAAAAAAAAAAAGAAGTAGTTGACTTAACTACAACCCAAAAAAAGGCTTGTGGATGTTATAATGTTGATCAAGCAGACTATGTATTAGTCTGTTTTCATGCTGCTGATAAAAGACATACCTGAGACTGGGCAATTTATAAATTTATTTATTAGACTTACAGTTCCATGTGGTTGAGAAGGCCTCACCATCATGGCAGAAGGTGAAAGGCATGTCTCACATTGTGGCAGACAAGAGAAGAGAGTTGTGCAGGGAAACTCCCCCTTTTAAAACCATCAGACCTCATGAAACTTATTCGCAACCATGAGAACAGCATGGGAAAAACCTGCCCCTATGATTCAATTACCTCCCACTGGATCACGCTCAGAACACATGGGAATTCAAGATGAGATCTGGATGGGGACGCATCCAAACAATATTATTCTGCCCCTGGCCCCTCCAAAATCTCATGTCCTCACATTTCAAAACCAATCATGCCTTCCCAACAGTCCCCTAAAGTCTTAACTAACTTCAGCATTGACTCAAAAGTCCACAATCCAAAGTCCCATCTGAGACAAGGCAAGTCCCTTCTGCCTATGAGCCTGTAAAATCAAAAGCAAGTTAGTTTCTTCCTAGATACAATGGGGTTACAGGCATCAGGTAAATATAGCCACTCCAAATGGAAGACATTGGCCAAAATGAAGAGACTACAGGCTCAATGCAAGTCCAAAATCCAGCAGGGCAGTCAAATCTTAAAGCTCCAAAATGCTCTCCTGGGACTTAATTTCTCACATCCAGGTCACACTGATGCAAGAGGTGCCTTCCTGTGGCCTTGGACAGCTCTTTCCCTGTGGCTTTGCAGGGTAAAGCTGCCCTCCTGGCAACTTTCATGGGGTAGCATTGAGTAACTGTGGTTTTTCCAGGCACACAGTGCAAGCTGTTGGTGGATCTACCATTCTTGGGTGTGGAGGATAGTGGCCCTCTTCTTATAGTTCCACTAGGCAGTGCCCCAGTAGGGACTCTGTGTAGGGGCTCCAACCCTACATTTCCCTTTTGTATTGCCCTAGCAGAGGTTCTCTATGAGGGCCTACCCCTGCAGCAAACTTCTGCCTGGCCATTCAGGCATTTCCATACATTCTCTGAAATCTAGGTGGAGGTTCCAAATCTCAATACTTGACTTCTGTGCACCTGCAGGCTAAACACCATGTGAAAGCTGCCAAGGCTTGGGACTTCCACCCTCTGAAGCAACAGCCTGAGCTGTACTTTGGCCCCTTTTAGCCATGACTGGAGTGGCTGGCACATAGGATAACCAGTCCCTAGGCAGCACAGAGCAGGCGGGCCCTGTGCCCAGCTCATGAAACCATCTTTTCCTACTAAGTTTCTGGGCGTGTGATGGGAGGGGCTACCATGAAGACCTCTGACATGCCCTGGAGACATTTTCCCCAATGTCTTGGAGATTAACATTTGGCTCCTCATTATTCATTCAAATTTCTGCAGCTGACTTGTATTTCTTATCAGAAAATGGAATTTTCTTTTCTATTGTATTGTCAGGCTGCAAATTTTCCAAACTTTTATGCTCTGTTTCCCTTTTATAACTGAATACCTTTATGGCACCCAAGTCACCTCTTGAATGCTTTGCTGTTTAGAAATGTCTTCTGCCAGATACCCTAAATCATCTCTGTCAAGTTCAAAGTTTGCAAATCTCTATGGCAGGGGCAAAATGCCACCAGTCTCTTTGCTAAAACGTAACAAATGTCACCTTTGCCCCAGTTCCCAAGAAGTTCTTCATCTCCATCTGAGACCACCTCAGCCCGGACATTATTGTTCATATCATTGTCAGCATTTTTGTCAAAGACATTCCACAAGTCTCTAGGAAGTTCCAAACTTTCCCACATTTTCCTGTTGTCTTCTGAGCCCTCCAAAACCTCTTCCTGTTACCCAGTTCCAAAGTCACTTCCAATTTTTCACATACCTTTTCAGCAAAACACTACTTCTGGTGCCAATTTACTGTATTAATATGTTTGCACACTGCTGAAAAAGATATACCTGAGACTGGGAAATTTACAAAAGAAGAAGTTTATTACACTTACAGTTCCATATGGCTGGGAAGGCCTCATAATCATGGCAGAAGGTAAAAAGCACATCTTACATGGAGGCAGACAACAGAAGAGAGCTTGTGCAGGGAAACTCCCCTTTTAAAAGCCATCAGATCTTATGAGATTTATTTGCTATTATGAGAACAGCATGGAAAAGACCTGTCCCCATGATTCAATTACCTCCCACCGGGTCCCTCCCACAACACATGGGAATTCAATATGAGATTTAGGTGGGGAAACAGCCAAACCCTATTAGACTACTATGGCAGTTCACTAAAAATCAGATCAATTAATGAAATGCCAGATCTGAAAGACTAATCATGTTCATATGCTAAAAATAAGAAATTCAGTTGTTGCATAGTAATAACCAGGTTCTTCATTTCTTGACAAATATTTCTAAAACAAATGCTCTTTTTCAGTTTGGTAGTCGTAATTATTCTTTAATTTCAAGTGTGTTAAAATTGATTACCAATATTATCCAAATATTATCTGCAATATTTTGGCTATATATCCCAAAGTATTATTTTAAACCTAGGAAATTAAAAAGAATCTCACACTTTTTAAAGTTAAGATAGTCAGAAATATCTTGTAGCCAATTACCATAGCACCAAAAATAAAGCAAAAACTAAAATATTGAGAAGGAAGGACTTGTCATAGTTCTTACATTACCAAAGAAACTTAGTCTAATGTTGGATACCAACTTTTACCTGTCCTCAATGGCTCAAGATGGGATGAAATGCCTTTCTCAGACTGTAAGTATCCTAAAAGGGAATGAGGCTGGAAAATTCTCCGTCATCTTCTGAGGAAATATTGCATTTTCTCTGCTATACTTATAAGCAGTGTGTGGGAGTGGGAGAGGTGCTATGTACATTTTTAACAGAACTAAAATATATCAAAAATATGTGTTCATGTGTAAGAACTCCAAGCCTTCTTCACTAGGTTTGCTGTTAATACATATTTATGCTTCAAAACCAGATAAATGGGTGTAATAAAATAAAATAAATATTTTTCAGGGTCTTCTCTGTTGGAATCCTGATAATAGAATAAGAATAGAAAAAAAATGAAAAGAAAATCAATGAGTATACTAAATTGACTTGGATGATGAGTGTAAAGGTACAGAGACTAGGAAGAGTGAAGAAAATACCTGTTCTTTCATAAGCAAAGACTTGAATGGGCAGGTGTTATCAACTGGACTCCCTATAACATTCATTGTTACACAAGCAAACACACTTGATGATGAGGAGATTATTGGCCCAGTTTAAGGACAAAGGCAAGTTCTGTATGTACTTAAGCATTTCTAGTGAATCATGTGAATGTTCTGAACTGGGAAACTTCAAAAGCAATTTGCCTTAAAAATATTAGGTAATAAATTATAGTCTATACTTTAATAAAGGTCCATTTTTGTCAGGTCTATACTAGAATTATCTAGTGTCTATATGGTAATTTGTCCAATATAGTCCTTTTTAACAACATTTGAGCTTAAAAAGCTTACCATTGTGTTCATTGGAATATAATTATTAATTTTATGAGTACGTTGTAAGTTAAATGCTTAGCATGGGAAATTTCCCATGTTTCAGACTCATTTCTTTATGAGAGCTATGAATTTTTATGTTGTCAGAAAGCAGTAACTTTCTTGTAATAGGCCATATTAAATTGCTGACAATAACAGATTCATTTCTCAAAATAAATGCAAGTGTGAATTTTTTCTGCCATAATTAGACATTAAAATGTATTTTCAATGACTTTTGAATGATGGACTTACTTTCAAAATGTCTTTTTGCGAAAATCGGTACACACGATACCATGAATTTTATTAGTTATGTAATAATTGAGCATATATTTAAAATCTGCACCTCCAGAGTGGGGAAGGACTAAATGGTTCTGACACAATTGATTGAATATGAGAGTCTCAATAGCAAGGGTAATGTGGGAGAAAAAAATCATGTATAACTACAAGTCATAGAAAACAAAAAACTATTCAAATCTAAATTAAAATTGATTTCATATAAATGTTTTTATTTAAAATACATCATACCCTAGGAGCATATTTACCGTTCTAGGCATGTCCTACAGAAACATAGAGATAAAACAATAGTTGAAATAACATAAAGTCATGAAAAGTGTACTACTTCCATGATGACCAGGCAAGCTTCAGGTCATTGAAATGATACAGCTGTGGCATGACCAGCATTAATGACAGTCTCTTTCAGGGTATTGTACATGTACATGGTACATGTGAATTTGGAGAAATAAGGGTAATTTACATGGTGTAAACTGCCTTACATATATATATATAGAAATATATATATGATAAATAAGATTAGTTTTCTAGATTTTTTTTTTGCTTATATAAGTTACCTGTAAACATTTCTCTATTTTTCTGCTACATATGTCTACATTGAGAAAAATACTTTTTAGTAATCTTAGTGGTTTTGACAATATATGAATTTTTCTTTGCATGGAAGACTATATGGAGTGAGGGCACTTTATGAAGTGGGCCCTATTTCTCTTGTCCTTTCATAATAAGATAAATGTTATATAGATAGAAACTGACCTGGATTACTTAGGTCTGAACTCAGATCACATAGAACTTTAACCGTTAAACAAACGAACCCTTAACAGAGGCTACACCATTAGGATGTCCTCATCCAACATCGAGGTCATAAACCCTATTGTCAATACTGTTATCCGTAGGGTAATTTATTCTGTTGATCGAATTATTTGGTCAATGTGTATTAACTCACTTAGACTAGTGCAGTCTTAGTTTAGGTTGTTCGGAGGTTGAACTATGCTCCGAGGTCACCCCAACCAAAATTTTTAATGCAGGGATAGTAGGCTAGGGCCTCTAGGCTTGTTTGGGTTTTTATTTGCATTAATGAATTAAAGCTCCAAAGGGTCTTCTAGTCTCATTTGTTTATATCTGCCTCTTCACAGATAGGTCAATTTCACTGATTAAAAGTAAGAGACAGGTGAACCCTTGTGTGTCCATTCATACAAGTCCTTATTTAGGGAGCAAGCGATTATGCTACCTTTGCACGGTCAGGACACCATGGCCGTTGAACATATGTCACTGGGCAGGCAGTGACTCTAATACTGGTAATGCTAGAGGTGATGTTTTTGGTAAACAGGTGGGGTAAGATTTATGGTGTTCCTCCTACTTTTTGCAATCTTTCCTTAGAGCATACCTTAGTTGGGTTAACAGTGTAAATAATAGGGTACTTATTATATCATTTATTAATATTAGGTTGTTAACTGTCAGTGGGTTATTCCAGTCTGATGTAAACTTATGCAATGGAGAATGCTTATATTAACATTATTGGTTCTATTAAGTAATAGATTAGTCCAATATGATGTTAGGAGTTCAGTGATTAGAATTGAAGATAGTTAGATGTTGAGCTTTAAATGCTTTCTTAATTGGTGGCTGCTTTTGGGCCAACTATGGTGGTAATATTTTTTACTTGCTGTAGGAACGTCGTTTCCTAGGGTCTAAAGAGCTGTCCCTCTTAGACTAACAGCTAAATTCACAGGGAGAGTAAATAATTCTGTGGGTAAGTTTAAAGTTGAACTAAGATTCCATGTTGGACAACCAACTATCACCAGGCTTGGTAGGCTTGTCACCGCTAGTCATGAATCTCCCAACTATTTTGCCACATAGGTGGGTGTGCTCTTCAGTTGTTCTTGGATAGCTCATCTGGTTTTGGGGGACTTGCCTATAATTCTCTGTGTAAAGTTACTTCTAGTTAGTACATTATGCAGAAGGTATAAGAGCTTGTCTTTGCTTTTTAGTGCTTTATATAGTTCTTTCACCTTTCTTTTACGGTACTATGTCTATTATGCCAGGGTAAAAATTTCTATCACCTATACTTTTGTTTAAGGTAAATGGTTTGATTAAGATAGTTTGATAATATTTTTAGCGAGGTTTGGGGCTAGAGTTGGCTCAAAGTGAACAGATCATGATGAAATCTTCCAGGTGTAAGCCAGATGCTTTGGGTTAAGCTACACTTTGGTTTGTCCAAGTGCACTTTCCAGTACGCTTACCATGTTACAACTTATCTCCTGTATACGTGCATAGAAAGTTTTTAGTAATAGTGATTTCTAGAGTAATATTTGAGGAGGGTGATGAGCGGTGTGTGCATGCTTCACGGCCTTATTCAACCAAGCACTCTGCTCTTGGTTTACTACTAAACCCTCCTTGAGCCCTTAGATTTCATAAAGGTTGTTGTGAGATTTTCTGGATACAGAAAATGTAGCCCATTTCTTGCCACCTCATAGGCTACACCTTGACCTAATGTTTCTATGTGTGTACTTGTGCTTACTCTATAACTTTTTTAGGGTTTGCTGAAGATGGCAGTATATAGGCTGAGGGCAAGAGGTGGTGAGGTGGTTGTATCGGGGTTTATGGATTATACAACAGGCTCCTCTAGAGGGATATAAAGCACCGCCAAGTCCTTTGAGTTTTAAGCTGTTGCTTGTAGTACTCTGGCGAATGGTTTTCTCAGTGTAACTATTAGAGTTTAGGGCTAAGCATAGCGGGGTATCTAATCCCAGTTTGGGTCTTAGCTATTGTGTCTTCAGGGTATTAAAGCCACTTTCGTAGTATATTTTATTTCAGCTGTAGTTTTTTACAACTCAGTTGGAGTTTAGCTTTATTGAGGGTAGACCTTAAACACTCTTTACGCTGAGTTCTGTCAGCTCGGGTTAATCATATGGTCGCGGTGGCTGGCACGAAATTGACCTACCCTAAATATTAGTGTAGCTTAGTTAAACTTTCGTTTATTACTAAAGATTTATCACCGCCGTTTCCCATGGGGGTGTGGCTGAGCAAAGTTGTTTTGAGCTGTATTCATGCTTACTTGATACTTGCTCCTTTTGATCCGGGTGACCTAGAGGGCATTTTCACTGGGGCAGGGATGCTTACATGTGAAATCTTTTTTTTTTTTTTTTTTTATTATACTTTAGGTTTTAGGGTACTACCTGTGAAATCTTACTAAGAGCTAGTAAAAAGGCTAAGACGAAACCTATCTGTTTATAAGGTTGTACAGATCCATCTAGACATTTTCAGTGTCGTGCTTTGAATAATTAAGCTACATTAACTCCATAAATTCTTAAGTGTAAATATTAAAATATGAGAAATAAATAAATAAAAATAGTCTTTTGCAGTTCTGGAAATTCAGGGTCTTTAAAATTGAATTGGCAGAGGTTTGGCTGAGAAGATCACTCATAATTAGAGTATGATTGATTTAGGAGATGATATATGGGGCAACGCTTTCAGGGGATATGCTCAAGGTATTATATTAGTATTAGGGCAGAAATTTAGTTATTATATTTATTATACAAAGGGTAAGATTAATTTAGTAGGAGGGTGTTAAGATTTTTTAGAATAATTACATCAATCGAGGGGTAGCTGTTGAGGCGTTCGTGGTTAAAATATGATTTCTGGGCTCTGACTGGGCTGCATTTTAGTCTCTTGTTTTGGGGGTTTGGCAAGGATACATTTACCTAGGTTGACAGTAAAGTCAGAGATGTGGGGAGGGGGTATTGCAGATTTAATCGGAAATAGTTCTTGAAATTCAGAGTGCATGCGTGACTCTGTCGGTACGGGCGTGAGCGTCGGTACGGGCGTGAGCGTGGGTACGGGCGCGAGCGAGCGTGGGTACGGGCGCGAGCGAGCGTGGGTACGGGCGTGAGCGTCGGTACGGGAGTGAGAGAGCGTCGGTACGGGCGTAAACGTCGGTACGGGCGTGGGCGAGCGTCGGTACGGGCGTGAGCGTCGGTACGGGCTTGCGTGTCTATTAATTGTTATGTCCTTCAAGTATGAATTAATTAACACCTTATGGTTATTATGCCAGCCCGGAATATGAATATAAGGTTAGCTTCTACAATTGATTTGGCAGGAATCAAATCCGAGTTCCTCTACTGCGGATTCGGCAGGGACCAGGCCTTCCGCGATGGTGAGTGATAGCAACCCCCAAAGTTAAAAGTACCAAATGCATGACATGACGGTGCTCCTGTGACTGGTTAATAGGGTGGTAGTCATTAGTCCATGGAAATGTCTTATTTAAGGGGAACGTGTGGGCGATCTTAATTCTATGGCCCTGAAGTAAGAACCAGATGCCAGGTATAGTTTCAGTATAGTCACCCGCAAGTGTCGTGGGCCTGGAACCAGGAGGGTACCACTCCCGAGCGGGATGATGATTTCTCAGAGGTTGGTAGATTAAGAGAGCAAAATATGGTAGGGGATATACATGTTGACGAGGGATTTCTTGACTGAAATGTGCTATGTCCGATGAACGAATGTATGCACTGTGATTTACAGTATGGGTCAATATCCATGTGGGTTAGATTTTATTGTATAGTCAATAGTAGATGTGTGATAGTTGATTAAGAAGTTATTAGTATGTGCTTATATGCATGTGGACTATGCATGTGGAAGATCATAATTTAGGAGGTGTTAATATTAAAAAAACCTAAGAATTCTATAAATATCAGTAGATAGAGGAAACAACATACACAGGAATAAATGTAACATGATGTGCAATGAAATTGTCTTCTCACTGTAGAATACTAACTAGCATTTTAAACATCATTATACATAATAGGAAAAGATAGGTTTATATATTTTATGATTTTACTTAGTTTAGTTCACATAGTAAAATACAGTATATCTGAATTCTCATTAAACTTTTCCAGTTAACTATTAAAAATAGACGCTAGTACATTACCAACTGTGTGTTTTTTCAAGTTGTCCAAATTCATTAAAAAGAAACCTCCAAGACTGGACTGTGTTTATACTCTGATGACTATTTCCCAAAATTCTTTCCTGATTTTGTTTCATATAAGTGTTCATATTCCTAAACCTTTATTTTTCATCTCCCTATGCCTTTGATAACTCTGAGAGTGAAATAATCCATTAATTACAGTATCACCTAAAAGCTGTATCATTAGGTCCAATCATTTCTAGAGCTTCATTTCCATTTTATATATACTTATAAAATATTAGACTGCTTAATATGTACTTTCTCAAATCTGAAGTTATCATTCTCTCTTTCAAAATTGCCAAGGAATATGAATTTCCTGTTATGACTAGCATGATAGTTTATAAATGGTTTCATACGAGACAAGTAATCTAAGGCCTTCTGCTCTAGTAGAAAGCACAATAAACTTGCAGCAAAACATTTCATGTTTCATTTGTGGATCTTCTGCTAATAGGATATGTGCTGTTCAATTATGTGCTTAAACAGTATAAACTTGAGTCTCCATATCTTTATAATATTAATGATAGCACCTATAGATTATGTTATGTGATAATAAAACAATATGTATTACAGTAAACTCCTCCAAAAAATGTTAAGAGCTATAAAGATGTTTATTATTAGTAGTAAAGTTTCTATAATACAAATATAATCAATGTAAATTGCCAGAACCTACTGTACTAATGCATGCTATTATCATTTGAGATAATATAGCACACTTAAAGGAAACAAAACTATGATTTGTATTGACCAGACTCAATCAAAACTTTTAAAAGTCATCTATACCAATTCTGTGGACTTCCTCCACTTCTCCCCAAGCATAAATGAAGTATTTGATTTTATAAAGTGCTAATATGTAAAGAGATTATTTGGTGATTTTGCAAGTTATGTTATAATCAGATCAGATCAATTTTCATCTTTCTCCTGGAAAGTCATGAATCAATAATAAGCTCACTTCTATGGAAAACAACAAATCATCGTTTAAAGGCTCCTTATTCACACAGCCCATGAATTATAAAGCATCACAATAAAAGCAGTAAAAATGATAGCATTAAACCATTTTTTATAAAATTATTACACAATATAGTTAAAAAACAGGTATGGGCTTTGTGAGGTGTGCTCTAGAAACTTAACTCAGGGAATGTAAAACTAGTGATTTCAAGCTTAAGAAACATTACATGCTGCCCATCACGTCCCTCTAAACTCCTACTGAATAGAATTTGAAAGCTGCACAACCAAGCTAGAGGCACCAGGACTGCCTCAGAATTGGTGATAGCAAGTTGGAAAAGTAATCAATGGACTTCGTTACATAATACTTGACATGCATGTGTTTGAAAACCAAAAAAAAAAAAAAAAAAAAAGTAGAAGATATACTAAAATTGATAACAGATAGAATAAGGGAAGAAAAATACAGTAAGAGACAAGAAAATGAAAATAGACAAGAGAAATATCGAATGAGAAGTTATATGTGATGATAATCAAACTATCAGAAATTTCCAAGGAAGGAAGAGAGACAATCTGTGTAATAAAATGATAGCGCAGAAAATTGGAGAGGTAGTTATTACAATGTTCTCAACAAAAGAACTAAACTTCAGGAATGTTAGTGGAGATAGAAAGGGGCCATGTTAACTAGTGCAACTGTGTGTAGTTAAGTAGGCTGTAGGCTGTAGTCTTCACAGGGTCACCTTGTTGGTGTGCCATGTCAAGCAATGAGCCCTGGCATGAGGCTACATCAGTCCTGAGGAAGGGGCTTCATTTCCTAATTAGTCCTCCCCAAAGAGGAGCTTTTTTAAAATTATTTTTTCGTCATCAATCCACCTAAAAAATAATGTTTTCTCTTGCTGCTGTTCCTCCTCCTGCTCTTCCTCCTCCTCTTCCTCTTTCTTCACACAAAGTTACAGTACAAACTTGGTGCAGTCTTTCCCCCCACAAAATGGAACAAGGTTACAGAGGAGAGTGAAAAAATGTTTAAAGCCAGAAAGCGATCAGAACTTTGAGAAAATGTGCATTTTGTGGTATGGGTCACAGGTGGGTAGGAGATTTAAATTCTCCAGTGGATAATAATTAAGCCAGGATAGAAATTGATAGAAAATACAAGGAACATGTTGCAGATATCATTCAAGCTGGATTTGGTAATTACTTTTATGTGGAGATTATACAAAAGAGGAGTCATTTAAAAATAAGGCTCCTAGCCAGGAAGATATAGTACCTAATCAAACAATGGTATAGTATAAAAATAAGTATAAATATTAAATATAAGTATAAAAGTATAAAATATTATTTTAGTATAAAAATAAGAGGAGAGAGAATAATTTTGTAGGTAATGTCATGTGAATTAAGTCTCTTATTAGACTTAATAAGGACACATGAAAACACTATATAAAAATTAAAGGATGTATTATGAAGCCAACTGTATAAATTTCGGGGTAAACCACCTAATATAAATCTGATGAAAAATTTGTTAAATACTAAATCATTTTATTTAATTATTTTATCTCTTCAAACAATTTTGAGGTCTTTTATATGCAGATCATTGAATAATGCTCTAGATATTTACAAATAAGCACCTAACAGTGCCATTGGGTAGATACAGATCCATCCTGTCACTCACATAATAAGCTTATGAAGTCCGTAGTCGAGAATCTACCAAGGTTATACAATGTACTGTGCCATTCTAAGATTTCACTCAAAGTGTATTTGACTTTCATCTGCATTCATTAAAAATTGATATGATAAATAATATGCCTTATTGTTAAATTATGAAAATTTGTAGCTAAATGATCTTAAGAGTTAATGTGTCACGTTCATTAAAAGCTCAAAAATTAATGTGTTTTGAAATGTCCTAGCATCTTCTCAAAATTTTCAACCTAGTTTCTGTGAGTAAATGCAATTTTAAGTTTAAAATCATTACTATGAATTACTGTTGAATTTTAACTGACATGTCATAAGTGAGAGACTCTCTACAATGACTTTAGGACATCCAGGAGTATGAAATTTTATTTAAAATAATGTAATAATTACTGTCTACATGAAACTTCCCATATTTCTTCTAATGATAATTTATATTTTGTCTGTTATATTTACACATTGATTTAAAACAAATATCTTGTAAGATATAATTTCATTCAGTAATGGTGAGTAGAGTGATGGTTTTCCATCATGCTAATAGAAGAGAAACAGGAAAAAAAAGAAGACTCATTCAATTGTGCAGAAGTACCTCAATGGTACCACCACCTTTATAGTTGATGACAACATTTTTGCTTTACTACATGACCATTGTACTATGCCTTAAAATTACAGATATGAATGAGTGGATAGAGATACTGTCTGGAAATGATTTGATGACCTAGTATCATCTTTTTAATAGCAATTAGGCTCTGGAAATGGCACTGGTGAGACTTCGCTGAGTCAATGGATGATAAACAGTGTTTACTCAGCTTGTAAATGTATTCTAAATCATACACCCCAGGAATGTCTAGAAATTCTTATTAAATATTAGTACTATATTTTTCCATGTGTTTAAAGTGGAACGTGCATGAGCAATAAATCTGAACTTACGTTTTTTAATGATTAAGGCAAAATAGTCCATCCTTGGGAAAAAATGAATTTATTGACTATTTGGAGTTCCTTCTGCATTTTACGTCTTTGATAATAATAATGACAGTCTTAAGTGATTGTTATACTATGTCTTCAAAATCAAACTATATCAAAGAGAAAAGAAAGTAAATGGTCCAAGTCTATTCTTTGAATATTGTATCAGAATGATATAAAAGTCTATTTGCATTTTATTTGCTGTGTGATTACTTTTTGTTTTAACAAGTTACGTATTATACTGATTCAAAATTCGAGTCTGTTTCAATTGAGATATTGTAATTTTGGTTTACAAATCGGTTGGCTTATCTAAATTTTACGTCAATCTCACTGGTACTTTACTTACCTCCTGTAGATTTTAATAACAAAAAATAATAAATTTGAAGTAAGAAAATTATGCTTCTTCAAATCATTTGTAAGCACTGACATTTACAAATTTTCTTTTCACAAAATGTTAACTGAATCTCATTTGATAGCATAAATTCTCCGAACACAATAGGTTTTCTTGGAAATTATTGCACATTGATTTTAAATTGCTAACAATATGGTTTCATATTAAGAATGCTTGATGGAATTACAAGTAAGATTCAAAATCCAAGGTGTTTTATTTTGCCTATTTAATGGCAGTCAACTAGAAAATTTTACTGTAATGATAATGAATAGACAAGGACTCAACTATAAATTATAAATAAATACCTTGTATTCTACCCAAAATACAATCCAGTGTTTAGGTTAAAGTTGAGAGTGCACACTGATGGATAAGATAACGAAATTCTTTTATATAATATAAAACTAATCTGTCAAAATTTAAATAAGCTATGTTAAGCCTTTGAGGAGTAAAAATATTGATCAGTGTGTTGTAAAACTGAGTAACAGATATATATCTATTTTAGAAGGAATTTTGTTTTTTTCTGATATTTCATTAATATTTGATTTCTTGCCTATACTACTACTTAAGACAAAACCTCTAGATAATAAGCAATTCTATTCAAAATATATAAACATAAAATATTCTATAATGTGTTCACTTTTAAAATTTACCCATTACTGTTATTTTCAAAACTATATGTTAAATGTATTTCTAAATAAGGTGATAAAATCATGACATTTCTATAATAAATTCATTTTTTTCCCAAGGATGGACTATTTTACCTTAATCATTAAAAAACCTAAATTCAGATTTATTGCTCATGCACATATTCCACTTTAAACACATGGAAAAAATCAACTGAAAATAAAAATATATATATAATTAAGCCCTATGGCATACATTTCTTTCGAGCCAAATAAGGTAGGATCCTGATAGGCTACATATTTCTACATAATTCTAATCTCCTAGGCAAAATTCTGTACACATGATTTTACAACCACTGGTTTCTTACTTGGAATAGCATGTCAGATTGTTGTTTTTTAAGGCATCTCAGAAGTAAATTATACACTGATGTTTAGGAAGAAAGTCTCATCAAAATGAGAAACCAGGCAAATCCTCCATGTTTACAGGAGTAGACTGGATCAATAGTGTATGATTAGGAAAGCAGAAACCACTCAAGATATCTCTCAAAACTATTGGAAGGGCTGGGGAAATAAGGTGATGAGGAGAAGCAAATAAATAAATGAATACATAATAAATAAAAGCAAAGAAAATCTTCAGTTAACCTTTAGTCAACTAGAATGAAGAATTATTTAAAATAAATATTTTACTGAATTGAGTGGTTATTGCCTTAGAACAATATAAATACCATGATGAGTTCAATAACTAAGGTTAGCATAATTTCCTTTAATAACACTAATGGTTCAATCACAAGCACAGATCATTAAATTATTAGTTCAATTTACAAAGTAGAGAGTACGGAATTTTATGAGCACCAGAGATCTTTTCCAGATGAGTAAAAATATTCATTCTCATGATCCTTCTGGTATCTGATTTGAAATAGTGAGTGAGATGATGGTCCCACCAGATTGCATAAGTGAAATTGGTTCAATGATTGGAAGAGTGTGGCTCCAAGAATATATTATGTGGGAGGATCTGGGTAACTAAGAGCTCCCTGAACCTCCATGCCACCAAGCTCACTTTGCCAGAAGAAGCAGTAGTGCTTCCCTTGAATGATGAAACTCATATTTTGCTTTAATAACAATTCTCTTGCCTAAGGTAAGTTCCCTACAGTGGGGAGCTGATGCTCCCCATGCCCCAAACCCCATTTCCCCTAAGACTATCAGTAGAATTAAATATTAGCCTGTCTCTGTGAGAGGTATAAACACAGGATTAAAAACACAAACCTCAGGAAATTGCTAAATGTATAAATAAACTCTGAGGATAATGAAAACAAAAAAGAGAGAATATTACAATTTTACACTAGAGTCAGTTTTAAAAAAATGAATACTTTCCTCCACAATCTGGATTCAGTGGACCAACTGGGACATCAGTATGTGGTTCCAGTTATCCCAGTCTTTACTTGCTTCGTTAACAAGAACATGGCCTCAAAGAAGATTGAGGCAAATAGGGTGGCTGAATATACATATTTAATGATCTGTAAGTGGAGTCAATTATAAAAGGAGAAATGTGCACATATGCAGTTGAGCTTTGTGCCTCTTCATGAGTCGAATGATTTAAAAATGGCAGCGTGAGCATGATCTAAGAGTGGAGTTTTCAACACACTGACATCAAAAGGTGAAGCCAAGGACGCAAAAACCCTCTCTGTGCATCTTCTCCAAACTAGTCTGGTGATCATTGTTGGTTTTTAGGAAGAGACGCACTGTAAATCTGGTGAGCTGTCACATCTGCTGTTGGCTTCAGATGATTGGCCTAAGGAGACAAAGGAATGTGCTTTATATTTTTTGTTTTTCAGAGCTGGTTTCTGTTTATTCCTTAGGAAAGCACTGTGGTTAAAGATTAATAAAGAGGAGTTATACTGAGGTGTATCCAACCTCCCATTCTGTCATGGCCAGGAACTCAGTTTTTAAAGTTTCTCTGGGTTCCCCTTGGCCAAGATGGAGATTAGGATTCGTTCAGTTGATTGGGAGGTTTAAGATTTTATTATTATGTCTCAAGTGAAAAAAGCCACACTGAAAGAGTAGATATTCTGGGATTTTGTTTGTGTAAAATTCCATAAAATGCAAACTAATCTAAACTGACAGAAGCAGGTTACTCATTGCCTGGGGAAGAGGATTAGCAGTTGGGAAGGGGATGTGTAGAGATGTGACAGTATGCAGAAGAAAACTTTTGGCTGTGATGGATTTGTCCATTATCTACATATAATAGTGGTTTTATAGGTGTATACATGTACCAAAACTTATCAAATTGTTTACATATTTTTACTTTATTGTATGACAATTTTATTTCAATAAAGACATTATAAATGTAAAACCAACAACAAAAAATATATAGTCTTCAGCAAAATTTAAAACTTCCTTTACAAATCCCAATTTTAAAAATGAAAAGTCACCCTATTCACGATAAATTCCGGTCTTATTCTTCCCTAACTCGAAGTGCTTGTTTCCAGATTCTGTCAGAGACTGTGCTTCCTAGCCTGTCCGAATGGCCACTTTGCAGGATACAACCCTTTAGAAGAAACAAAGCTCTCCTTTGCAAATTTTTTAACCCTGTGATTCTTCAGTCGACATACTTAATATAATTATTTTGAGAGATCCAAAATATAATTATATATATCAATAATTTATTCTTTTTATTGAAGAATAGTATTCCATTATATGGAAATGCAATTTGTTTACTCACATGTTGATAGACTGCATTGCTTCCAGTTTTTGACTATCGAAAATAAAAATAAAAAAATACAAGTATTTACGCAGAAGCTTTTGTTTGAAAAAAAACACTTTCATTTTTGAAATACCTAGGAATGCAATATCTGTGTCCTATGGCAGGTGTATTGTTAGCTTTTAGTTAAATGGTGACAAAAAAATTAGCTGGGTGTGGTGGCAGGAGCCTGTAGTCCCAGCAACCCGGGAGGCTGAGGCAGGAATGGTGTGAACCCACGAGGTGGAGCTTGCAGTGAGCTGAGATCACGCAACTGCACTCCAGCCTGGGCAACAGAACGAGACTCTGTCTCAAAAATAAAATAAAATAAAATAAAATAAAATAAAATAAAATAAAATAAAATAAAATAAAATAAAATAAAATAAAATAAAATAAAATAAAATAAATGTAGTTCATTACTTCAGAAAATAATAGAGTATCTGTCTATTTTAGTAATCTCCTATAATAAACTTCAGTGAGTGATGCCAAGTATACTGTTTCCCAGTACCACATATGGTGTAATAAAGGATTAAATATTGGAAAGTCCATTTTTTTTTGTTTTGTTTTCTGACCTCAAGGTACAAGGGGGCACTAAAAAGAGCTGAACATCCTACTGCAATTACATTTTTGCTTAAATGAATCTTTAGAAATGTAGCTTCAATGTCACATAGGATAAATATCCATATGAGCAAAATTCTCCCACTTTACTACATTCCCACACTAAAAATTATTACAAAGAGACTAAGACTTATCTTTCATAAGTTATCATTTTATGGACATTTGACATTAAAGGCAGTTAATATAATAAGCTATTTAACAGTTTCAGTATTCATAGCAGAAATTTTGAGTAAGCACCAAGACCTTTGTTTCATTTGCTTGTTATTTTAGATTCAGAAGTACATGTGTCTTTGTTTACATAGGTAAACTTGTGTCACAGGAGTTTGATGTACAGATTATTTTGTCACCCAGGTACTAAGCTTAGTATCCAATAGTAATTTTTTCTGAGCCTCTCCCTCATTTCACCCTCTGATAGGACCCAATGTTTGTCGTTCCCCTCTCTGTGTCCATACATCATTTATTTCCCACTTACGTGTGAGAATATTTGGTATTTGGTTTTCTTTTCCTGCATTAGTTTGCTAAGGATAATGACCTCCAGCTGCATTCATGTTCCTACGAAGGACATGATCTCATTCTTTTTTATGGCTGCATTGTATTCCATGATGTATATGTACCATATTTTCTTTATCCAGTCTATCATTGATGGGCATTTAGGTTGATTCCATAACTTTTCTGTTGTGAATAATGCTACAATGAACATGCACATGCATGTGTCTTTCTGATAGAATGGTTTATAATCCTTTGGTCATATGCCCAATAAGGGGATTGTTGTGTTGAATGGTAGTTATGTTTCAAACTATTTGAGGAGTTGTCAAACTGCTTTCCCCAATCATTGAACTAATTTACACTCCCACCAACAGCGTGTAAGTGTCCTTTTTCTCTGCCACCTTGACAGCATCTGTTATTTTTCTGACTCTTTAGTAATAACCATTCTGACTGGTGTAAGGTGATATTTCATTGTGGTTTTGATTTGCATTTCTCTGATGATCAGTGATATTGAGCTTTTTATTGCTTTTTGGCCACATGTATGTCTTCTGAAAGTGTCTGTTCATGTCTTTTGCCCACTTTTTAATGAAGTTCTTAGTATTTCTTGTACATTTGCTTAAGTTCCTTGTAGATGCTGGATATTAGACCTTTGTCAGATGCAAAATTTGCAAAACTTTTCCCCCATTAGGTAGGTTGCCTGCTTACTTGGTTGATAGTTTCCTTTTCTTTGCAGAAGTTCTTTAGGCTAATTAGATCCCGTTTGTCTACTTTTGCTTTTGTTGCAGTTGATTTTGGTGTATTCATCATGACATCTTTGCCCATGTCTATGTCAAGAATGCTATTACCTAGGTTGTCTTCCAGGGTTTTTATACTTGTGGGTTTTACATTTCAGTCTCCATCTTGAGTTGATTTTAGCATATGGTGTAAGGAAGGGGTCCAGTTTCAATCTTCTGCATAGGGCTAGCTAGTCATCCCAGCATCATTTATTGAATAGAGAGTATTTCCTAATTGCTTGTTTTTGTCAACTTTATAAAAAATAAGATGGTTGCAGGCATGCACCTTTATTTCTTGACTCTCTATTCTGTTCTATTAGTCTATGTGTCTGTTTTTGTACCAGTAGCATGCTATTTTGTTTACTGTAGCCCTGTAATATAGTTTGAAGTTGGGAAGCATGATGCCTCCAACTTTGTTATTTTTGCTTAGAATTGCTTTGGCTATTTGGGCTGCTTTTTGGTTAATATAAATTTCAAAATAGTTTTTTCTAGTTCTGTGAAGAATGTTGTTGGTAGTTTGGTAGGCATAGCTTTGAATCTGTAAATTGCTGTGTGCAGTATGGCTATTTTAATGATATTGATTCTTATGATCAATGAGCATGGAATGTTTTTTCCAATTGTTTGTGTCATCTCTGATTTCTCTCAGTAGTGTTTCATAATTCTTTTTGTAGAGATCTTTCAACTCCATTGTTAGGTATATTCCTAGGTATTTTATTCTTTTTGTGGCAACTGTGAAGAGGGTTGCATTGCTAATTTGGCTCTTGACTTGGCTGTTGTTGATGTATAAGAATGCTGGTAATTTCTGTACATTGATTTTGTATCCTAAATTTGCTGCAGTTATCTATCAGCTTAAGGAGCTTTAAGGCCAAGACTCTGGGGCTTTCTAGATATAGAATCATGCTATCTGGAAACAGGGATAGTTTGACTTCCTCTGTTCCTATTTGGATGCCCTTCACTTTTTCCTTTTGCCTGATTGCTCTGGCCAGGACTTCCAATACTATGTTGAATAAAAGTGATGATAAAAGGCATCCTTGTCTTGTACAAATTTTCAAGGGGAATGCTTTGATCCATTCCATATGATGTTGGCAGGGAGTTTCTCATAGATGGCTCTTACTACTTTGTGGTATATTTCTTCACTATGTAGTTTGTTAAGAGTTTTCAACATGAAAGGATGTTGAATTTTATCAAAGGCCTTTTCTATATCTGTTGCAATGATCATGTGGTTTTGTCTTTTCTTCTGTTTATGTGATGAGTCACATTTATTGATTTGCCTATGTTAAACTAACCTTGCATCCCAGAAATAAAGCCTACCTGATTGTGGGGTTAGCTTTTTGATGTGCTGCTGGATTTCATTTGCTAGTATTTTATTGAGGATTTTTGTATCAATGTTCATCAAGGATATTGGCCTAAAGTTTTTGTTGTTGTTGTTGTGTCTCTACCAGGTTTTGGTATCAGGATGATGCTGGGCTCATAGAATGTGATGGCAAGGATTCCCTCCTCCTCAATTTTTTTGGAATAGTTTCAGTAGGAATGTTACCAGCTCATCTTTGTACATATGGTAGAATTTGGCTGTGATTCCATCTGCTCCAGGGCTTTTTTGGTTGGTAGGCTGTTTATTACTGATTCAGTTTTGGAGTTCATTTTTGGTCTGTTTGGGGATACACATTTCTTCCTGGTTCCATCTTGGGAAGGTGTATGTATCCAGGAATTTATTCATCTTTTCTACATTTTCTAGTGTGTGTGCGTAGAGGTGTTCGTAAGTGTCTCTGATCATTATTGGTATTTCTGTGGGGTCAGTGGTAGTGTCTTCTTTGTTGTTTCTGATTGTATTTATTTAGGTCTTTTTTTTCTTCTTTATTAGTCTAGCTAGCAGTCTATCTATCCCATAATTTTTTTTTTTCAAAAAACCAGCTCCTGGATTTGTTGATCTTTTGAATGGATTTTTGTGTATCTCTTTCAGTTCAGTTCTGATTTTGGTTATTTCTTAACCTTCTGCGGGCTCTGGGATTGGTTTGATCTTGCTTCCTTAGTTCTTTTAGTTGTGATGTTAGGTTGTTAAACAGATCTTTTTAAATTTTTGATGTGGGTGTGTAGTGCTAAAAATTTCCTTCTTAATATTGCCTTAGCTGTGATCCAAAGATTCTGGTAGGTTTTATCTTTGTTTTCAGTAGTTTCAGTCCTCTTGATTTATGCCTTAATTTCATTATTTACCCAAAAGTCATTCAGAAGCAGGTTGTTTAATTTATATGTAATTGCATGGTTTTGAGTGATATTCTTAGTTTTGAATTCTATTTTTATTGTGTTGTGGTCTGAGAGAGAGAGTGGTTGGTATGTTTTTGTTCTTTTGCATTTGCTGAGGATTGTCTCATGTCCCACTGTGTGGTCAATTTTAGAATGTGTGCTATATGCAGAGGAGAAGGATGTATATGCTGCTGTTTTGGGTGAACAGTTCTGTAGATGTCTATCAGATCCATTTGGTCCAGTGTTGAATTCAGGTCCTGAATATCTTTGTTAATTTTCTTCCGTGATGATCTGGCTAGTAATGTTAATGGGCTGTTAAAGTTTCCCACTATTATTGTGTGGGAGTCTAAGTCTTTTTAAGGTCTCTAGGAACTTGCTTCATAAATCTGAGTGCCCCTGTGTTGGGTGCATATATATTTAGGATATTTAGGTTTTCTTGCTGAATTGAAGCCTTTACCAGTATGCAATGCCCTTCTTTGTCTTTTTTAATCTTTTTTGGTTTAATGTCTCTATTGTCTGAAATTAGAATTGCAACCTGTGCTTTTCTTCAGTTTTCCATTTGCTTGGTAGTGTTTTCTTCATCCCTTTGTTTTGAGCCTATGGGTGCCATTGCATGGGAGATGGGTCTCTTGAAGACAGCATACCATTGGGCTTTGCTTCTTTATCCAGCTTGTCACTCTGTGCCTTTTAATTGGGGGCATTTAGCCTATTTACATTCAAGTTTAGTGTTGATATGTGTGAATTTTATCCTGTCATTATGTTGTTAGCTGTTTATTATAGTGACTTATTTGTGTGGTTGCTTTATAGTCTCACTGCTCTGAGTATTTAATTGTGTTTTTGTAGTGTCTGGTAATGGTCTTTCTTTCCGTTTTTAGTGCTTCTTTCAGGAGCAAATCTTCTCAGACCTAAAATTTGTATAAATCTTTATTCCGCTCTTCCGTTGTGTTTTATCCAGTAGAAACAGGAAATCCTTCAGAGTATGCTTTCAAAATATATCCAGAAATTGAGCATATTTCACTGCCTTTGCTGCTGTAACCATTGTCTAAGTGACTCTTTCTTACTGGAATTATGTTGTATTCCTGGACTCCTAGCTGGTCTCCTGAATTCATATTTTGTACACACCCTGCCTTGTTTATTATCAATAGGATTGTGAGAGCACTCTTGCATTCATTCAAGGAGTATTCACAGAAAGTCTATTTCTATTAATAGACATTTTAAAGGCTTACATTAGACCATATAATCCATCTGCTCAAAACTCTGCAATTACTCTTCTTTCCTCAGTGTAAATTGTAAAATTCTGATTATGGTATATAGGTGGGTGATTATAGATTATAGTTTGCATTGGGGAATCACTGTTTATACCTGATTCTCTGCATAGTTAGAACTCAGTTCTTCAAACATGTACTATTTGACATTCTATGTTCTACCTCCATAGCCCTGGCCCACTTTGCTCCAGATTTTGTTGTTATTGTAACACATCTGATATTCTTCCACCTTAGATCTTTTGTTCTGGCTATTAACTTCTGCCTAGAAACTCTTCCTTCGGATCCACAACATGTTTATATCTATTAAGTTTTTGTTCAAATATTACCTTTACCTTATAGTCTATCCTGACCACTCTAGTTAAAATGGTAAACCTACACTCCTGAACTCCTTTATCCTGTTTGAACATTTTAACAAGAACACTCAAAATTTTCCACTATACCGCATACTTTCTGTGTTATATTTCTATTTATTTCTGTGTCATTCTTGCTGGAATATAATCTATTGGAGAGTGAATATCTTTAAAAATCTGTTGATGTTATTCTGCTACCTAGGAAAGGGTTTAACAAGCAAATAATTACTTACAAAATGAATACATAATGCTGTAATATTACCTACTCAGAATTCAGGGTGACAAAGTGTTCGTTCACTGGGCATTGCCCTTGTCAGTCTATAATAAGATAAAAATGAAAGATTCTCATAGATTAACGTAGAAGTCATTAAAAGAAAAGATGAGGTGAAGGGAATGACTTGCCTGAATAGAGAAAAGCAAAATGAAAATGAAGGTAAGGTTAGAAAGCTGGAAAGACTTCCTGTTTATTTTCCCTAACATGCAGGAGAGTAATGGAAAGAATATAGATGCTTCATAGCATCATTGAGAAGCTAAGCCCTTTAATGGAACTAAGGCTGATCTGCTATCTACAGATTCATTGCTGAACTTGTTACTGAAGAATAAGTAATAAAAATGTGTCCCTTTCTCAATAGTGATTTATCAAAGTTTAAATAAAACACATAAATTGCATGGGAAAATGTTTATCACAGAGTGTTAAATAATCGCTAGTTATTTTATATGAATACAGTAAAAACATGGTTATTAACTTGTGGGATTAAGGGACTGAAGGGATTCTAAAATGACATGATGGTTTCTGGCTTTTCCATTGGAATTTTATAACTTTTATGTTGTCATGTAGCTATTTTGTTTCTTTATCATATCTACATGTTTCAGAGTTTACATCTAAAAGTTAATAACTGTTAAAATCACAAGTCACACATATATGTGCTGTTATGTTACATCACTCAAAAAAGTAATTTTTTCAGTGGCCGAGCCAAATGGTCTAGGCAAACATTGCCACAGCACATTGGAAAGGACTATGGATAGCGTGCTAAGAATGTGTTGAAGCTCTTATTGCTAGGGGGAAAAATAACTCAAGTGAATGGCTCAAGAATTTAGTGATCACCATTGAGTAATGGAATAGTTGTTGCAAATCAGTTGTTGCAAATAGTTGTAGTCAGAATCAGGAACACCTAATCAAGGCATGCTTCAGCTTTCTTACCTTTTAAGTCAATCAGAATTAGGTTGGGATATATTAACATGCAAGTAACGGAAATAAGGGAACATGACCAGAGGAGTATTTAGGCAAAGGAAATGAAGGAAGAGTAATTAGTACCACATACCATTAAAATGTCCTTAGCATTTATCTTTAGATTTGCTTGAATTCAGTGTCTTCACTCCTTTCAACATAAGCTGACAAATAATGCAATTTTCTTTACATTCCTACTGACAAAATTTGATAGTCAGGGTACTCACTATTGTAAATGTCACACAGAATTATAAAAGTGTCTTCTAAAACATTTCATTAGCACGATAAATTTAATCAGAAATAACACCTATTTACTTTGAGCCCCTGTTCCATGAGTCTGAGCACCGTAGAGTTTGGATGGATTGTCACAAGTAATATCTAGCAAATTCCAGGTCAAGATGGTATCGTGACTAAATAAACTTGAAATTAAATGCACTAGCTTCAATCTGTTAACAAAAATCTAGGTTAACATGGGTCATAATAATAGTAAGTTTAACTGAGTTTAACACCAGAAGAATTGGTATTAAAGTACATAGATTCATCATAGAAAAAAATAGAACTTTAAGCTGAGTCACACAGCTGTAATTTAGCTCTCTTAATATTAATAACTGACTGGAAGATACTAGTGTAAATCCAAGTTGACAGCTTGAAGAATAGAATTGGCATCTAAAACTATCTAGATTAACTAGCACTTTACTGGTTCCAAAGAAATGTATGCAACATCATCCAAAAATAATTCTTATGTAGTCACTCCTGTAGAAAGTCTTTGAAAACCAATTTAAAGCTTAACTACTACAGTTGAAGAATTAATTTAAGACAAAACCCTCAGAAACTGTGCATTAATGACACATTAAAAGTATATATTCTTAAGTTTAAATGGTCCATAAGTAGATCATTACAAGTAAGAAATCCAATAATATGAGCATCAGTAATAAGGCCACTAACAGAAGTGAAATAATTAAAATTGCATGATTAAAGTGCTCATTAATACACTAAATACTATAGTATTAAAGAGATTGAGAAACATTTTTGAAAGGTATACTTAATTTAAAAAAAATTGTATGAAGAAAGCTAGTAACTTCAGGCAATTCTCTAAAAATAGTTAAATAGCAACATTTTTAACCAACAAGTTTAAATAGCACAATGTTTTCCCCACAAAGAATAATTTACACACAACTTCTCATTTGGAGTTAATCTGAGAGAAAATATGGTAATGTAGATAGAGCAGTGACCTTGAAGTCAGGGATTATAGAGTACAATTTTAAATATCAAAATCTAACTTTATGACCTTGGTCAAAGACTCCAAATTTTCATTGCCTCTTTATCTGCCCATATTGTAATATATTAGGAATAAATTGCAAATAGTACATTGAAGCTTTGAAAGTGATATAAAAATCCATCTTAAATAAAGGCTTGGAGTTTTTTAATAGCAGTAACAAGAATTGTGATTTTACTTTTTACTGAAATTACTAGATGTATCAATCAAAACAACTACTAATATTTTGAAAAAACTGTGGTATATAAATAATAGATGGCATTTAAATATAAATTGTATTAGGATCCACCAGAGAAATAAAATTAATAGGATCTGGATATTAATGTAAGAAATTTATTTTAAGGCATTAGCTTACAGAATTATGAAGTCTGAGAAGTCCAAAATCTACAGTTCAAGTCCCAAAGCCTTCAGGCTGGAGACGAGGAAAGAGACAATGCAGTCTGAAGTCTGAGGTGTGATAATTTAGAGAAGAGACAAGGTTGCAGTTGGAGTCCGAAAGCCATCTGCTGGCAGAATTCTTATCCACAGGAGGTCAGCCCTTTGGTCTATTCAGCCCTTCAACTGATTGGATAAAGCCTACTCGTATTAGGGAAAGTAATCCGCTTTTCTCAAAGTCCCTTGATTTAAGTGTTAATCTCGTAAAAAAAAAATACCCTCACAGGAACATACAGAATAATGTTTGACCATATATCTAGTCACTGTGGATCCGCAAAGTAGAAACATATAGTTAACCATTATATAAACTAAATATGATTATAAATTATGAATCCAATATATTAATTATTCTTTATTTAACTTTACAAAATGGTCTTGGAATTTATATAAGGCAAGGTAGTTACCAAATAAACGTCAGAAGAATCCCAAAGTTTACACAGTCCTTTGTCTTCATCAGATGGATATTCTATGTACTTATTCTCTTACCCTTTAAAGTTCATATAAAGACTTGTACATAGATAAAACATTGTAGCTTCCCCTGAGTTTTCATTTGAAATACTCCCTTGCTTCTTTCTTGTATTTCCCCACATCTTTTGTTTTTCATGTATGCAGAGCTTACATCCAGGTCTACTACTGTGGCCTTTATTATGTTGAGTTAAATTTCTTTACCAAGTTTATTGAATATTTTTATCATAAAAGAGTGTTGAATTTTATCAAATGCTTTTTCTGAATCTATTAAAATGATTATGCTCATCTGATTAGTATACTTTGTTTTTGTTAATGTGTGGTGTATCATATTTGCATATATTGAAATATCCTTGCTGCTAAAGGATAAATCTCACTTGAACATACTGTATGATGTTTTCAATGTTCTGTTGAATTCAACAGCTATTCAATTTGCTATTATTCTGATAATAATTTTAGAACTATGTTTTATCAAGTATATTTTAGCTTGTAGTTTATTCTCCTTGCAGTACTTTTGCCTAGCTTTGGTATCCAGGTAATGCTGACATCATAAAATAAGTTTGTAAATGTTTCCTTCTCTTTAATTCTTGAGAAGGATTGGTATAATTCATTTCAAATGTTTGGTAGAATTCACCTGTGGAGCAAATTGGCCCTGGGCTTTTCTTAATTGGGACATTATCGTTTACTGATTCAATCTCCTCACGTGTTGTAGGTCTGTTCAGTTTTTCTATTTCTTCATAATTCATTCAAAGCAGGCGTATGTTTCTAGAAATTTATCTATTCCACCTAGATTATCCATTGTGTTGGTGTACAGTTGTTCATACGTTCATAGTAGTTTTTATTTATGCAACATCTGTTATAATATCTCTTTTAATTTCTGATTTTGTTTGTTGAGTTTTCTGTCTTCTTTCTTATTCTGAGAAAGTTTTGTCATCTTATAAAACCCCAATACCTAGTTTTGTTGAATTTTCTATTATCCATTTTGTTTATTTCTGCTTTAATCCTTCTTCTTCTAATTTTGGGCTTAGTTTGTTCTTTTCCTAGTTTCTCTAGGTATATACGTAAGTTGTTTATTGATGTTATTTCTTCCTTGTTAATGTAGGCCATTTATTGCTATAAAATTCCCTCTTAGTACTGCTTTTGCTGCATTCCTTAAGTTTTGGTATGTTTTGTTTTCATTATCATTTTTTACGAAGTATTTTAGAATTTCTTTTTTCTTTTTTGACCCATTGGTTGTTCAGGTGTGCATTGTTAAATTTCTACATACACCCTGATGTTGAGTACATATGTTTTGGATTGTTGTAATTCCCTGATGACTTGGATCTTTTATTATTATAGATTAACTTCTTTGTCTTTTTAGATAATTTTTGATTTAAGTCTATTTTGTTTGATATAATTGTAGCCTTGACTCCTTTTTTTTTCCTACTGTTTGCATGGAATACCTTTTTTCAGCCTTTTATGTTCAACATTTGTATGTTCTTAAATCTAAATTGAGTCCTGATATGGTTTGGCTCTGTTTCCTCTCCCAAATCTTATCTCAAATTGTAATCCCCAAGCGTCAAGGAAGGGACCTGTAATCCCCACATGTAGAGGGAAGGAGGTGATTGAATCATGATATTCTCATGATAGTGAGTGAGTTCTCATGAGATCTGAAGGTTTTATAAGTGTTTGTAAGTTCCTCCTTCACTTCTCTCTTTCCTACTGCCTTGTCAAAAAGGTACTTGCTGCTTCTTCACCTTCCACCATAATTGTAAATTTTCTTAGGCCTTCCCAGCCATGCAGAACTGTGAGTCAATTAAACCTCTGTCCTCTATAAATTACCCAGTCTTGGGCAGTATCTTTATAGCAGTGTGAAAACAGACTAATACAAGTCCCTTATAGATATTTTCTTTGTGGTTATCATAAAGATCTCGTATAAGTCCTTATTCTTATAATAGTCATTTTAAGTTGAAATAATTTGTCATAAATTGCATATATGTAAAGCTACCTTTTACTTCTACAAATACACTTTATGCCACTGATGTCACAGTTTACATCTTGTATATTGTGTATCCATCAAAATTTTATGTAATCATAGTTATTCTTAATATTTTTGTCTTTTAACTTATGTACTAAAAATTATAACGTATTTACATGCCCCCATTACTGTATTCTGTATTTGCCCATATATTTGCTTTGCCAGTGAATTATACTTTCATATGCCTTCATGTTTCTATTTAATGCCCTTTTGTCTCAAACTGGAGGACTTCCTTTAGCATTTATTGTAAGAAAGGTTTAGTGGTGATAAACCACCTCAGCTTTTGTTTATATGGGAAAGTTTTTATTTCTTCGTGTTTGAACAGCATTTTTACCAAATACATATTCTTAATTGGCAGATTTTTTTTTTCAGCACTTTGAATCTATCATCCCACTTCTGTCTGCCCTGAAATGTTTCTGTTTAGCAAAGTGCTGATATGGAAGCTCTCTTGCGTATGATGAGTCTTGTTTCTCTTGCTGCTTTCAAATTCTGTTTGTCTTGATATTTTGATGATGTGATTGTGATGTGTCTCAGAATAGATTTCTTTGAGTTCCTCTACTTAGAGATCTTTTGGTCTTCATGATCTGAATATACATTTTTCTCCTTAGGTTTGGGGAGTTTTCTTTAAATAATATATCTGACCCTCTCTCTATCTCTTGTCCCTCTGTGACTTCCATAAGGCATTCATTGGTCACTTAATGATGTTTTGTATGTTTCTATTTTTTTTTTGCCCAATTTTTCTTTCTTTTTTTGTTCCTCTGAGTTTACTGATTCTTTTCTCTGCTTGATCAAGTCTGCTTTTGGTACTCTGTATTGATTTCTTTTTGTTTCAGTTATTGTATCTCTAGCTCTATAATTTCTGTTTGGTTGTTTTTATGGCTTCTATATTTTTATTGATATTCTCATTTGTTCATGCATTATTTTCCTGATTCCATTTAGTTGTGTAATGTGTTCTCTTATAATTTACCAAGCTTCTTTAAGACCTTTATTTTGAATTCCCTTTCAGACAATTCACAGATCTTCATTTCTTGAAGGTCAGTTAGTGGAGATTTATTTTGTTCATTTGTCATGTTTCCATGATTCTTCATGTTTCTTGTTGCTTTATGTTAGTAGCTATGCATTGAAAGGAACAGCCAATTTTTCCGGTTCTTACAAATTAATATCAATAAAAAAGACCAATAGCAATAAACCTACTTAGATATTCTGGAAGCCTCTAAAATCCTTTCTGTGACATGTATGCTCTACTACTTTTCCTTCCTCCTTTTGGTGATGTCTCAGTATTCTGTGCCTTCTCTGGATCTCATGTAGCCATACTAGCTACAATAAGCCATGTTCTCTCCCTACAGAAGTGCTCTAAAAGCCTGGGGTGTTGAATACAAGCTTCACTCTTCTCCTTTCCTCCTGGACCAGAAGTCTCAGGGTTGTCCACCTTGTCCCAATCTCACATAGCTGATCTGACAACAGTAAGCCATCTGCCACTTGTCTTTATTCTTAGATCCCCCAAAGGCAACCAAACTACACTTGTTCCATCCATTATGTTCAAAGGAGAATAATATGCAGTACTTATAAACTTGAAGTTACAACTGACATGGCAATATTAGTACTTACCATTCATCACTGAAGTACATGTTCTATGTAAGTAACCCTGCTTGCTTTTTCTCAATATGAATAAAATTTACATATTTGATATGATCCAATAATATAGTTCAAAAATGTCTTTTAAAAAATTAACTATCTGTAAACATAAGCTGAAAAATATGTATTTGGAACATATAGGTGCAGAACAATGAATTCCTTAGCTATGCAGTCTATTTATACAATTCAAAGCAAAAAAATTACAGACCCTATAATGCAGAGTCGGAATAACTATACTTTTAGTCATAATGTGGAAATTAAAATACATTAACATCTTTTATTTTGCCTAATTATTTGATGTTAAATGTGTGTGTGTGTGCATGTGTGTGTGTACATGCATGTTTGTAAAAATAGCTAATGACATAACCTTAGTCAGACTCTTTCTACTGGTCCTCTTTAACCTGCCATGTTATTTATTTTTATTCAAACATTAGGAGTAAACCATAAAATGTGAGTGAAATAAACAGATTTTTCAAAAATGACAGCAGTTTTACCAAAAGATCCAATGCAATCAGAGTAGACTCTTCCTTAACACACATTCTTATGTATATTTTTAATTATTTAAAAATATTTCTACAATTTTTTCTTATTATAACTTTATACCCATAAATATTTTGTACTTTAATGCCAATTTAGTCTTTGGCTATTTGAATATTCAGATGCAGTGACCTATATGCTATTTATAGTCTTGGCTCTATTCACTAGCTGGAACTAACTTTCGTGATTGAAGAATAGTGGTATCCTTTGAGAATATAAATCATTGCATCTAGCATATTTTCCAATAAACATGGCTATTGATAGAATAAATTTTAGAGCAGAAGTTTATAGATTTTGTTTAATGTAATTCTCTATGTAAATAACTAAATAGAAGCACAGTCAAGTGCCTTTTCCATAACAAAAGTTTATTTTGAAAAATCTAGATAATTTCAAGCTTTCTGACTTTTAATTCAATTTTTTTAAATGTATCATACTACATAAGACTAAATTTTCTGTCTCTCACTTAATTTTTTTCTCCATCATTTTAACTAGCTTATAGAAGTAAAGAAGCAAAAGTAGTAATTCAACACTTTATTATGAAATAGGCTAATGTAAATATTCTGTGCACATTTAAGTTTGGCTAGGGTAAAGGTATGATGCTCAGTAGGTTAGGTATAGTATTAAATGCATTATCTTTTGCTTTTATTTTTTGGCCAAAGAAAGCTTTTTTTTCTGTTTTTATTTCTTTTTGGCTCCCAAAAGCTTTTTATTGGCCTCTCTTATGTTTCTTTCTTTTTTTTTTTTCCAACTTTCATTTCACTGTCATGTGGTACATGTGCAGGCTTGTTACATGGGTAAATTGCATGTCACTTGTTTGGTGTACAAGTGATTTCATCACCCAGGTAGTAAGCATACTACTCAATAGGTAGTTTTTGAATCCTCATCCTCCTTTCACCCTCCACCCTTAGGTAAGTTACAGTGCCTATTGTTCCCCTCTTTGTGTCTATGTGTACTCAAAATTTAGACCCATGTATAAAGGAGAATATGTGGTATTTGTTTTTCTGTTCCTGCATTACTTCACTTAGGATGACAACCTCCAGTTGCATCCATTTTATTGCAAAAGAAAGGGTTTCATTCTTTTTATGGCTCTGCAGTGTTCCACTGTATATATGTACTATATTTTCTTTATACAGTCAAATATTGATGAGCATTTAGATTGATTTTATGTCCTTGCTATTGTGAAAAGTAGTACAATGCACATTTGCATTCATGTGTCTGTGTGATAGAAATATATATATATATATATATACTCGTTTGGATATATACTCAGTAATGGGATTACTGGGTCAAAAGGTACTTCTGTTTTAAATTTTTTTGAGAAATCTTCAAACTGCTATTCACAGTGACTGAACTAATTTACATTCCCTTCTGCAGTGTATAAGGGCTCCCTTTTGTCCACAACCTCACCAGCATTTGTTATCTTTTGACTTTTTAATAATAGCCATTCTGACTAGTGTGAGATGGTATCTCATTGTAGTTTTTATTTGCATTAAGTGTATTTTCAACTTGGCAGCATTTTCAATTTAAAGATGAGTTTGTTGGGACATAACCCCATCGTAAGCTGAGGAGCATTTTATGTTACAAAATGTAAACTTACTCTTTCAAATCAAAAGATCTTACAGTTTTCCTTCTTGTTGAAAAAATATAAAACCTTGTTATAGCAATATCTTTTTCACATCACACTTAGATTTTGAAAAAATATTATGAGTAGCTCTTTGTCTAACAAATCAAGTTAAAGGAATTATTTGGAACTCAGTATATTCAGTCACTGAATATCAAATTATATTATATTTCTCAGTCATGTGAACTTCTCAAAGATTATAGAGACCTATAATAAACTTTCTTCTTTGCATTTTATCTCTCTCATAAATATTCATGTTTTAGAACTAAACTTTATGAAAGAGAAATTAAAGCAAAAATACCACTCGATTATTAACATTCTATAATATTGCGTATTTGTAAGGAAATGCCAGAGAAAACAATTATACTTGATTTTATAGTAATAAGTAAAAAGAAAATTTCTCCACTGTCACTGCATATTTTAACTATTTAAATTCTGTATACCACTTCAAAATATTTAAACTTCTCACACCTGCTTGCATATTCACATGCATATATTCATTTGATTTAGAAAACATTTGGAACAAATGGTAAGACTTTAATTTAATCATAGAGAAGCATGTCATCTAAGCACTTAGAGCCATGGCTTTAAGTCTAAGTTGATAAAACTCATCAGAAATCCTAGCTTAGCATTTCTGTTACTATTTCCTAAGTTAAGTCTAATATAAGAATAGACACTTCAAAACATTTGTCCACTAAGAAATAACAGTGACGGTAGAATTTTAAAAAGGCCTAAATTTGGCCAGGTGTGGTGGCTCATGCCTGTAATCCCAGCACTTTGGGAGGCCGAGGCAGGTGGATCATCTGAGGTCAGGAGTTTGAGACCAGCCTGAACAACGTGGTGAAACTCTATCTCTGCCAAAAAATACAAAAATTAGCCAGGTGTGGTGGTGTGCGCATGTAGTTCCAGGTACTGGGGAGCCTGAAGTGGGAGGATTGCTTGAACCAGGGATGCGGAGGTTTCAGTGAGCCGAGATCACACCACTGCACTCCAGTCTGGGTGACAGCGTGAGAACCTGTCTCGAAAACAAAAGTCCTAAATTTTTATAAACTTGTCAAAACATCTTCAATAAATATTAATAAATGAATATATGGTCTTATGGTATGTTAAAAAACAGAACTCTTAGAAAAATGTGAAAGCATTTTTTCCTATGTGTAAGTATTTTCATGGTCATAGGAGACTTATTTGGCATAAATTATTGAGTTTGATCCTTCTACTGAACTTAATTCTTTCCTTTCATCTATTTATTCTAATTTTCAAATAAATAGTGATGTTAACATAATTTAACACTGAATGAGTATATAGTACCTACATAGATTCAACCATTACAGTTGTTTTATCACACATTATTCCTCATTTATTCCTCTATTTATCTTGGATTTTAAACTTTTTTAAGCAAACTTTTTATTTTAGAATTGTTTTAAATTTGCAGATAAATTTAAAATATAGTACTGTGTTCCAATTATGCCACAGCCAGTTTTGTTTTGTGTAATTAACATCTTATTACATTATTATTATGGTATATTTGTCACTATTGATGAATGTAATGATACATCACTATTTACTGAAGTTCATACTTTATTCATATTTTCCTTGTTTTTACACAATGTTCATTATTCTGTTCCAGAATTTCATCCATGATACCACATTGTACTTACTTGTTATATCTTTTTAGGTTCCTAGTAGACAGTGGATTTTTTCAATACTTTGTTTTGGATGATGCTAACAGTATTTTTAGAATACCTGTAATATGAATTTGTTTAACATTTTCCCCATGATTATAAGACTGAGGATTTAGGGTTTGGGGAGGAAGACCACAAGGATAAAGTGTCATTCTTTTCATAGCATATCAATATCAATACTAACATGACTTACCCCTGTTGTGAACCTCTATTGCCTGGCTGAGGAAGTCTGTGACAGGTTTTGTCACTGTCAGTTTACTAAAGGTGTCATTCTAGGCAGCCCACACTTAAGAGATAGGGAATTATGCTCCATTTCCCTGGGGGCAGAGTATCTACATAAATGACTTAAAATTATTTTGCGTAGGATATTAATTTTTCTCATTTATTTAGTAATATACTATTTGTAGGGGCTTGGTATATATTTTATACTGTGAGCTATAATACTAATTTATTTATTTTGTTGCTCAGATTGTTCCAGCCTTAGATGTAGATGTTACAGTAGGTACCTTGTCAGGCATGAACCGGGCAGGAGAGGGCTCTCCAACACAAACACACCAGGAATTGTCAGGTGTCCGTAAGATGATGGGCAGGCAGTCATTAACTGTGTCGCTAAAATAATAATTGGTCACAGCTGGTGCCAGGGAAAGGTTGTCTCTTAATAGATAGAAACACCTGATACTGGTGATCAGCAGCTTCAGGATAAGATCTCAGGAGGTGGGTGAGTGGGCTCAGGCATGCGCACTAAGAGGAAAACATGGAGGCCTTTAGCTGGCATATGACCTTCCTCCAGGAATGCTAGACTAGTAAGGGAAGAACACTTCAAATGAGCAGACATACAACTCCAGTAAACACACTGCACATACTCACCTCCCAAGTGCTATCATGCCACTGCACATGCAGACAGCCTACCCCACGGGAAGAATCAGGGGAGAAGAATGGCAAGACCGCAGAAGTACGCCAACATATAAAGCCCCAAGTCAAAAGGTCAGACCATTCACTTGATCTTTCAAGTAGCTGCTTGGCCCTCTTCCATGCATACTGTACTTCCTTTCATTCCTGTCTTAAAGGTTTTTAATAAACTTTCACTTCTGCCTTGGTCTCTCCTTCTGTCTTATGCCCCTCAGTCCAATTCTTTCTTATGAGGAGGCAAGAATTGAGGTTGCTGCAGACCGTATGGATTCGCCGCTGGTAACAGGCAGATCTTTCAATTGGCTCTTATTTCCTTTTGAGATACCCCTATCAGTGTGCGTGTGTGTGTGTGTGTGTGTGTGTGTGTGTGTGTGTGTGTTTGTGTGTTTATGTACCTCCTTACTTCCTGCTACTAAAAGATTCTCCATGTTCTTCCTATGTATTTCTTGTCCCAGTGTAAAAACAGCCACAGTATTAGAAACCATAGCTTAGTGCTAGATATGCACATTGTTACTTAGTCCATAGCTTAACTTTTAAAAACAGTGATTCTACAGGAAAAGCATGGTAAGTGATTTTGCATTATGGACAATTAAATCGACTTCAGTTTTTAAAACATATAAATGGTTTGTCATGAAACTTGCAAAGAAATCTCACTGGAAAAATATGTAAAAAGCCTTAAACAGCCAGGCGCGGTGGCTCTCGCCTGTACCCAACTCTTTGGGAGGCCGAGGTGGGTGGATCACCTGACTTTGGTAGTTGGAGACCAGCCTGACCAACATGGAGAAACCCCGTCTCTACTAAAAATACAAAATTAAAAAGGCATGGTGGCAGATGCCTGTAATCTCAGCTACTCGGGAGGCTGAAGCAGGAGAATCGCTTGAACCAGTGAGATGGAGATTGCTGTGAGCTGAGATCATGCCATTGCACTCCAGCCTGGGCAGCAAGAGCAAAACTTCGTCTCAAAAAAAAAAAAAAAAAAAGAAAGAAAAAGAAAGAAAAAAGCCTTAAACAACAGCACAATAGTTACTTTAAAACAATAGCTTGATTTAAATGCTTAAAAAATGTGTTTCTTTTAAATATTTTACTTATATTTATACTGAGCAGTTCGCAAACCTTAAGCATACAAGCTGATGTACTGTCACAAGCTGAACCCATCTACACAACTACCAGACAAGTGAGTGCCCAGAATCGTGGACACCTTCTTGCTCCCCCAAGTGTGATTCCACATTTGTCCTAAATCTTGTTTCCTCAGCCACTCTTGTGCCTAGCACTGTATTCCCATTTCCAGCAAAAGCAAGCTGTGGCACTGGTCAAGTACACAACTGCAGGTCACTCTGTATGTCAACATATAAAGCCCCAAGTCAAAAGGTCAAACCATGTACTTGATCTCTCAGGTTACCCACAAGATTAATTCACTTTCTGAGCAGCTGACCACACAAAATTTTATTGTTTTTATTGCCTGAAATTCGTATATCCAATAGCAAGTTCCCCTTTCCTGACACCATTTAAGTAGTATAGTGGGTGGAATAGTGCCCCCCCACACACCAAAATAAAGACTGAACCTACGAATATGACCTCATTTGGAAAAAAGATCATTGTAGCTATAATTAAAAATCTTGAGATCATCCTGGATTACTCTGGTGGACCCTAACTCCAGTGACAATTATGCTTCTAAAAAACAGAAAAGGATAAGACACAAGAAGAGGACAAGGCTGTGCAATGAGAGGATCAGTGATTGGAATCCCAGCCACAAGTCAATGAGTGCCTGAAGCCACTAGAAGCTAGAGAGGCAAGGAAGAAATATTCCTGACAGAGTGACCCTGTTAACACACTGATTTCAGACTTCTGGTCTCCAGAGCTGTGAGAGAATGAATTGCTGCTATTATATGCCATCAGGTTTATGGTAAATTATTATGCCAGGCCTATGACACTAATACATGAGAAAAGGCCTGAGGATTTGCACAGATGTTACAATCAGGGCAATAAAGAAAAATGGCTAAAGTAATGTGCAAAAAAAAAGGGCGGGGGAAATTAATTTTATAATTCTTTCTAGGAAAATAAAGGAAATATAGGAAAACAGAAAAGTAAGGAGGAAGAAGAAGAAGTATAAGTGTACATAAATGAAGGGCCAATGATGTTTTCCCCGTGGTGAAGCAAAAGGTCTTTATTAGGCACGTGTTTAAAAAGAAGTCAGGTGTCTTCCTTAATCTTTATATCTCTTCTGAATTTTAATAAATGTTGGTACATTCAATATAAAGTATGTAAGGTCTTATGTGTGTGTGGATTTAGGATGGATTGTCTCAAAAGAGTTTAAAATGTGGGTCAACAAGATGTGGGGCAGTGATAGACTAGTGAAAACAGGCTTCCAGAGTTTTAGGGAAATTTGTGGATACAAAATAATAATTCACAGAAATATTAGGGCATTTTTTGGACTTTTATATGGTTCGTAATTACTTCAACTTAACAATCACAATATTACATTCTCTTCCTAGTGGTCTTTATATTACAGCTTTACGATTGGCTAACCACTCTCCCTAAATTAGATCTGGGGTTATCTGTTTCGGCACTTGTTTACCAACTTATTCTGCTAGAATGATGAAATTTAACAAGGAGAAGACATGGCAAATGGTTTATATCTGTCACCTGCAATAATATTCTACTCAATAGAAGGTAACCAAGAACAGGAAAAAAATTCTAGTAATCTTTACATCTGTTTAAATCCATAACTACCCTGGTGGCACTTCTTTTTCTAAGTGAGTAAAACATTTAACTGTTATAGTAAGACTTCAGTAACCAGGTATCACAAGGAATCACTTAATATCATTCAAATTGATTACTACTGACAGCAACTCTTTTAATATTACCACACAAAACAAGTTTAGCACTAATGAAAAAAATTAGTTAAGGGTACTTTCTGGAATGTTAAATATATATTTAGATTTAACAACTAAGTGGAGGAGTAACCACACTTTGAAAAATTGTTTTGGCTAATGTATTTTGAAATGATATTTGGAAAATGTTTGTGTGGAGGCTGCTATAACAAGATACCATAGACTGGATGAATTAAACAACAGAAATTTATTTCTCATAAATCTGAAGGTTGGGATGTTCAAGATCAAGGTGCCAGCAGGTTCTGAGTTTGGTGAGGGCCTGCTTTCTTGTTATGTTCTCCTATGATGGTGAGAGACAGAGGGAGAGAAAGCAAGGTCTATGGCATGTCTCTTAGAAGGGTACTAATCTAATTATGAGTTACACCCTTATGACCTAACTACCTCCCAAACCCCCATGTTACTATCCCACTGGGGGTTAGTGTTTTAACATATGAATTGTGGTACATTCAAGCAATTCATTATGGTCCTACTCAGTTTGGGATGCTATAACAAGGTACCATAAACTGGGTTGCTTATACATAACAGCAATTTATTTCTCAGAGTTCTGGTGGCTGGAAATCTAAGATCAGGGTGCTAGCCTACTTGATATTTGGTGACGACCCCCTTCCAGGTTGCAGACTGCCTCCTTCTTGTTGTATCTTCACATACCAGAAAACGGGTGAGAGAGCTCTGTAGGGTTTCTTTTAAAAGGATACTAATCCCACGCATGAGGGCTCTACTCTCATGACCTAATTTTTCCCCAAAAGCTCTACCTTCTAATACTATTATATTAAGAGTTGGGATTTCAACGTATGAATTTGGGGGAGGGGGAGACAAAAATATTCACTCCATTGCAAGGACAAAGGTATAATATAAAATATTTGAAATGTGAAAATTTTGTGATATACTTTACTCAAATTCAGCAAAGGTAACAAATCAGTGTCAGTGTTATATACTAGATATAAAACATGACCAAAATTCTACAGTAAACATAGTACAACTTAATTTATACCTGAAAGTGCACTTTAAATTTGGAGATAAACCAGGTGTGATGATGAATAATTTATCTACTCAGCTGTTGTATTAAGTACTCTAAGTTTTGACAGGAAAATAAAATATAAAATGTAACAATGTAAGCTTAACTTAGACTATTATTTAATAAAATTATCCCAAAATATGTTGTAAATTGAGATACCTTTTCCAATTATTTATATTAGAGGTTTTTCTTTTTACATTCTTTTAAGTATTAAATATCTCCTTTATTACTTTTAAACTTGGTCCTGCCACACTGGCCAAGAATTAAGAGCTGAACAGTGTTACGTATTAAATACAGAATTGCATCTGCACATATTAAGAATTAAATGTAAATATTCTGGAGACTTAAGAAGAAGTTTTATTGATATACTTCAGATAATCACTTTATGTGATCATTAAACTAAAATTACAAATTAAGATGCTCAGTATGGTTGCTTTTGAATGATTGGAAACAATTTTTATAACTACAAGGGTATGTTTTGTGTTTTTCATTTTTGAAAACATGATGATAATTATTTTATTCATAGAGAAGTTTTATACACTTCAGTATATAATTTATAAATATATTTATTTGCTTATTCTTCACAATTTAAATCAATTTTAATTTATTCTAATTTATTTTGGTTTCCTACTTAAACTTTTGATTCCTTCTCTGTATCTCTCCTTCAGCTCCTCAGGAGAAAACCAACACTCTGAACACCTTTGAAATTTTTATTGTCCAAATTTTAATATGCAAAATATTTAAATTGCAGCTTCTCATCTGAACTCACAGACATTTTTCTTTCTATCTCAGCTACTCAAATCCATTAACCACCTTTTTTGTCTTTTTTAACTCTCCCAGTCCTTTGAATTCTCAAGTTTCTATTTGTATCTGCTAGTATTTATTTGCCAATTAGATAGAGTCATTGACCATAAGGAAAATCAGTCCTTTGGAAATACTTTAAACTTTGCTCATTTCCTCCATTTCTTTACCTGGCAACATCTGATGGATAGAAACTGGGGTATAATAATTTCTGCTCCTTGAGCTAACTCTGAGTCATGTCCTGTACTATCTGCCAGAGATCCCTAACAAAACAGATAGCCCGTTTCTCCTAGTGCTAACATGCTCATTAAAATACATTGAGTTTCTCTTAATTTCCCTTTTTCATTTCCCCATCCCCTCTCTGGTGATTCTTCTAGTTAACTCTCAAATAGATTACTTGCATTTGAATCTTTTGCCTTAGAGTATGTGTTTGGGGAAACCAAGACTAATGCACTTGGTACTTAAAATGCTCCTAAGAAGAGACCCTTAGAATGGGAACAGGCAATGGGTCACTTGCAGGCCAGATGTCAGCAACTTTATTGAGACTAAGTGGAGAATGTTACTGCGTAGCCTGGCATATTGTAGCACCAAGATTATTAAATGATGGATTGGTATTGGCTAGAGATGGAAGGGGTTATACTGGCCTAAGCAGTAGCTCATGTGCTTGAAAAATATGAAAGCAATGATGATTTTCATGTTTGTGGATTTAGTTGACTGTTATTAATTGCCAGAGAAGTGCCAAAGTATGAAAATATCAGACTCAATTCAGTTGGCTAAGAATTTGGTATACGAAGTGAATGCCACAAATATTTTAAAGCAGTATTTAAAATAACTTATCTCATGCAGTGAGAGAGCTGACTCTATTGTAAATTAAATGGACCAAGAAATGATTATGAGTATGACAAAGTTATAATTGAAACCAAGTCCACAGTCCCTGCAAGTTTCCTACACTGAAGGAAATAGAAGTAGATCCTGAAGCAATGCACTGAGACATTTTTCTGTATGTATGTGAGAACTTTCATCCCCCAGATGCCCTTGAACCTTTGGGTTGAAAGGAGCTGACCCCTGATAACCTCCAGAAGAGAACATCTTCCCAATATCTAGAGAACATTCAATATTTTACTTGAGAAAGTTACTTTGCAGGATAATAACTTTCTACTGGTTCCCCTCCATTTCCCCACTTATTGCCACTAGAACAATAACTAGTTCAAGTTTCAGAATGATTTCAGTGGCCATAATCCAGAAGAAAAAACATGACATTATAAAAAAATTTATAAGATCTAGCTATCATTCCAGGAAGAACCATGAGGACACGCTCGTGAATAAACTTTGAAAATACTACATTACAGAATGTGGACAATAAGGCTGGGTAAGTGAAATTTTGTTGATATCAGGACATTTTTGATTCAGGGAATATGATTTTATATAATTTTTATTTGCCATTATCATGACTGTTTAAAACTTGGAAATAATAATGGCCTTCATTAAAAGAAATGAAGAGAGAACTGTTAGCAGAATGTAACCAGCAGAAACAAGACAAGCAGAATTACTGCAAGGATCAGTAAACTGACATTGCAGTTAGAGATCCTTGACTCGCAAGGATTTATGGTGATGGCTGATAGACTATGGTGCTCCTAGGAATGAGAGAGATGCACAACCAACTGTTGTTTTGGTTTTTTTTGTGTGTGTGTGTGTGTTTGTTTTCACTTATATAGCCATAAAATATGAAGAATGGGTGAGTCAATGTCTAATATTTATTGCTACAATGGAAAAATCATAATATCTAACTCAGTCTCCTCACCTGAGCCAAATCTCAGATCCAGAGTCAGTTGATTGAATAAAAGACTTATCCACATATCTTTTTGAACAAAGACCCTGAAATTCTGCAGAGTGTATTTGGTGGCTATTCCCCCAAAAGAGTAATGTATATTGGGGACAGCAGATGAAACAGAAACATTTATGAGTAGCCAAGCTGAATGTAATACCAGATGAACCAAAATGAAATCAATGTCTCCCATTAGAATAGGAGTATATGGATACAAGGTGGTAAATGCACACCAGGCCCAGGTCTATCTCAAATGTCCAAAGACTCTGGAGACCCATCTTGCAGTTATTTCTCCAGTTTCTTTGTGAATTATTGGCATGGATTTACTTAACAGATGGTCGAATATTGCATTGGTTCTCTTTCATGTGCAGCAATGAAAGATTATGTTAGGAGAAGTCAAGTGGAAGCCTTTGAAACTTATTTTACAGCCAACATTGTAAATCAGAAACAGTGCCGCATCCCAAGTAGAATGGCATAGATTAATGCCACACCTAAAGGCTTAAGGAATGCAGAGAACCACACTTAATTCAATGGCTTTCATCATATAAATGAGAGGAGATCATGAGAGATGATTGTATAGTCCCAACTGCAGCTGCTTCTCATTTTTCTACTTATCTCCACTACAGAATCTTGCAAATTGGGGATTTCTATTTGCTTTCTCAACTTTGCTGATAATCCCAGAATTCTGCCTGCCTTATTTCTGGTGGATAGGTGTTGCCAACAGTTCTTTCTTCTTTTATCGCAGGCCATCATTGTTTTACAGTTTCAAGCATATAAAGTAGAATCTTTTATACATATTCTGACACTGTATACTTTGATCTAGTCAATATGTTTCTTTTGATTTTCATCAAAATTGAAGATAAAATAGTTTGCAGTCACCCGAGGCCTTTCCCCAGGACAAAGTAAACCCTTTTGCTCTCTATCAACATATAAAAGAAAGGGGATTTAACTATCTTGACATAATAATGAAAAATGCACTGGTCTATTGTAATGATGGAATTTGGTTAATTGGGCTTGAGGGTAAGAAGTAAATACTTTGGATGTCCTCTCCTGATAAGATGCATGTAAACAAGACGGTGAGAGATCATCTGTACAAGTTTTCATAGATCTGCCACATCAAAAGTTTTAAGGGATCAATTTCTCTTGCATATGCTTGGGCATGTCTGTCCTCCAATTTGAATTAAAAGTTAATATACACTGTACCTCTTATCAAAACAAAGGAGCATAGAATTTGATAGGCTGCTTTAGAATGTGGAAACAGCAAATGTCACATTTAAAGTACTGCCTGGATTTTGGAAGGCTGGCAGTTTTAAGTGGAACCTATAGAAAGAGAGGATAATGCTCTAGGTTTAGCCTGAAGTTGAGTTAGCTCTAACTTGTGGGTCATGTGACCTGGCCGAAGCCATATAGTGTTATCTGTGTCATAAGGATGATGCATGGAGTCTCTGAAAATCCTCAATAAAGAAATCATAGCGTAAAACCCTAGGTTATGCTATCTTCAAGATAAAACTTTTTATAATCTAAAAAGCAGCTTCCAGAGTGCTGCTGATACCTCACGGAGATTGAATGCCTGACTGTAGGATGTCAGGTGACTATGATTCTGTTGAAGCTGCTTGACATGAGTTGAGTGTTGTCAGATCCACCAAACCCAAATGTTGGATGAGTATAATTCAAATACTTTATGTGATGGAGATGACATATTCAGGGTTTGTTCTGAGCAGGCCCAGAAAGAGCAAGTAAAAGAAGTAGCAGGAGATGGTGGTGTGGAATTGGCATCCCTAGTGTCAATAGGGGCAGTCAGTATTGTTGAGTTAATTGTCATTTACCTTCCTTGCTTCAGTTCCTCTCTTCCTGTTTGTTTCAGTAGAATCTGAGTGATTTTCTATGATGAACTGATAGTGAAGGATGTGCTAGATATATTGGTGCCTGTGATGATTAATATTTTGTCAACTTGACAATACAGTGGTGCCCAGATATCTCATCAAACATTATTCTGATGCTTCTATGAAGGTGTTTTCTGAATGAGATTAACACTTAAATTGGTGGACTTTGAGTAAAGTTGATTACCCTCTATAATGAGGGTGAGCCCCATCTGATCAGTTGAAAGTCTTAATAGAACAGACTGACCTCCCCTGAGAAAGAGGAAATTCTGCCAGCAGATTATTTTCAGACTTGAACTGCAACTCTTCCCAGGATCTCCAGCCTGCCAGCCTACCTTGAAAATTTTGGATTTACCAAGCCTCCACAATCGTGTTACTAGTTTCTGAAATAATAATCTCTCTCTCTCTCTCTCTGTCTGTTTCTCTGTCTCTCTCCTTTCTCCCTCTGTCTCTGTTCTGTTGCTCTGGAAAACACTGATCAATATAGTACCTTGCTACAGCTCCTCTTAGGGCAGTCCTAAAAGGCATTGATGAAGAGATATATTACCATGAACTGAACTCCATAAATTTAGATATAGGAAGAGTTTTTTCTCATATTAGCACATAATTTGGACTGATGATAAGGGACCTGGAAAATGCGAGACTGGAAAACTGGAAACAGAAAAAGTCTGGAGGAAAGGCAGGTAGATGGACTGTGGGGAACACTCTTCATTCCCAGCTCGCGCTCTTTTTTTTTTTTTTTTGTTAAGACAGAGTCTTGCTCTGTCACCCAGGCTGGAGTGCAGTGGCGTGATCTCGGCTCACTGCAACCTCCACTTCCCAGGCACAAGTGATTCTCTTGCTTCAGCCACCTAGTAGCTGGGATTACAGGTGCCTGCCACCACGTGCAGCTAATTGTTGTATTTTTAGTAGAGATGGGGTTTCACCATTTTGGCCAGGCAACCTCTGTCTCCTGGAGTCAAGCATTTCTACTGACTCAGCCTCCCAAGTAGCTGGGATTACAGGCACGCACACAATGCCCAGCACATTTTTGTATTTTTAGTAGAGATGGGGTTTCACCATGTCTGCCAGGCTGGTCTTGAACTCCTGACCTCAAGTGATCCTCCTCGACCTCCCAACGTGGTGAGAATACAGGTATGAACCACCAGGCCCACAGCTTTATTTCTTACATCACTGCCCACTAAGCAGCATCTGTTGCACAGGAAGCACTGAACCAACAATCACGGACAGAGCCCGGCCGAGTAACCAGTTGTTTAAACATCTTAATTGTATACATGTAGCTTGAGACACCAGACAAGCAAACTAGATGATCAGAAATCCTGGCCAAATGTAAAGCAAATCTAGAATGAGTGTTGAGGAAGGTGATGATAAGTACCAATTTTTGGTTCGGAGGTGAGCTATGGCAGTGAGAACTGTAGGTTATCTAACTACTCTTCATTTTTTTTTTCCCTTTTATAAGGTTAGAACACTTTTACACTGTTGGTGGGACTGTAAACTAGTTCAACCATTGTGGAAGTCAGTGTGGCGATTCCTCAGGGATCTAGAACTGGAAATACCATTTGACCCAGCCATCCCATTACTGGGTATATACCCAAAGGACTATAAATCATGCTGCTATAAAGACACATGCACACGTATGTTTATTGCGGTACTATTCACAATAGCAAAGACTTGGAACCAACCCAAATGTCCAGCAATGATAGGCTGGATTAAGAAAATGTGGCACATATACACCATGGAATACTATGCAGCCATAAAATATGATGAGTTCATGTCCTTTGATTTGTAGGGACATGGATGAAACTGGAAACCATCATTCTCAGTAAACTATTGCAAGGACAAAAAACCAAACACCACATGTTCTCACTCATAGGTGGGAATTGAACAATGAGAACTCATGGACACAGGAAGGGGAACATCACACTCTGGGGACTGTTGCGGGGTGGGGGGAGGGGGGAGGGACAGCATTAGGAGATATACCTAATGCTAAATGATGAGTTAATGGGTGCAGCAAACCAACATGGCACATGGATACATATGTAACAAACCTGCACATTGTGCACATGTACCCTAAAACCTAAAGTATAATGATAAAATAAAAGAAAAGAAAAGAAAAGAAAAGAAATTATAACCAGCCATCACCTGGAAGAATCAGTGTCCTTAAAGTCAACATGAAGTATCACCAGTAGATCTTAGTGGTTCAAGGGGTAGATTGTAGCAGACATTATCAGTGCCTTATCTACACTACTTTTTACCTATTTTTTTCAACCATATTATGGGCTTCTTATTGCAAACACAAGTGACTATTAGCCGGTGGGCTTTGCTCAGCCCATGCATGAGATAGGTCTGGAGTATCAGAGTATTAATATCCTCAGAAGCAGTCTTCAATGATGAACCCCAGCCTCTTCATGCTTAAGGTGGGGAAACTCACAGGGTTTGTCTAATCAGTCCCAGATGTCCTTGGCATGAGTAAACCTTGCTTAATATAATGATAACTTGCTCTTCCATGCAACCTGCCTTAGTGTTCTTCCCTGCCCTGTCTCACTTCTAGACTCCACTTTTAGATCTTTCAAAGATCACTTTCAAAGTAAACTACTTTTATTTAAATCTTGTTTTAGGGCACGTTTCTGGGATATCTCCTCTCATAATGGAAATTTTTTGATCATATCTATCTGAGAGAATGGGGTAAATTTTGAAAGATAGCTTACACTTTCAGTACTCCATATGTTAATATAAAATTTAAATTTTAAAATTTATCTGTATTTAAATAACAAAATTTCCACGGATTACATTGCAATCAGTACAGCTTCTTTATACAATTAATTATATTCAATGTAAGAAAATGCATTTTGAAAAATATAACCAGTAGATTAATGTCATTTTCTGTCTAAAGATTGTAATTTTTTTTCCAATTTAGTTGAAATCCCACTACCTGGGATTTTCTTAAAAATCTACAACATTTTCTGTGTATTCTATAGGGTATGCATCACCATCTCAATTGTAGCTATGAATATCATAAAAAATCATAAGTAAAACATAATACTAAAAGTATAACTGTTGATCAATGAAATTGATAAGCCTCGAGCCCTGCTAACGAAGAAAAAGAGTAAAGACCCAAATTATTAATATCAGAATTGAAGAAAGGGCTAACTAAACTGATCCTCATGGACATTAAAAGGATAATAAAGAAATATGAGCAACTCTCTGCCTTACAATTTGATAGTTTAGATGAAATAAATTTTTGAAAGACAAAATCTGCCAAAACTCACATAACGACATAGAGATCCTCTGAATAAATGAACCTATATATATTTTAAAGAAACTGAATCATTAATTAATAACCTTTTAGAACAGAAAGTACCAGTCCCAGAATTGTTCACTTGGGAATTCTATCAATCATTAATGAAAGAAATGATAATAATTTTCTACAATCTTCTCCATAGAATAGAAGCAGAGACAACACTTCGTAATTATTTCTATAAGGCCAGTATTACTATAATTCCAAACCCAGACAAAGGCATTACAAGAATAGAAAGCTACAGACCATATTTCTCATGAACATAAGTGCAAAAATCTTCAAAAATTTATTAGCAAATCAAAGTTATCAGTGTATTAAAGATTATACACTAAGACCAAATGAGATTTATTCCAGAGATGCAAAACTTGTTCAACATTTGAAAATCAATTAATGTAATCCATCATATTAACGGGCTAAGAGGAAAAATCATATGATTTTACCAATAGATGCAGAAAAATCATTTCACTCATCCATGATAAATGCTGTCAGTAAATTAGGACTAGAGGAAGTATTCCTCAAATCGATGAATAATATCATCTACCAAAAAAGTATAGCTAACAGCATACATCTATTCAACATTGTACTGAAGTTCTGCCTAATGCAATAAGAAAAGAGTAAATAAAAGTTAAGTAGTATATACAGTTTAGGAAAGAAAAATAAAGCTGGCTTTGCTTGCAGATGACATGACAGTCTATGTAAAAAATCCCGAAGAATGCACAACAACAAAACTGCTTGAACTAATAAGAAATTATAGCAAGGCGATAGGATGCAAGGTTAATATACAAAGTCAATTGCTTTCTTATATTTTAGTAATGAGCAATTAAAATTTTCTTAAGACATTTTTTTCCAAGTGGTGTTAGACTCGCAGAAAAAATCAGAAGGAAATGCAGAGATTTCCCATATAGCCCTGTCCCCATACATGCATAGCTTATTCTATTGTCATTATCCCCACCAGGATGGTACATCTTCTACAATTGATGTACCTACATTAACACATCATAATCACCCCATATCCATAGTTGAATTTAGAGTTTACTCTTGGTTTTATACATTCTATCGGTGTGTATACCAGCATTTGGTGGTGGTAGTGTTCTAGGTTTTGGTACCTACCATTCTAATGGATGTGTAGTGTTATCTCAAAGTTGTTTAAATTTTCATTTTCTGATGACATAGGGTATAAAGCATGTTTTTATAAGCTTACTAATCATCTGTATGTCTTTTTGGGTGAGGTGCCTCTTAAGATCTTTGGCCCAGTTTTAATCAGGTAACTTGTTTTCTTATTTTGAGTGAAGAGTTCATTGTATATGAATATCTTATCAGATGTGTGTTTTGCAAATACTTTCTTCCAGTCTGTGGCTTGTCTTCTTATTCTCATAACATGGTCATTCACAGAGCATAAATTTCAGATGTTTATAATAAAGTGCAGTTTATCCATTTTTTTTTTTTCGTAGATTGTGCTTCTGGTGTTGTAGCTAGAAATTTATCACCATACTAAGGGTCATCTAAGTTTTCTCTTATGTTAGCTTCTAGGAGTTTTATAGTTTTGCATTTTACATTTAGTTTGTAATCCATTTTGAGTTAATTTTATAATGATTGTAATGTCTATGTCTAGATTAATTTTGTTTAGCATATGAATATCCAGTTGCTCCAGCATTATTTGTTGGAAATACTGTATTTGTTTTATTGTACTGCCTTTGCTCTTTTGTTAAAGATCAGGTGGTCTATTTCTGCGCTTTCTATTCTGTTTTGAGAATCTATTTATCTATTAATTTGTCAGTATCACACTATCTTCATGACTGCATATTTATAATAAGTTTAATGTTGAGTAATGTCAATCCTCCAACTTTGTTCTTCTTCAATATTGTGTTGGCTATTCTGGGTATTTTGCCCTTCAATAAACTTTAGAATTAATTTATTGGCATCCACTAAATAACTCTTTGGAGTTTTGACTGAGATTACATTGAATCTGTAGATCAAGATGGGAAGAACTGATGTCTTGACAATTTGAGTCTTTTTATCCAAAAACATATAATATATTTTTAAATATTTGGTTTATCTTTGATTACACTCATCAGAGTTAGTGGTTATCTTCATATATGTTTTATACATGTTTTGTTAGATTTATAGCTAAGCATTTTATTTTGGGGGCCGCTAATTTTAAATAGTATTGTGTGTGTAATTCAAATTCCACTTATATATTGCTAGTATATATAAAAGTGGTTGACTTTTTAATTTTAACCTTTTATGCTGAAATCTTATTATAATTATTATTATTTCTAGGAGAATTTTTTGTTGATTCTTTAGGATTTTCTACATAGACAACTATGTTATCTGTGGACAAAGATGATTTATTTCATCCTTTCTACTCTGTATACCTTATGTTTTTCTTTTCCTGTCTTATTGTGTTAGTTAGAAATTTCAATGGTCTTTTAAAAAAGTGGCCAGGGGGACATTTTTTTCGTACCTGGTCTTAGTGAGAAAACATTTAGTTTCTTACTATCTTGGTCCATTCAGGCTTCTAGAACAAAATGCCATAAAATTCTATAGTAAAATGCCATAATAGGTAGCTAATGAACAACAGAAATTTATTTCCCACAGTTCTGGAAGTGGTAAGCCTAAGATGAAAACATCAGCAGATTTTGTGTTTGGTGATGGGCCACTTTCTAATTCATAGATGGTACCTTCTCACTGTGTCCTCACATGGTAGAAGGGGCGAGAGGACTCCCTTGGGCTTCTTTTATAAGGGAACTAATCCTATTTATGAAGACTCAGCCCTCATGACCTAATCACTTTCCAAAGGCCCTACCTCCCAATATCATTACCTCAGGAATTAGGATTTCAACATACGAATTTTTGGAGGTCATGAGTATTTGGTCCATTGTACTCAGCTTTAAGTATGATGTTAGCTGTAGAATTATTTTTGAAGATACTCTTTGTCAAGTTTTCAAACTTCCCCTCTATTTCTAGTTTCCTGAGTGTTTTCACCATAAATGATTGTCAGATTTTGTGAAATACTTTTTCTCCATCTATTGACATGATCAGAATAATGAAAATCTGAAATTTAAACATAACACCATTTACATTAGCACCAACACATAATATAATAGGTATAAGTCTAACAAAATGTGTACCAGTTTTCAGTGAGGAAAACTACAAAACTCTGATGAAAGAATCAAAGAATACCTAAATAAATAAAAAGATATTGCATGCACATAGATAGTAAGATTCAATATTGTTAATAAGTTAGTTTTTCCATCCAGACCCACTAATTCCAGGAATCCCTACTCATAATTCCAGCATATTGCTTTGTAGATATTGATAAACTGATCTTACAATTTATATGGAAACAAAAGTCTAAAAATAGCCAAGATGATAGTGAAGAACAAAGTTTGAGGACTAAAGCTACTGTACTTCAGTTTTGTTATAAAACTACTATAATTAAGACTGTGTTGTATTGGCAAAAAAAAAGTAAACAAATAGATCAATGGAATAGAACAGATAGCCACAAAATAAACTCAAATAAATATAGTCAACCAATCTTTGACAAAGAAGCAAAAGCGATCAATAACAAAAAACTCATCTTTTCATCAGATGATGCTGAAACAACTGGACATCCACATGCAAAAAAACAAAATGAATCTAAACATTGACCTTACAACTTTCATTACAATTAACTCAAAGTAGCCTGGGCATGGTGGCTCACTCCTGTAATCCCAGCAGTTTGGGAGGCCAAGGTGGGAGGATCCCCTGAGGTCAGGAGTTCGAGACCAGCCTGGCCAACATGGTGAAACCAGTCTCTACTAAAAATAGAAAAATTTGCTGGGCATTGTGGTGCACACCTGTAATTCCAGCTACTCAGGAGGCTGAGGCAGTAGAATTGCTTGAATCTGAGAGGCAGAGGTTGCAGTGAACTGAGATTGTGACATTGCACTCCAGCCTGAGCAACAAGAGCTCCAGCCTGAGCAACAAGAGCAAAACTCCATCTTACATAATAATAATAATAAAAATAATGTATCTAATGTGGCTCAATAACTGTAACAAATACACAACACTAAAACTTCTCAAAAATACTATATTAATTTTAAAATGTGACAAAAAAATTTTGGGGGCTGATGACTACACCAATTTTCATGATTGTGTTAATGGCTTTACAGGTGTATACCTCTATCAAAATTTAGTGACAAAAAGAAATGAGCCATCAAGCCACAAGAATACACAAAGTAACCTTAAATTCATATTAATAAGTGAAAGAAGCCAATCTGAGAAGGTACTTAGTGCACCATTCCAAGGCTGCATAATGTATGACATTCTGGGAAAGGTGAAGTTATAGACAATAAAAATATCCGTAGTTGCCAGGGGTTGAGAGGATGAGAGAGAGGGATGAATAGATGAAGTCAGGGAGTTCTAAGAGCAATAACACTCTATGTACTGTGTATAACACTGTAATAAAAATTTGAATTTTTAATGATACTGTTATGGTGGCTATGTGATATTATGCATTTGGCAAAACCCATAGATGTGTTACAACACAGAGAGTGAACCATAATTGAAACTATAGATATTAGTTATAATATCTGTAGTGTCAGTATTGTTTTGTTTTGTTTTGTTTTTGCTGGAGTCTCGCTCTGTCACCCAGGCTGGAGTGCAGTGACATGATCTTGGCTCACTGCAACTTCCGCCTCCTGGTTCAAGCAATTCTCCTGCCTCAGCCTCCCAAGTAGTTGGGACTACAGGTGTGCACCACCACGCTCGGCTAATTTTTGTATTTTTAGTAGAGACAGGGTTTCACCATGTTGGTCAGGCTGGTCTCAAACTCCTGACCTCAGGTGATCCGCCCACCTCGGCCTCCCAAAGTGCTGAGATTACAGGCATGAACTACTGCGCCGGTCCACTATTGTTTCAATTGTAACAAATCTGTCACACCAATGCAAGATATCGATGATAGGGAAAACTAAGGGCAGTAGGACAGAAAGTATACAGAACTCTTTCTACTTTCTGCTCAATTTTTCTTTAACCCTGAAACTGATCTAAAAAAAAAAAACTTTATTGACTTTTTTAAAGAAAAGTAGATATGAAAGAGTAATCAAAACTAACCTTAGTTTTGTTTTTTTTTCTTGTTGTTCTTTTTTGAAGGAGTCAAAAACAGGCATTTTGTTTTATCATTATAAACCACAAAATTTATTATTTCCATAACTTATTTTGTCAAGTTAGTCATAGAACACTTCATTTCAAACATTGGAGAAAAAAATAAACTTTGTTCATAAATACTGTTTATTATTTCATTTTTAAGTTAGTAAAATGAAATACGTTAGGCTGTGCTCCTGGCAAATTGCTGCAATGGACAGATGGTTTTTTATTATCTATTACACAGAACTACAAGGACGGTGACAGTGTGTTTGGTAGGGATGCTTATTCATCTGTGATAGAGAAATTTTTGAGCTGCTTGGCCAGAGCACATCCTAAATCTTCCTCTCTTCCCCTGCCTCTGCAAAAACATCTGCCTAAAACAGCGTGTGTGTGTGTGTGTGTGTGTGTGTGTAGTTAGGAAGATACTTTCCATCTTGTGTCTTCCCAAAGGCAAAATCATATGAGTGAAAAGTGGGCTATTTAAAATAACTTTGAGGGTTATTTTTAAAGTGTATTCCTTTTTGCTTAAAAATGTAAAATCTTATTTGGCACTTATTTTGCTTTGCTAGCAGATGTTTCTAATGATTAACTTAGAAAAAGTAATTTCTCTTTGAAACAGCTTGTAACTGGTAGCAATTGGTGTACTAGCATGGTTATTTATCTACATAGTGTATTTTATAGACAGAAGAAACCTTCAGTAAATAATACAATTTCATACTACATACTTTAAAAAGATAAACTTATCTTGTGCTTATTCTAAAGTAAAACATAATTTTTTATGTTTAATAAATGCTGTTTTTGAGAAATATTAATTTGCACAATTTTAACAACTCAGTAAATTAATTTCATTTAAAAATATACTGAGAATCTTATTTTGTTATGCAAAAGTGTGCTCCTTTAAGTTGAATATTATTTGTACCTTCAATTTGTTCTGTTTTAATTTTCTTTCTGCATTAATCTTTCTTAAGTAGTAATTACTGAAGCAGTAGACATAAACATATGATCTGGTATTTGGAATACATGTAGTAGCTTGATAAGTGATAACTACAGGAGTTATTTATGGTGTTTTTTCTCTTTTCTTCATGAATCTAGTTTTATTTTTCTGTTATCTGGTGCTTTCCCTGACAGATTTTCAAGGTTACAAAATTGGCTGCTTGAAGTCAGATGTATAGCAAAGGCCATTCGTCATGTTCACTTTCACATTAATAGGCCCTATCAAAGAAGAAAATCTGCTCAAACCTCTTAGAAAATTTCAAATGAATTCATTATGTAAGAATAGCTGGAAATCAGATTAAGCATGGGAAATTACCCTGCAAAAAGTTCTGACTCAAGTTGTTTAAATTGTTTTTCTAATCTTCTAACTTGCCTACCTCTGTTTTTTGCATATAATCTGATCATATCCAAATAATATAATTACATGAACATCAAAGAGAGCCAAACATGCTAGCAGAATGATGTTTTAATTAACTTTTTACCAGAGAAGAGTCAAGTGCTTTCCAACAGTGGCATCCTTAGTTTATCAGATAATTTCCCAAATTCATTTCCATGAAATTAATGACAATAGATATGTTTAATGCTCTCCAACTATCTAAACATGCCCAGATGATAATTTTAAAAATATTGGAAGTTCATTTCACCAAAATATTATATTTTTGAGTCATCAAAAAGAGTAACTTATAGCACCTAGGGATGTTTGTCTTGGATCAAGGAAAATCAGGGGAAATCAGGAGTTGATTCAAACAGCTACCAGATGTAGGAAACCTCTCCTGGTAATGAATATCAAGGCAAATTTTAATTCATATTTAAAGTCAGTACTGAAGATAGTTCGTCTCTTGAGCCATAATGAAATTAATTTAATTCTCTAGAACTTATCATAAGAATGGTGGAGAGTGACAGAAAATAAAAGTCCAAAGAGTGAGAAAAAATATTATCTGTTAATCACATATAATCAGATTATATTGTCAGATAATATATTATGATATATTATCTGTATGAAGTTTATTTTACTTCTCTCTATTAAAATGCAAATCTGGATTAATAGGGAAATGACTTCTTACAAATTTTAGTGTCCTTATTAAATCTGATAGACATTGATTACAAGTCGAATTCCAAGATTTTTGTTTCACTTTTACATCAGTGGTATCAATTTTTGTATTAATTCAAGAATATGTATCCTTAAAAGGCAGATACTTGTGTCTTAATAGGATTGCACTGAGCATGAGTTTCTGTGGTTAATGCACATTTACTTAAAACTTTAAAAATTAGGTTTTTGTCATCATTTTGAACTAGTAAAATTCAAATCTTGAATTTTCCACTAAATCTTTTCTTCTACTTTATTTCTTATCTCTGTTGCACCATTATCCTCCATTCTGTATACAGCCATAACATTTCAAGTATCATTGACATTCTTTGCTATACAGTCAATTACAAAGTCCCATACATTTAAGTTTTTCTATCTTTCAAGCTTATTTTTTTATTTCCAAGCCAATATTTATCTTCCTTCAACTGTCCAAAATCCCTTGTCAAATGTTGTGAAGACTTAGAGAAACTTTTGATATTGAACTGTGTGTGGTTAAAATGTTAATATTCAAGATAAATATCTTTGATAATACTAAGTAAATACTATGTAATAAAGAATAAAGTTGGTATTTTCCTTAAGTTTTGGTGTATTTTATGTGGATAAAATAAAAATGCACACATTGATGCTAAATATGTATTATTTTCATACAATGATCCAAATGCTTTCTACAAATTAGTTTAACTTACAAGAAATCCCATGAAATTTAAATGATTATTATCACAATTTTATAGATAAAGAATCTGAAATATAAATAAGAATAATATTAAATTTCTAGATCCTATATAAAATATTCTGTATTTTCATAAACAAATATATTGCTGTAGTTAACGTTGTTTCTATTACTCATAGCCACACATCATCAAGTAAAGTTTTCAATCTGTAGCAGCATGTAATAGCTTTCATATTTTGCTGTGATGAACAACATATTTTCTCATAGATACAATTATAGCATATAGCCACCAATGTGGCTGAATAATTTTATGATCAGTATATATGTATGTGTGTGTAAAAAAATAGTGAAATGAACAGAATATCTGTAACTTTAGTAAAGTCTATAAATATATTTGAGATTATACTAAAATCTCTAAAGTCTAAGTGCATACTTTTGTGATATAAATTGCTGAATATTACATTGATACATTAAAAATTTCAGACACAACTAAATTAACTATCTCATTATTAAATATTTCAGGAAGAATTATACTGAACTTTGCTTTTCTTTGAAATAAGGTAAATAATTCCTCATAACATATATAAAGCATTTGGACCATCATGTGGAAACAGTAAATATTAAAGGTATAACAGTTCCCTTTTATTCACTCATTCTTTTCTCAGAAAGATTGACCTTCCTTTCTTTTGTCGTGTGATACAGCCTTCTCCAGTGGGAAGAGTATGCCTCCTTCCAGAATTAGTGCTGGGCTTCACCATGTAACTTGATTTAGCCAACGGCATGTGAGCAGAAGTGATAACTACAACAGCTTTTAGAGGCATAGCTGGTTTTTGCCTGCTGTCTTGCTTTTTCATCTTGTTACACCTGTAACCACTGATCCTTCAGTTAGGACGTAAGAGAGAAGACACATAGATAAGCTAAATAAACGTAGAAGCAAAGAACTGCAGCTTACTCTTAGCTGCCAAAAGGTGACATAAGTGAAAAATATCATTATTATTGTAAAGCCACTGAGAAATTTTGGAAGTTTTGTTATTCACCCTTGCCTGGGGAAGATTACAAATGCTCTTGGCTATTTTATGTGTTGTCTCAAAATTGTTGGGGCATTTCTCATGTGGCAGCATGCTGTAATCCATTAAGAGTGAAATAATCCTGTAAATTTGATTACCTAAATAATTAAACTAAAATCATAGCAATATGCAATCTGGAAGAGAGGCCATGCTGTAAGGAAACTTTGGCCAAGGGCCAAAGGTATGGCTGCTTAGAAAGGGGTAAGATAGAAGGCCTGAGGTTGCTGTCCTTATAAAGACCTGCTGGCGAAGTTGCCTTTTGTCTGGCATGTGGGAACCTGGATTTTGGGAAAGTTCCCACTCTTCTCAGAACTAAGAAGAGTGGCTCACCCTGCCTGAAATACTTGTAAAAACAATATGGCTTATGCTGAACATATAATTTCTTTCTGCAAGTCTGATATTTCATATGTGCTAGGAATAGGGTTCTTACATGACTAGACCCTAATAAAACTGTGGACATTGAGTCTCTACAACGCATGGTGTCACAACATTTGTTGGAGGAGTTAAGCATGCATTGTATAACTCCAATAGGAGAATACTCTTTGTAAGCTGCACCTGTTTTCCTCCAGACTCTATCCTGCATCTATTCACGTTGCTGATTTTGCTTTGTATCTTTTCACCGTAATTAGTAATAGCCATGAGTATGACTATATTCTCAGTCCTATGAATCCTCTTTGTGAATTATCAAACCTGGGTGTGGTCTTAACAGTCCCCGCCACAACAATGATATTAATTATATTGAAATACATTAATTAAATATAACAATTAAAGAGCTGAGAGACTGGATAATTTTAAAAAAAACAAAATACATGCTTCCTACATAAGGTATACTTAACATTTAACAACAAATTAAGAGCTAATTAATTTTATTAAGATGGAGTGACACTCCATCTTAATAAAAATGTATTTTAAAAATTGTTTAAGAAAATAATTAAAAACCAAGTAAATAAAATAAACATGTAACTCAGAAAATAGGAGAGTTTTCAAAAATAAAGAGGTTTTTATTTATGTAAAAGAGGCATAACTTACCTAAAAGAAAGGTATTACTTACACTAAAGATACTAATAAATTAAGACAGAAAGAAATGAATGCTTTCAGAAATAAATGCTACAGTATGTTCTTTGGGAATAAAAGAAAGTCTAAATTGTTTATCTATTATTGAACAAGAAAACAATATATAATTCATCAAATACAAATTGAAAGTATAAAGCACACAATTAAACATGTTATATACACTTTACAAAATGCAACATATTTCACATTTTATGTGTGTTTCTTAAGAGAGCTATTTTATTTTTCCATATATATCATTTATTCAATTACTACACAATTAATAGATATGAAGGTTATAATAGCAAATAAACTTATATAAACTTTATATATAAACATATATATATAGTTTATTTTGCTATTATTTTAAAAATTATGTGCAAATATATCTACAAAATCTGTTCCCAGAAGTGAGATTGCTGAGTCATAGGCTGTGAACATTTAAAGAACTGGTTGCTGGTGACTAGCTAACCCATTATCATCAATGGGTATATGGATATATCCCCAAGCAAAATGTGTGGAGTACCTACTTAACTCATCTTTTCATCACTTTCTATGTCTTTGCCTATCTCACTGGGAAAATGTGTTACTTCATTAAATATTTACTTTGCAATAATTCAAATATCCTTTTTTACTTATTCTTTCTTAATTGGTGAGGTAATCTTCCATTCTACACTGTAATAATTCACTAAGCTGCATACTTATGACTTGTGTACATTTCCGTATGAACATTTGTGAAATGTATCCATGTCGTGAAAATAGCCATAGTTTATTTATTGCATTGCCCCCTGGCATTACACAATCTACTTCTCCATTCTGCTATTTAACAACAGTTTTAATCTTCACTAAAATGCATTACTATGGGCGTATTCTTTCTTCTCATATTTCTTCTTAAATATTTCAAAGAGTGCAATTAAATTTCTAAAAAAAATTATGTTAACTACAATGGCCTGAATAATTGTGTCACCTTGGAATTTATATATTGAAATCCAAACCCCCAATGTGATCATTTTAGAAGATGAAGTCTTTGGAAAGAAATTACTTGGTATGGTGGTGCCCTCATGAACGGCACTAGTGTCTCTATTAAAAAAAAAAAAATCCAGAGAATTCTTGAGCCCTCTTTCTGCCACAAGAGGATACAATAAATATACAATGAGAAGTCTGCAATCTGTAGTCCAGAAGAGGACCCTCAACAGAACCTGACCATGCTGGTGCCCTGATTTCAGACTTCTAGCCTCTAGAACTCAGAAATAAATTCCTGTTGTTTATAAGCCATGTAGTCTGCGATGCTTTGTTATGGCAGCCAAAATTAAATAAGACAAAAACAGGTATTAAAATAACATACTTTTATTTATTACATGTTTATTCTCTCAATTATTGACACAATTGAGTATCTCTTTTTTATATTGGGGGTTTGCCATGATCACTATGCTAATATTTTATGGGTGTGGGATAGGAGAAACAGTAGCGGCCAGTGGATAAATAGTCTTCTCCTAGTTTTTACAAAGGTGACTAACTTCAGGCTACACAGTAATGACAACAGAAGAACTTTTCCTGACTCCAAATGGAAGATTTCAACAAACATTCTGTAGACATGGAATAATAATTATGACAAATAAGAATAATAGCACAATTTTGGTTATAGCTTCAGGATAATGCTTCCCTGAGTACTATTAGATGATGGATATATAGTCTGTCACTCAGTCAACTACAAAACAGGCAGGTGAGTTGGTGAAACAGATTTCCTCCCTATTTCAAAGAGATTGACAGGATATATATTACTTCTCATCCAAGAAAAATAAAAATGTCATCAGATCATCCACATCCTGTCTTATTAATTTGCACTATTCCACAGTGCACCCTGGTACACTAGTATGTTCGTGTGTGTGTGTGTATATACACACACATATACATATAGTTATCAATAAATGTTTCACTTCCAAAATTATTTAAAACATTTAGCTACTGACTGAATTCATCTGCTTTTCAAGATTACTTACTCCAGTATTCTACTCCAGATATTATTCCAACACTTTGCATCATCTAATTTACTGACACTACCAGTTTTTAAACTTCACCACACCTATCGTTTTCTTCCTTTCTTCTTTACCCAACATATAGACAGGGCTTCATCATTTTCTTTCCCTGCTCTACATTTCTTATACTTGCTGGGAAAATCTCTCATCTCAAATTTTAATGATTAAAACCAATTAATTTCCTCTTCAGTGATTGTATGCAAGAAGTATACAATTGGAAAAAATTGAAACAGCTATGCTCACTCTTTTGATTTTATGTGAATGGAGATACTTATATATCTCATGCAATTTATAATTTCTACTAAGCAATCCTCCTATTTTTCCCCTAGGTTATGAACTCTCAAATACTTCCAATATGAACGTTTTCTCTCATCAAACCTCTAACATCTCCTTGCCTCTTGCATCAAGCTGATACTCTGCCATCTATTTTACAGAAAAGGGAGTAACAGAAGAAAAAACTCACCTTTCTTCAAGAAATATTCCAACTGCTCTGCATCTGTGAACATGCTCTGCCTTCACTCCTGTCACTGAAGATCCTTCACTGCACAGCTCTTTAACTCTACTCAACGTGAGTCTTAATGTCTCTTTAGTTAATTGTATAATGGCCATAATCCTCCCAGAAATTTCTGTTGATACTTCATCACAATGTTAAAATAAATCACGGGTCTTGGTCATAACTTCAAGATAGTACTTGCCCAAGTTACTTATTAATTAGAAATGGAAAGATAGTAATATCAAAGAGCAGAAGTCACACACTACTTGAACTCAGCAAAACAAGTTAAGCTCATCAGTAATGGGACAAACAGAAATCATGTGCTTCCTATCATTATGCTCAGAGAAGGATGAAATATTTCATCTGGTAACCCTGCCAAAAATGTTTAACTTGAATTTAATCATAAATAAACATCATACAAATATGTAAATAGAGGAACATCCCACAGATATCAAGGACATCAAAGACAACAAAAATCCAAGGAATTGTTCCAGATTATGAGAGATTAAAGAAATTTAACAACTCAATGCAAGTTAAAATCCTGCCTTGGATCTAGGACCAGATTTTTGTCACTTACAGCAATGGAACAATAAGAAAAATTTAAGTAAGGTCATTAAATAAGATACTAGTACTGTATCAATGCTGATACTACTATAGTTAAATATAATATTCATCTTTTTTCTTTACTTAAGAAAAAATATTGAACATAACAGGAAAGACTTAAAACACTGTAAGATGGTAACAGAAAATTCAACAGGTTTTTGACTTGTTTGCTACAGTATGTGGAGGTACTGATCTGAAAAATACAGAAATTCACCATTCTGAATTATCTTGTATTTTATTTCAAATCCATTTAATTAACCTTTCAAACATATGGTTTTAAATATCCATGTCTTATATAGAAAACTGCTTGAAACATTTCTGTTACTTGAATAATCATTATGTGTGTATGCATAAACCAGGAAAGGTCTAATTGCTATTTGCATGGATTATTTACAGCTAAGTGGCCCATGAAAAAAATGAGAGTCCATAAAAATGCTATTGTATGCTAAAACCAACCTGTCTTGCTCATTTTAATTGTGAATGAGAGTATCAGTTTATCGATTTTAGAAGCATAGGCTTATAAATGTTTCTCACAAACAAGAACAAAGGTTATAGAAGCAATCTGTCAACTAAATGCTTTAATAAACTTTCATACATAATGCTTTATTTCCCCCAGAAAACTGGTTTTTCTGTTTCCAAAAGGCGGATCACTAAGATGCCTCTTTTATTCTGTGTAACTAACTTATTATTTTAATTAATATAGTTGTAGTATGTATGTATGTATTTATGTATGTATGTTTGCATGTATTGAGACAGAGTCTTGCTCTGTCACCCAGGCTGGAGTTCAGTGGCACGATTTCAGCTGACTGCAACTTCCACCACCTGGGTTTAAATGATTCTCCTGCCTCAGCCTCATGAGTAGCTGGGACTACAGGAGCGCGCCACCACGCCTGGCTAATTTTTGTATTTTTAGTGGAGACGGGGATTCCCAATGTTTGACAGACTGATCTGGAACACCTGACGTCAGGTGATCCGCCCGCCTCGGCCTCCCAAAGTGCTGGGATTACAGGCCTGAGCCACCGTGCCTAGCCTGTTGTAGCATTTCAACAGATCTAACATGGTGACCGCCATGGAGTTGATTTGTTGTTGTTGTTGTTGTTGTTTTCAATCATTTGTATGGCATATATATTCAGGTCATTTAAAAATAGAAGTTTCTAGGTTGGTGAGCACATGAAGGTTCTGGAAGGGTGGCATGCCCTGAGAGGGCATGAAAGCTCTATGCCCCTTCCTGCATACCTTGCCCTGTGCATCTCTCCTATTTGACTGTTCCTGAGTTGTGTCCTTTATAATAAGTCATGACAAATCAAGTGTCTCAACTCGTTTTCATAATGCTTTGGAACTTGCAATACATCTGAGAGAAATTCAACATGTCTGTCTGTATGAAATTGGTTGGTGCCAAATGATAAAGCTGAATAAATAAAGCAAGGATAAATTTGATTCCTTAGAGAGGCTGAAAAAAATAAAGGGTTCAGACGGTCCCAGTGCTATCTGCCTGTTTAACTGCAGTTTGTCAGGAATCCACTGGTGATGTGGGAGGCACAGTTTGTCTTTAAAGAAGCTCACACACTCTTCAAAAGGAAAAACAACCAAATTGAACAGTTCTCTGTGAAAAAGTCAGAGGGAGTTTGGAAACAAACCTTAACCAAACTGCCCTGTGTGCTGGCATCTACCGAAGTGTTATACTTAAGCCCTTCCAAACTGTTCTGTTCCCAGCCTATAGAGGAATTAGTCAAATTTCACCAGTGAGTGGATAATTCATCTGTTGGATTAAAGTATTTGCTTCTTGGTGCCATACATAAATCTCTAGGAAACTCAGAAGATGTTGTTCAGTTATTTCAGCAAGCAATTAAAGATGAGTTGTGTCATCAGTATAACTTACATGTTCAACTGTATGCTTGCTGTGAACTTGGCTATTTTCTATTAGTGAAAGCAGAGACTAGAGAGAAGCAGAACTCTACTTTTTTTATTATTATTATACTTCAAGTTTTAGGGTACATGTGCACAATGTGCAGGTTTGTTACATATATATCCATGTGCCATGTTGATGTGCTGCACCCATTAACTGGTCATTTAGCATTAGGTGTATCTCCTAATGCTATCCCTCCCCCCTCCCCCCAACCCACAACAGGCCCGGTTGTGTGATGTTCCCCTTCCTGTGTCCATGTGTTTTCATTGTTCAATTCCCACCTGTGAGTGAGAACATGCGGTGTTTGGTTTTTTGTCCTTGCGATAGTTTACTGAGAATGATTATTTCCAGTTTCATCCATGTCCCTACAAAGGACATGAACTCATCATTTTTATGGCTGCATAGTATTCCATTGTGTATATGTGCCACATTTTCTTAATCCAGTCTATCGTTGTTGGACATTTGGGTAAGAACTCTACTTCTTAAGAAAAGTAGGATTGCTCTGGCTCCAACTTTGAAAACGGATTGCATTTCTACATCGATTCCAGTCTTTCTCAGAAAATTGGTTTCTCAGTGACAGATCTGATATTTCTGCTCTGTCACTCTCCACCCAGGTTCTGTTTTTTAAGATCAAAGCAGAGGACAAAGCTCTTGTAAAGATGAGCTTTTGTTCTGAAAATCACCTATGCCAAAGACACATTTTTCCAGTTAGGCTGACATATTAAATATCTCCTCTTTTAAATATATGACTAAAACATAATAATAATAATAATAATAATAATAATAATAATAATAATAATAACTACCTGGGAAGACAGTTAAATGAACTTGTTCATTTTAACTTTGTGATTTATTAATTTTAAAACAAAATTAAACTAAGTATTCAAAAATAAAATACAGAAGCGACTAATCTCAGTCATTATTGATCTCAGCATATTCACACTTAAAGAGAAGGGGGGGCAAGATAGCTATACATTCTTCTTTTTATTTTTGTGTTTGTTTGTTTCAATGATAAAAACAGATGAGTCTATTCTTCTAGATACCAGAAATTGTCATAGCACCATAAACTGTAAGTTATTGAAGTTCTTAATTAAACAGCTTTTACCTGTAACACACTCTAGTTGAGTCTCATTTTAATTTTCTTTATACTACCTTTCCTTTGAAATAGAAAGTAAATAATGTTCTCTTGGCAGCTGTTTTCCCTTATTAACTAATTATGATTATATTTATCCAATATTTATTGGACTTTTACCACACATAGAGTACTGTGGTAGGCTCTGACAATACAATAGTAAATGAGATATGTCCCCATCTCCATAGATGAATATATGGATTTCTAGAAATGGTAACTAAGTAAGCAGGATATCAGAATAAGAGACAAACAGAGGATAAAGTGAAAAGATAATTCTGAGAATACTTTTGAACTCTGCATTGTAGTTTTGTCCTTGTTTCATACAATATTCAGATATCCATGTTTATTTACTATTAAATGATGAAAAGAATAAACAATATGTGACTCATGTGAAGACAGATGCCAAGGGCAAAAAACCAACCAAACCAAACAAACCTGGAGTTATTTTATTATTATTTTTTTAAATTTCTGCTTTCACTGATTTTTTAATATAATTACAATGAAGGTATTATGCAGAGAAGAATATTCAAGAGAAAAAAGATGATAAATTTGAAATCAAGAGCCAACTTATTAGAAAGTTCAGTGCATTTGTTTTGATATTCAATTAAATGTCTAATTTGAATATTAGATTTTTTTAAAAAGCATGCCCATTATTGAAAGCTCAATCGAAATTAGCCAAATTCTTTAGAATCTTTAGAGATGCTTAACATAATATAATATTCCTATACTCAATGAGAATATTTCATAATTTTTGGCTTAAAAATTGAGCATAATCTATAGTCTAAAAATGTAATGAAAAGAAAGTAGGTAGAAGCTACCCACATTTGCAGTCTTAGTTGTGTCCTAGGCTCCTCTTGATGGGCATTGCTCGTATCTGTAGCATACAAATACTTTTACAATAGGTAGATCTGCTTCAGTAAGAATGTTATAATTTACGTAGTTTTTTTCTTCTCTGAGAAGATTAATTTAAAGTTTTTTTATTTGCAGAGGTCCAACCTCATGTAGTAAATTTTTCTTTTCACAATATTTCTCCAGCTATCCTCCTTTTTTCATTATCTTCAGATACATAGCTTTTCACCTAATCTAATTCAGAAATTGCAGTGTGTGGTCATTTCATATTTTCTGTCTTTCTTCTCTAATCCATGAAAACTAGCATCCAATTTAAATTCTTAAAACTTAAACCTGACACAAACACTTTCCTTATCTGAAATTATATAAAAGCAAACAAAAATCTCAAATTACCCCATTCCTTCCATAATTAAATGCGTTTTTCTCACATTGACAGTTCATGCTTCACCCACCAATTCTTATTTTGCATTCACTATCTGCTCCCAATACCTTTTCTGATAACCAAAATGTTTCACTGAACACCCGTAGTATTATTTAGCTTCAGTAATGGTATCAATAATGGCTAACATTGTCTCTTAGAGCTTTATATATACCAGGCATCTTCCAGAGTATAAAGTAAAATAAGGGTAACTTTCATAATATTAAGGTTCTGCAAATAGTAAGAGACAGTGCCTGGCTTTGAATCATTCTTCTCCATTACTATATCTTACCTTATTTTATAATTATTTATTCAGGTGAATTAATCTTCCTGTTCCTACTCCCCCATCTGATTGTTAGTTGTAACAAGTAGAGACTGGCTAACCATCTTCAAATCCCATGTCATCAATATTTGAATATTTATTGACTCAATAAGACTAACACAGCTGTATAAATATATACAACACAGGTGAAATAAAACCGCATGTGTAAATGTTTACACCAATACTAATAATTAGAATTAATTATGTTAATTAAATACTTCTTTGTGATGCAAAAGAGTGATTCTACCAGTGTCACTTAATTATCTTGATATTATTCTTTACAGTAAATTATCAAAATCTGAAGTTCCTAAATGTGTTTATTTATATTACAACAGATATGAATTAGTCTAATCAACCATAATTATAGTGAAAATTTGAGCATGCCAAAGAATATATGCAATAGTGTATTGAATGATTATTACAATAATGAGCAAACTAAACTCTATTCAACCAATTTTAAAAGTCACATTAGAACCTTAACAAATAATGCTTCTCTTGTTGAGAATTATAAGGAATAAGGCTTTCATTTATTTAAACTAGTCATTTTTGAGGAAAGTATTAAAAATAGCTATTACCTATGGACTTATAATGATTATAGTGTACAATTCTGAGTCCAAGAAATCAGACTAACATATTGTGTTTTCTTAGAAGTTGTGAATTAAATAAATTGTGTGGAAGAGCTCAGAGAGTGATGAGGTTATAACACTGGGGCTAATACCAAAGAGTATTCCAGACAATTTTTAAAAAATTATTATTATTTTAAGTTCTGGGGTACATGTGCAGGATGTGCAGATTTGTTACATAGGTAAACCTGTGCCATGGTGGTTTGCTGCACCTGTCAACCCATTACCTAGGTATTAACCCCAGCATGCATAAGCTATTTTCCCTAATGCTCCCCCCGCCATCACCAGCCATACCTCGACAGGCCCCAGTGTGTTGTTACCCTCCCCGTGTCCATGCGTTCTCATTGTTCAGCTCCCACTTATAAGTGAGAACATGCAGTGTTTGGTTTTCTGTTCCTGCTTTAGTTTGCTGAGGATAATGGCTTCCAGCTTCACCCATGTCCTTGCAACATTCTAAGAAAAAATTTGAGGTAATCTTTTACGTTTTCTTTTCAAATGCTCTAAGAATTCCAGTACAAAGGATCCAAACCTGAAGATACCTCAAGAAGTCTTTCATCTACTATCAGTTACAAAACCCGAATTTCCAAGATCTTTTTTTCAAATTTATCTTGACAAAAACACCATCCCTGGCATTCAACAAGGATGGTAGACGGTTAAATATACATTCAGTATTTTATCAGAACAACATAAATACCTTATTGCCTGTAGTTCTTTACTATAGTTCATTTTGATCTCTTACACTACCTGAGCTCTACCCTGCTCATTTTATCACTCTTTTTTTATGCATTTAAAATGAGATTTCTCCAATTACTAGGGATTTCTAATCTTTTTACATTATAAACTAATACTTATCTATCGACTTCAATAGGAAATACAAAGTTTGTCAATCTTAAGTGACTCTACCTCACCAATAAAACAGTTTTAGGGGAATCGTTATATATATCAATTTCCTTTTGGAAAATTAAGTTAGCATATTACACATGATGGTAACTTATACAGTAAGCAAAGTATGTACTTTTGAATAAACCAATATTTAAGGCATTTGACTATGCAACAACTTTTTTCTTGCGGTATATATAATAACATCTTATAAACCACTGCTTTATTAAATAAAATATGAGAGAGGCAGAGACAGAAGGTTATTCCCAAGGAACTATTCTCTACTTGTTTTAAAAAATTGGCATTTTCCTTTTGTCCATACTTACCAGCATGAAATAAATAAAAAAAAAAAGAGTATAATTCCAAGTTTCAATTACGTGGGAATGTGGCTATGATCTAATATCTCTCTGCTGCTGGTAAAAAAGAAGTGGCTAAAATTGATTTGTATATTTGTGTGATTAGCTTATAATAAGACAAATTTGCTAAATTATTACAAATATTAACAAAATCTTAAAAGACAATGGTATGTATAATTCTTTGTTCTTTACAAAATATTTTTGGAAATTTGATTCTACTCATATCTAATATTGATTATCATTGTAAAGTTTTCAGTTCATAGGGAATGTTTGCATCATTTATGGAAGTAAGTTTTGTGTTTTTCTGCATTTTAACCATTAAATATCATAGGGAAATTTTTATTTTTTTGATACGAAATTTTTTTTCCAGTGATATCTTTTATTAAACTTCAAACATTTTTCCTCAAATTTTAATTTTGAAATGCCTACTGGCCTGATTTCCCAGAGTGCTAATAATCTGAATAGTGAGCTCTTATTATTTGAAAAAATTGTGGCCTTTCAACCTCTACCTTTATCTTTATTTTATTTTAATTTTATTTATTTTTAAACTTTTATTTTAGGTTCAAGGGTACATATGCTGGATTTTATATAGGTAAAATTGTGTCATGGGAGTTTGTTGTACAGATCATTTAATTACCCAGATACCAAGCCTAGTACTGAATAGCTATTCTTTCTACTTCTCTCCCACTCCCACCCTCCAACCTGGGTAGGCCCCAGTGTTTGTTGTTGCCCTCTTTGTGTCGATGTGTTTCATCATTGAGCTCCCACTTACAAATGAGAATATGCAGTATTTGGTTTCCTGTTCCTGTGTTACTTTGCTACGGATAATGTCCTCTAGCTCCATGCATGTTCTTGCAAAAGACATGATCTTGTTTGTTATTATGGCTTCATAGTATTCAATGGTGTATATGTACCACATTTTCTTTGATCAGTCTGCCATTTATGGGCATTTATGTTGATTCCATGTCTTTGCTATTGTGAACAGTGATGCAGTGAACACACCCATGCATGTTTCTCTATGATAGAATAATTGATATTCTATGAGAGAATAATTGATATTCCTTACTGGGTATTACCCAGTAATTGGATAGCTGGCTTGAATGGTAGTTCTGTTTTTAGCTCTTTGAGGAATCACGACATTGCCTTCCACAATGGTTGAGCTAATTTATACTCCCACCAACATTGTATAAGTGTTACCTTTCTCTGCAATCTCACTAACATCTGTTTGTTTGTTTGTTTTGACTTTTCAGTAATAACCATTCTAAATGGTGTGAGATGGCATCTTACTGTGGTTTACATTTGCATTCCTCTAACAATTAGTAATATTGAGCCTTTTTTCATATTGGTCACATGTATGTCTTCTTTTGAAAAGTGTCCTGTTGTTTTCATTTGCCCACTTTTTAATTTTTTTTTTCTTGTAAATTGGTTTGAATTCCTTATGGATACTGGATATTGAACCTTTGTAAAATCTATAATTTGGAAATATATTCTCCCATCCTGTATGTTGTCTGTTTACTTCATTGATAGTTTCTTTTGCTGGGCAGAAGGGCTTTAGTGTAATTAGATACCATTTGTCAATTTTTGTTTTGTTCAGTCTTCTTCCAGTCTTTTCCCTCTATTATTTTCTTGAAATAAAATCATACTAAACATTATATTTCATATGTTGTTTTAGTTTATTTTGCATTTTATTTTATTATGCAGGCAATATCAGAACTGTAAAAAAGTGTGTAGTCTTTTTTTCCTTACAAACCAAATACTCACAAAGCCAATACCCAGATCAAGAAAAAGAATATTCACAGAATTCCAGATATCTCTGTTTCTCTCCTTCTAGACACTAATCCCCTACAAAAGTAAACACTAGCCAAACTCACTGTGCCGTAAATTAGATTTTCCTCTTTCTGACATTTATATAAACTGAATCACAAATTTTAATTTTGTTTAGTGGTTTCATCCATTCAACATTATGTTTGTGCAGTTTAACTTGGTGGTTGAAAGTAACCATGATGCATTTGTTTTCGCTGCAATTTATCCATTCTGTTTTTCACAGACCTTCAGGTTCTTTCCCCTTCTGAGTTATTACGACTAATACTGCTATTGATGGCCTATGTAGGGATTGTCATCGTATACATACGTAGAAATAGAAGAGCAGAGTCTGCAGGTTGTAGTGAAATGTATCCAGTATACATTTAATAGTATTCAATTCTATCATTAAAAATAACTAGAACATATATACGAAACAAAAAGAAACAAAACATAAGACAGTTGGATGAATCTAACTATACAGACAAGTAGCTTGTGAGATAAGTTACACATAAATTATGAAATAAATTTTAGTTGTCAACATAAAAAAGAAGGATGGAAGGACTAAGAAGGCATAGGGATATTCATTAAGTATATGAGGAACTTTGATACCCCAAATTACGCACATGAAACATTAAATATTCATGATACAGTAAATATGCAAGCCACATGAGTCATTCAATATTCACAGAGCTTTTAACCAGCCACCCATTAGTGACGCCCATCGTCATTCATTTGTCCTCTGCCATATAGTACCCGTAACTGTTTATCTGGCCAATTCCTAAGGCTCAGCTACAGGCATGCACCTTCCTGAGTGCCTTCAAAAGAACAAGAATATTATAGTTACAGACCCCTCTATCTGCTGACTTCCTTTTTTTATACCTTAACTCTGCTTCTTGTATCCCTGCCATCAGTAGGAAAACTTGATGAAGCATAAAGAGATAGGATACATGTACATTGCATAAAACAAGACTCAGGTAGCTTGGTCATTCTACTCTGCTTGCATGCTATCCTAAGTGTATAACCCTACCTTCTTCTCTTTCCCCTTGGTTCTTACAGTGTGTTTGAAATAAATTCGATAAACCATGAGATTCATTTATTTCAATTTTCTCAGTGAGTCTGTTCTGTAACTTTAGTAATACACTTGTATCAATTTTTCACACTTCCACAAGGATAGAATGCAATTATATAGGCATTCCAATTAAATTATAAGAGGATGAATTCGTGCCCTAAAAAATATTCTCTAAAATGAAAGCAATATCCAAGATGAAGAAATCTAATTTAGAAGGACTATCAAACAACACACCCACAGTTTATATTAAGAAGTTGAATATTCAGACCCAAACTCAATTTAGATTTAATAAGCCTCCCAAAAAAGGTCTTGAAATCTAAAAGAAAAAGCCCAAGTCTAAAAAAGATAACTTTGATATTGTTGGAAACTTTAACAAATGACAAATAACAGAATATGACAGAAAAAAGATAAAATATCAAATACCCAAGTATGAGGAAATGACCCCAGAAATTATTTTCAATAGAAAGAAACTCAAAGCCAAGGCAGATAGCTTAGACATTATATAATGATATCTTATAAAAGAATAGGGCAAAACATTAAGATACAGTAGCCCAGCTCTGGAAAACAGAATACATAAATTTGTATTTGCTTCTCTCTTCTCAGTCTCTACTCAGAGGATAACAAAGTGAACATTATGATCTGCTGATGTTTATTTACAAATCCTAAGAAATTGCTGGTGACCACTGAACTTTAAATTCAGGAACTAGGAACTACACCAGGTCAAAATTTCTATAAATGAATTAGAGTGTGTAACTAAAACTTAGGAAAAAGTAATGAATGGATAGAGCAAATTAGGAAACACTCTATTCAGAGCCACTCTTCTACAGGCTGCAGGCAGTAAACATTGGTGGCAACTGCACCATGCGATCTCCACTAGTGCACAGAGTGCACAGCTGTGGGTGCATGGCTGCCTCCACTTAGATTTCAAAAAATGTCCCAGACACCCTCAGGGCCCAGGCAGAGAGCTGCCACAGGGGCAGGGCCACTTTAGAGACCTCCCACTAGGGAAATGTCTAGTGGAGGTTTGGGAACAGGTCTACCCTCAAGACCTCCACCTATGTTAAACTCCAGCCAAGGAGAGCCATAGACTTCGTGTCACCACTGTGCCTGGGACCACTGGAACCACACCTGGGACAGTTGAGTATTGGTGTGCCAGAAAGCAGGGAGCAGAGATTTGTGGTGGTACAGGAAAGGGAGGAGAGTGTGGAGGCCAGTAGGGGCCTCGGGTCTCTCCTGATATTTTTCTGTCCCCCAGGCCTTGGAACTCTAGACCTATGATAGAAGTGACAGACCTGATGATCTCCAAAATGCGTTTAAGGTCGTTCCTCCATTGTCTTGATGAATAGCACCTAGCTGTCTTCATCCATAGGAAGGACTGCTTGTCCATGCCCTTGGTGTAATCTTGTAAAACGGCTTTCTCATTCTTTGCAACATGGGGAGACTGTGGTTTTTCCAAATCTTTCAGTTCTGCTTCCTTTTTATCAATTTCATATTTACATTTTTTTCTCTCATCTAGTATTTTATTTTAAGTAGTCAAGTGAAGCCAAGCTGCTCCTTCAACATTTTGCTTAGAAATTCTTTTGTCAAATACCCCATTTCATCTCTCACAAGTTTCACCTTCCACAAAACACTAGGACATGAACACAATTCAGCCTAGTTCTTTGCCACTTTATAACAAGGATTACCTTTCCTACAATTTTCAATAACTTGCTACTTACTTTTTATCTGAGCTTCATCAGAATGGAAACACTGTTCATATTTCTATCAACATTCTCTTCACACTATCTTAGAAAACATCTTCTAAGAAGACTGAGGCTTTCTCTCTAACTTTTGTCTTCTTCTGAGCCCTCACCAGAATTACTCCTAATGCTCCCCCATTTATGGCAGTGTGGGCTTTTTCCTAGCGTGTACTTCCAAAGTCTATCCATTACGCAGTTTCAAAGTCCCTTCCATATTTTTAGGTATTTGTTCCAGCATCAGCCTCACTTCTGGTAGCAATTTCTTTCTTAGATTATTCAGGCTGCTTTAACAAAATACCTTGGATTGGATAATTTATAAACTGCAGAGATTAATTGTTCATAGTTCTGGAGGCTGGAAAGGCAAAGATCAAGGTGCCAGCAGATTCAATGTCTGGTGAAGGCTCACTCTCTTCCTCACAGATGGTACCTTCTTGCTGTGTCTTCACATAGTAGAAGGGGCAAACAAGTTCCCTTGGGTGGGCCTCTTTTATAAGGCACTGATCCCATCTACCTCATGACCTGATCACCTCCCAAAGGTCTCACACTATTCCACTGAGGATTAGACATCACATATGAATTCTGGGAGAATGAAAACATTCAGAGCACAGCAAATAGTGTATCAAATTAGTATTCCCAAAACCTGAATCAAATATTACATAAAAGAGGTAGCAGTGAAATAGATACTTTAATAAAATGTGGTTATACATTTAAAATATATAACCCTAATATCCTTTCCATAATATATAAATAATTTTAATTACTCTAATTTCTAATTTCACAATGCATGCAATCTCAAGAGCTAACTCCTTTAAAAATCAAGTGAATTATTTTAGATTAACACATAAATAAAGCTTAGATCCACATATCTGTTGGCAAATGAATAAAACATCTTAAGACATTTTAATATGCCAATTACCAGGCTTTACAGTACTGCATATCTACTCTCAAGTAGCTGTCAAGCTATAATTTTTTTTCTGGTTTTGGTTAATATTTTTCATCTACATTTCTCTAACTTTTACAATACAGATTTTAAAAAGTTAAGCAGAGTGAAGAATAATGTCAATAATAATAATTATAGTGTCTAGTACTTTTCATAACTTGGCTATAAAAGCATTTTCATATGCATCATCTCATTGGATTATCACCAAAAATAAATATTATTATCATAGATATACAAAGAAGTGAGGCAAATACAATTTTATGATTACATGAAACTAATAAAGCCATTAAATTGCAGAGCTGGAAATTTCTTCAAGATATTTTAACTTCAATTGAAAAGCTATTTTCCACAGTTCACCTACTTCATAGGGAAAAATGAGAAGAATCCCACTCATAGTAATATTTGTCACTGTAGTGATATAAAATTTGTTATAGAATTAAAAGTTGTTAGAACTTTTATATTATTTATTGCTTTCTGAAATATTTTTATTCATATGCCCTGTGAACTTCTTCCTTCTAAGTTACAATAGTTTATAATTCTTTTCAAAATCACTTTTTATTTATAGAATTCCCTGTTTCTTCAAGTACATTATCTTTTCAGAACTAAATCATGTAACCAATATTATAATAACTAATCCATACAGTAAATTATTAATGTTATTATTTTTGTTAATTTGTACTTATGCTTCATTCCTTGTAGGCTTTCTTCCTTCATTTTTTGAAGGAATATGTAGTGAAAAATTTCTGCTTATTGTCCCAATAATTTAATTCTCCTTCCTTCCTTCCTTCCTTCCTTCCTTCCTTCCTTCCTTATTTCCTTCCTTCCTTCCTTCCCTCCTTCCCTCCCTCCTTCCCTCCTCCATTCCTTCCTTCTTTCCTTCCTTCCTTCCTTCCTTCCTTCCTTCCTTCCTTCCTTCCTTCCTTCCTTCCCTCCTTCCTTTTATAACTTATTTCTCTAACAGATGCATGCCTGACTGGTATTTTTTTCATTCTCTATTCCTTATAAATCATTCTCCAGTTTCTTACTTACTAAAATTCTAAAGCCCTCACTTCATCTTAGAACTTGGGTAACTACTTGTTAAAACTTTCCCTAGACTGACATTCAGAATCTGCAAAACTCTGAACGAGCCTTTACTATTTAATCTTATGTGCACACCATAATACTTCTGTTTAAGTCTTAAGGCACCATATGTTCACTTAACCCTACATGTGTTATGCTTAAGCTCCACAGCAGGTGTTTATACATTACTGTCCTCTTAACTAAGCACATCACATCCATATTTCGGATAAAGTTGGTGAAACTTTCAATAATTGTCCCAGCCATCTTTTATTTTGCCTACTCTCAACCCCTGAAACAATTGTTTTGAAACGTAAATCACCTGATCCCTTCATGGTTACCTAGCTTCTGTGTGTGGATTTTATATAATTCAAAATTGCATTACAACAACAGTAATATGTCTTATGAGTCTTGTTTATATGAGATGTGTCATTTAATTTAAAAAGAGATCATCTGCACCAGTCAACTAGGATTTGTTTTAAAAATAAGTATGCCTAGCTTTTTCCTACTTTCAATCTACTGATTTAGAGTTTTTGGGTTATCTTGACTGACTAGAAATCTACATTTTTAACATGTGTACTCAGGTGATTTTTACACACATTGAGTTGTGAGGACTACTGGTATTATGGAGAATGATGTTGGAATTAACAACTGTGAAGACTTTACTTCTCTGTAAGCTTGAGTTTTTTCTACTGTGTAAAACATATATAATAGCTATTGCACTGGTTGGGTGTGATAAATGTGTGTAGGCTAACATAAAGCTCCTACACACAACAAGTTCTCAAAAGGTTTTTTTTTTTTTTTTTTTTTTTTTTTTTTTTGAGATGGAGTCTCACTCTGTCGCCAGGCTGGAGTGCAGTGGCGCAATCTCGGCTCACTACAACCTCCACCTGCTGGGTTCAAGTGATTCTCATGCCTCAGCCTCCCGAGTAGCTGGGATTACAGGCATGTGCCACCACACCTAGCTAATTTTTGTATTTTTAGTATAGAGGGGGTTTCACCATGTTGGGCAGGATGGTCTCATTCTCCTGACCTCGTGATGCGCCCACCTCGGCCTCCCAAAATGCTGGGATTACAGGCTTGAGCCACCGTGCCCAGTCGGCATTTGGTCATTTGTATATTTAACTAGGAGAATACTGCCAAAATTCATCCGCTACTTATATAAACTTTTCATACAAAAAGACCAACCATTTTATTTGAAAAGTCTTGATGGAAATACATAATTTTTATTACATTTATATCCAAGTGTTATAGATTGAACTGTGCCCTGCAAAATGATACATTGAAGTCAGGACTCACAGTAACCCAGAACATGACCTTGATAAAAAATTGTGTCATTATAGGTATAGCTAGTTAAAATGAAGTCATATTGAGCTAGGTTAGATCTTTAAATTAGTATATCTGATGTCCTTATAAGAGAGGAGAAAGTCCAGTGAAAAGCCAGATACAAGAGAGATATGAGGGCACACAGGGAGAAAATAGTTATGTAACAATTGTGGCAGAGGTTGGAACATTGTTGCCATAGCCAAGGAATGCCTGGAGCTCGCAGAAGCTGGATAAGCTAAAAAAGAATCTTCCTTTACAGGTTTCTGAGGGAAAATGGCTCTGCCAAAATTTTGGTTCTTCTAGAATCAAGACTTTTAGCCTCTAGAACTGTAGAGAACTAATCTCTGTAGTTTTAGTCCACCCAGTTTATAGTACTTTGTTATGGAAGCCCAAGGAAAATAATACACTAGGAATAGGGAGATAGGTTTTATTCAAGTGATTTTTTTCATTCTTCCTTATTTTCTGTATTTAATTTTTTAAAATTTGTGTCAATGTATTAAATACTTAACATTTTAAATTTTAATTTTTATTACTGTACATTGTTTTCATAATAATCATTCTAATTTTATACTTCAAAATTTTATCAATGAGATATATTTGGACCATATCTTAGAACATATTATCATTCATCTATGACACAACAGAATGTGAAGTCACGAGAAAATTTGGTCTTACAATTGAAAAAAAATCGTCATTTTCCAGTTCGAAATTCAATAGAAAAATCATGTTTCTGTTATAAAAGATTCTCCAATTTACTCTCTTAAAAACTTTGTTTTCCCCTTTTAAGCTATGTCCTGCAATTTTCCTTTGAATCATCATGAAGCACATAATGTAATATTGGTTTGTTCTTTGCCACTTTAAAAAAATGTATTTGTGTTAAATGAGTTTTATTGGCAGTGATAGATGGGAGGATTTTGATCAGGAAAACATCATTGAGAAAGCAAAATTTTCTGAACCATTTCTTATTTTTTGTAGAAAACATTACTCTATAACACTGGCCTAATTCAATACATGTTGAATGAAGACATGGAACAATTAATTAATTAACAGATTAATTAACTGGTTAACATGTGAAAGGGAATAGGAAGGGAAATGCATCAAGGACAAGGTTGGTTTAAGAGTTTAGAACGATAGGAAGGAGGATGCATATTGTGAAAGCTATGAGGAGACCATTTTAATTATAGAGACTATATTGAAGGTGAGAATGATTACACAAATTCAAGTATTAAGAGAAAGTTAGCATCTGGACATGAATAAAAAATGATTTAAAACTATAAGCAGCATGTTTAATTTATTAAGCCTTACTGGGTGCAAATGTTATATTGCAATTCTATTGGCCTTACAAAAACAATTGTAAGATAATGCCTCCAAATTAGTTACAATTTCAAGAATAATATGGCCAACTGAAAAAATAAGCAAAGGAAGGAAGTAATATAACCCTTGCAATACTGCACAGTGAAATAGAAAAGGTGAACTGTCTGCCAGAGTCAAATGGGGAGCTAAAATAACAGAGGAATGTTCTACAGAAAAGGCACAGGATTTGGTAAGAGATTGCTTAAGGACTGTTTTAAGCCATGGGCTATCTGTCTCCAGAATCCTGGTAACATAAAATACTTGACAATAGAATGTAAACAGTTTACTGTTTGGAGCTTGAGAAGAGCAAATGACTGTAACTCTTTGGGAGGAGGGAGACAGGAAAAGCAAGCAATAATATCTATTCATATTCCTAGGCAGTCTTGCTGTTTCTGAAATACTGAGAAAAATGTAGAAGGGGTACAATATGTTCATAAAATATATATTTATTAATTATACCACCACAAAAGAGAAAGTAGTGATGCATCTTTTACCCCAATCATGAAAAAAAAAAACAAGAATATCTGTTGCAAGGGCACCATCTGCTGGAAGATCAGTAAACAAACATAAAGCAGCTCAGAGGACAGTCATCTGTTCACAAAATTATAATGTCAATGTCCTCCATCTAATCGAAACTGCAGGCTATTAAAATATATATGTAAATGTTTAATGATCCTCTGAGGAAGAAATAATAACAAGACAGCTCATTGCAAGATGAGAAAGTATAATAAAATCTATGAAGTAATTAGATTGAGTCTCTTGTTAGATACTTTAGTTGCAATTTGCTTTCCGAAGAATGATATTTTTACACAAAATAAACATACATACTAACACAACTGACTATAATATTGTATCTAATTGTATCTCAACAAATATGTTTGACAGTCTATACAAACTTTGGTAATTAAATTTCTATTTTGTGGTACTAAATGGGATGTATACTCTTTCATAACAGATTTTACACGTATTTTCTTTGATTATATACATACATAGAGAGACAGAGAGAAGAGCGATTTTTAAAAAAAATGTAATCAGACACAGGATTATATTTCTAGATTTTCATAATTTTATCTCATAAGGTTTTGCAAGCTCTCATTTTTTATTTCTTTCACAGCCTTGCTGACACCCATACATCTACATTTTGTTTCCTCCTTATATCCAGAATTGAACTATTCAAGGATAATTTTTCCTATAATATTGGCTTTTCAGTGTTTAGATATGCTTCTCCCACCTGTAGTTAAAATAATGGTTCCACTTCCTGTTTTCAACCCTCTGAAATCTTCACTTTTTATTTCCAGATGTGGGTAGTCTTTCCTCCCATGCAAGCCCTTATGTGTCCCTCCTATCACACTCTCTTTCATCTACCACACACTTTACATTCTGACCTACAAAAAAGGAAGGAAATCGTTCATCAGAATTTCCCTTGAGTATAAGAAATATTGTATTTATTTATTTGCTTAATTTATTTGTTTTTGAGACAGGATTTTGCTCTGTTCCCCAGGCTGTGCAATCCAGGTTGTGCGGTGGCATGATCACAGCTCATTGCAGCCTCAGCACAGCTCATTGCAGCCTCAGCCTCATGGGATCAAACGATCCTCCACCACAGCCTCCCAAGTAGCTGGGACCAAATGCAGTGCCACATGATTAGATATGTTTTTTTTTTCTTTTTCTTCTTTTTTTTTTTTAAAGAGACAAAGTCTCCCTATGTTGCACAGGCTACTTTTGAACTGCTGAGCTCAAGGAATCCTCCTGCCTCAGCTTCCTAAATTGCTGGGATTACAGGTGTGAGCCACCACACCTAGCCATTTTGTGTTTAGAACAAATATTCAATAAGTTCAGTATTTTGGAGGTGAAGGCACAGATAATATGCACCACTAAACATTATTAAAAATGTGCTTTCTATAACAGGTGGACACTGTTGTCTATATGATTATTTGTTTTTGCTGACCAACAATATGAGACTTTGGATATGCATTATAAGAAACAATAGCAGAGTTAAACTTATTTTTTTTAATTATTTCTTTTTAGAAATAGGATCTCACTCTGTTGCCCAGGCTGGAGTGCAGTGGCATAATCACAGCTCACTGCAGCTTCAAACGCCTGGGCTCAAGCAGTCCTCCCACCTCAGCCTCCCAAGTGGCTGTGACTACAGGCGTGTTCCACCATGCCCAGTTGAGCTCAACTTATTTTTAACATACAGCAGAGCAAAGCCTGTCCTAGACGCTCTATGACCATGAAGGGATTTTGGAAAAGATAAATAACTACTACTAATTTTGGAATTTATCTGCTGTAGAGAGAACTATATTAAAACAAACAAACAAACAAACAAAAAACACCTCCTTTGTCTTTGCTATGTAATCTTTTTTTTTATGCAGTGGTGTGATCTCAATTCAAGTCCACCTCCGATGCCTTCTCCTGCCTCAGCCTCCTAGTGGGAAGGGCCTGCCACCAGCGACGGGGTTTCACTATGTTAGCCAGGATGGTCTCGATCTCCTGACTTCATGAACTGCCCACCTCGGCCTCCCAAAGTGCTGGGATTACAGTCGTTTGCTATGTAATCTTATGATGAAAAATCTAAATTGCTCAGCAAACATTTTATATGATGATATTATATGGAAGACTCAAAAAAAGTGCTATTTCTACACCAAGGTTAGTATAGGTCATAAAGATAGAAAATAATATGCTCTAATAGGCCTTGTCCTGATTGCTAAACAGTAAACACTTGGTGAGTTCACAATATAAAGTGAGAGTCTCAAAGACACATTCCCTAACCTACATCAAATAGTTTAATTTTATTTAATCCTCTTTTCTGAATACAGCCTTTTCTGAAGTTAATGAATTGGTTTTACTTCATGAAAATAGAATTGTGTAACCAACACCATGTTGAAAATGTAAAAATCTACTTATCATCCACACACACCTACAAAAACACACATTTTATGCTTAATTATTAATTTTCATTACTTTAAAAAATGTTCAGTTTTTGTTCCACTAAATACTGACATGCCTCACCCATTGGTAGAATTCAATCATTCATTCATTTAAAAAAATATTGAGCATTGCCAGCTCAGTAGACACTGAGTTGACTTGATTATACTGGATGAGCATTAATACATACACAAGTTCTAAAAAATTTGCTGATAAATGTAATTATAATTAATGCCAGAAAGGAAAACAATAAAAGGTTCTCTGAGAGTAGAAAGTCACACAAAACTTATGGATGGGATGAGTAGGTTCTTCCTAAATTTCATCTTAAAGAAGAGAAACTTGAAGGGAGGCTAAAAGATTGATATGGAAGATCATTTGCAAAAAAGGCTGCAATGACTCCTCTAATCCCTTTGTATACATCTTTTTGTGCTATGACTTTGCCACTACTTCTATTGATGAGTGGGGTTGATTTCCATATCTTCCAAGTCTGGATTGGCATATGACTTGCTTTTGCCAATGGGGCAATAACAAAAATAGCCACAAGCAGAGATTTGAAAAGTGCTTACAGGAGAAATGCCAGACGCTTACAAAACCATCTCATGAAAACTCACTCACTATCATGAGAACAGCATGTGGAAAACTGCTCCCAGGATCCAGTCACCTCCCTCCCTTGACGTGTGGAGATTACAATTCGAAATGAGATTTGTATGGAGTCATAGAGCCAAACCATATCACCCAGATATGCAAGTGAGTTAGTGGGAGATCATTCAGGCCCAGCTAAGACAATGCAAAACAAAACAACCTCTTAGCCCTTCCACAGAATCACAGAAACATGAGAAACAAAAATTTGTAGTTTTGTACTACTACGTTTGGGGCTATTTATTTAATAGTATCAGCTAACTGAAAAAAATTGTGCAGAAGCAAGAAAAACAGCACTAAATATTCTGAGCTGAAGGACTAGCATGCAGCAACTCTAAAGTCTAACTGGGGGTTTTCAATAATATAAAAAGTGCTGCATATAGCAATGGGGAAAGGATTCCCTATTTGATAAATGGTGCTTGGAGAATTGGCTAGCCATATGCAGAAAATTGAAATTGGACCTTTACCTTACACTTTATATAAAAATTAGCTCAAGATCAATTAAAGACTTAAATGTAAACCCAAAACTATAAAAACCCTAGAAGAAAATCTAGGCAATACCATTCAGGACATAGGCATGGGCAAAGATTTCATGACGAAACAAGGACCAATAAGGTTTGAGAGTTAAACAGAATTCTAGGTAATATTACTCCCAACTAGCCATTTATAAAAAAAATTAAGCTTATAGAAACTGGAATGAGAAATTTTTGCAATCTTAAATTGGGATGTGATAAGATTTGTCAGCTTTGCAGAATCAATTGACATGGAGAGGTCAAGATTAAAATGAAGGACAAAGGATGCTCTTGTATCAGTACAGGTGAAGCATAATTGCAGTTTGAAGGATGATAGCAGTGGCATGAGTGTATATACACTTTTAATCTCTTTCTTTCTTTCCCTTTGCTGAAGATATGAATATTTTTGAATAATCTTCAAAGTTGAAGAACATAACTAATCTGTTGTCACTGAAATACTATGGTATTTTCTATTGAACTAGTGGTGTTAAATTTTAGAATGATAGCATTCTGCCTTATTCCAGTAGTTATAGAGTTGTTTGCAAGTAACCTGACAGTTTTCAATTATTTTACTTTAATGTACCTATTTGTCAAAACTCTCCCCTATAATAGATCTGCTTCCCTCTGCACAAGGTGTGAAATGGTCTGGAGATCAGAATGTACAACCAAGTAAAAAGCCTGCTGACAAAAGAGCATAGTGCTAGGGAATGAGATAAGCTTTTTGAGATCTCTGCACTTTTAGTCTCACAGAAAAAGAGTGAACCTACTCATACACCCAATACATTGCTGCTACAATCAGCATTTTGGAAAGCTATTGCACAAAAGCCATCTATAATCAAGGAACTCATACAGACCCAAGGCCCCTTGAAAAGATCTAGAATCAAGGCCAAGCAATAATACACAACATACATTACAGTCACACCGTGAAAAGGAAAAAATATAATCCTATTGAAATGAGAGCAAAATCAAAAATAAGAAGTGACAGCTTCTCCAGATGAGAAGGAATCAGTACAAGAACTATATCAGCACTCACACACGCACACAAAACAGTGTTTTGACATCCTACAGGATCACAACAGCTCCTTAGCAATAGATCCTAACCAAAGTGAAAATTCTGAAACGACAGATAAATAATTCAAAATACAGATTGTAAGGAAGTTCAACGAGATCCAAGAGAAAGTTGAAAACAAACACACACACAAAACAAAACAAAAAAAACTCATAATATGAATACAATATTTACTAAATAGATATTTGTTTAAAAAACCACAACTTCTGGGAAAGAAAAATTCATTGAGTAAATTAACAAAAAATAGTTGCAAACTTTAACAATACCAAGGAGAAGAAAGAATATCAGAGCTTGAAGACTGGTCCTTTGAATTAACCCAGTCAGATTATATATATATATATATGTATATATATATGAATTAAGAACTGAACACAAACTTCAAGAAGTATAGAATTGTGTAAAGTGACCAAACCTAAAAGTTATAATCGCTTCTAATGGAGAAAAAGAAAAATTAAAAAGCTTTGAAAATGTATTTGATGGAACAATTCAGGAAAATATCCCAGGTCTAGATAGAGAATTAGAGAGAGAAAAGCAGCACAGAGAATGCCTGACAGGTACTCTGAAGAGAAAACTCAGCAAGGCATATAGTCAGACTATCCAAAGTAAACATAAAGGAAAAAATCTTTAAGCAGCAAAAGAGAACCATCTAATTACTTATAAAGGAAATCTCCTCAGACTAAAAGTGGACTTCTCAGCAGAAACCTTACAAACCATTAGAAAATGAGGGCCTATTTTCAGTCTACTTAAAGAAAAAAATAAATGCCAACTGAGAATTTTATATCTTGCTAAACTAAGCCTAATAAATAAAGGAGAAATAAAGTATCTCCCAGACAAGCCAAAACTAAGGGAATTCACCACCAAGAAATGATCAAAGGAGTTCTAAACATGAAAATGAAAGGAAGATACTTGTCATCATAAAAGCGCATGAAAGTACAAAGCTCCTATAAATAAATTACACAATTAAGACTACAAAGCAACAGGTAATAATTAACATTATGACAGAAACAAAAGCTTCACATATCAATATTAACCTTGAGCATAAATAGCCTAAGTAGTCCACTTAAATGATATAAATTGCCAAATTGGATTTTAAACACAAGATCCAACCATTTGTGGCCTACAAGAAACTTTACTAATTAGTAAAGATTCTTAAGATAAAGAGGTAGAAAAAGATATACCACACAAATTTTTTTTAAAAAGCAGGATTAGCTATACATATATCAGATAAATCATACTTTAAATCATCAGTGAAAAAAGACAAAGAAGGTCACTGTAAAATAATAGAGGATTCAATTCAAGAAGATACAATAACCATAAGTATATATGTAACCAACACTAGCACACAAAGATTCATAAAATAATACTACTAGACCTAAGAAAAGAGACAGACAACAGTAAAATAATATTGGGGAACTTCAACACCCCACTGACAGCACTAGAAAGATCATCATCACTGAAAATCAACAAAGAAACCCTGGAATTAAATTGGACTCTAAGACAAATGGACCTAAGAGGCATTTACATCATATAATGTATATTCTGTGATTGTTTTTCTACCCAACAATCATACAATATACGTTTTTCTCATCTGTGCATGGAGCATTCTTTGAAATAGACCATATTCTTGGAGATAAAGCATGCCTTATTATATTTAAAACAATTGAAAATATACCAAGCATCTTCTCTAACCACAGTGGAATAAAATTAGAAATTAATACCCAGAGGAACTCTCAAACAAATATATGGAAATCAAACAACTTACTCTTGAATGATCTTTGGGTAAACAATAAAATTAAGGCGGTAATAATTTTAAAAAAAGAATCAAATGAGAATAGAGACACAACATAAAAAAATACTCTGGGATAAAAAAAAGTAGTGCTAATAGAAAAGTTTGTAATATTAAATGCCTCTATCAGAAAGCTAGAAAAATCTATAATTAAAAAACACATGTTGCACCACAAGGAACTGGAAAAACAAGAATAAACCAAACCATTAAAAACAAAAACTTATGACCAACTCAATGGATGCAGAAAAAGCATTTAACAAATCCATCATACTTTCATTATCAAAACCCTCAACAAATTAAGCATCAAGGTACATCCCTCAAAATAATAAGAACCATATGAAACAAACCCACAGCCAACATTATCCTGAATGGGGAAAAGTTGAAAGCATTTCTCATAAGAACTTGAACAAGACAAGAATACCCACTCTCACCCTTCCTATGCAACACAGTACTAGAAGTCCTAGCCAGAGTAATCAAACAGAAGAAAGAATTAAAAAGCATCCAAATTGGAAAAGAGGAAGTCAGACTATATCTGCTCACTGATGGTGTGATCTTATACCTAGAAAACCCTAAAGACTCTTCCAAAAGACTCTTAGACTTGATAACTTACTTAAGTAAAGTTTCAGGTTATAAAATCAATGTAAAAAAGCTAATAGCATTTCTCTATACCAATAATGTTCAAGCTGAAAACCAAATCAAGAACTCAATCCTATTTACACTAGCCACAAAAAAAAAAAAAAAACTTATGAATACATTTAACCAAGAATGTGGAAAATCTCTACAAGGATAACTATAAAACACTGATTAAAGAAATCATAGATGACACAAACAAATCATAGATGGGTACACTAGAAAAACATTCCATGCTCTTGAATTGGAAAAATCAATATCATTAAGATGGCAATATTACCCAAAGCAATATAGACATTTAACACAATTCCTTTAAAATTATTGTCATTTTTCACAGAATTAGAATTAAGAAACCTAAAATTTACATTAAAAATTTTAAAAAGCCCCTATAGCCAAAGTAATCCTAAGCAAAAGGAACAAAGTTAGAGGCATTACGTTACCTGACTTCAAATGATACTACAAGGCAATGGTAACCAAAACAGCATGGTACTGTTACAAAAATAGATAGATTAATCAAAGGAACAGAATACAAAACCCAGATATAAAGTCATATACCTATAAGCAACTGATCTGTTGCTTATAGGTTGCAAAGTCAACAAAAATATACAATGGAGAAATGATATTTTATTCAGTAAAGGTGTTGAGAAAATTGGATAGCCACACACAAAAAAATGAGTCTGAACCCATATCTTCCACCATATATAAAAATTAACTGAAGGTACATTAGAGACTTCAGTGTAAGACCTGAAACTACAAAAATACTAGAAGAAAGGCTAGGAAAAACTCATCTGGACATTCTCCTCAGAAAAGAATTTATGACTAAAATCTCAAAACCAAATGCAACAAAAGCAAAAATAGACAAATAGGACTTAATTAAACTAAAAAACTTTTGCACAACAAAAGAAATAATTAATAGACTAAACTGACAATTTACAGAATGAGAGAAAATACTTGCAAACTATTTATCTGATAAAGGACTAATATCTCAAATGTACAAGGAACTCTAGTTAATGACAATTTAAGGACCTCAAATGAACCCATTAAAAAGTGGGCAGCCAGACATGGTGGCTTATGCCTGTAATCCCAGCACTTTGGGAGGCTGAGGTGGGTGGATCACCTGAGGTCAGGAGTTCGAGACCAGCCTGGTCAACATGGTGAAACCTCATCTCTACTTAAAATACAAAAATTAGCCTTGCGTGGTGTCAGGTGCCTATAATCCCAGCTACTAGGGAGGCTGAAGCAGGAGAATCTCTTGAACCTAGGAGGCTGAGGTTGTGGAGAGCCAAGATCACACCATTGCACTCCAGCCTGGGCGACAGAGTGAGACTCCATTTAAAAAAAAAAAAAAAGTGGGCAAAGGACACGAAAAGATATTTCTCAAAAGAAGACATATATATGGGCAGTAATCATGAGAGAAAATTCTCAACATCACTAATAATTAGGGAAATGCAAATTACAACCTAAAGTAGATAACAGCTCACATCAATCAGAATGGCTACTATTAAAAAGACAAAAAATAATAGAAGTTTGGGGAGGATGTAGAGAAGACAGAATACTTATACACTCTTAGTGGAAATGTAAATTAGAACAACCTCTATGAAAAAAAGTATGGGGTTTTTTTCTCAAAGAACTTAAAATAGAACTACTATTTGATCTGACAGTCCCACTACTGTGTATGTATCCAAAGGAGAGTAAATCATTATATCAAAAAGACACCTGCACTTGTATGTTTATTGCAGCAATATTAATAAGAGCAAAGTCATGCAATCAACCTAAGTGTACACCAACAGCTGATCTGATAAAGAAAATGTGGTACATATACACCACAGAATAGTATGCAGCCATAAAAAATAATGAAATAGTCTTTTTTTGCAGCAACATGGATGAGGCCGGAGGCCATTATCCTAAGTAAAATGACTCATAAAAAAGGGAAAATCAAATGCTGCATGTTCTCACTTATATGTGAGAGTTAAACAATGGGTACACACCAACATACAGAAGGGAGTAATAGACACTGGGGACACCAAACTGTGTGAAGGTATAAGGATGATGAGTGTTGAAAAGTTACCCATTGGGTACAGTGTTTACTATTCAGGAAATAGGTACACTAGAAGCCCAAATCTCACCACTACAAAATATGTCCATTTAACAAACAAGCACATGTATCCCCTGACTCTCTAAACATATTAATAAATAATAAATTAATAAATAAGTTCATTGCCTATCAAAGATTTCACCCCATTTGTCAACCTCTAAAATAGGAAAAAATGTAGCCGTTAAAAACTTATTGGATACTTTTGTTTCTGTTCCAATGCATAAAAAGCTTGAAAGTTATCACTTTTGATCCCAAAACAAAACAGCAACTACTAAACCTAAAGAAACTAAAAGTCACTGACTTTTCCTCGGTCCATCAGAAAGTTGAGGTCACAGAGAAAAGTCCACTCTGAAAAATGGGTAGACAGGCAAATACATATAATTACAGCTGAGATCAGTTTATCCTGAGCAGAAGTCACTGGAGCTAGTACCTGGTAGAAACACTGAAATTTAAACAGTACTGACGAGTTGCTGGAGACTGTGGACTGCTTTAGAATTAAAAGCTTCTGAGGTCCCAGTCTTAAGGGAATCCCCCCACATTTTCATGAGTTTTACCTTCAGGAGCTTCACAAGATTCTTGTGGTTGGATGGAGAAAAATTCCCTTGTGATTCAAGCAGGGGAAGCACGAAAGTAAGTCATCATTTAAAAATATAACAAGATCTTTCTCCAACAAAATCCTGCCCCTAAGAGAAGCTACCTTAACCAGAGCCTTATTTGCAGCTGCAGCAAATATTAAATGTAGTCCCATTCCTAGCCAGATCAGAATAAAACTTCAAATGAAATTATAGCTCTAATTACTTCAGTTTCTATTACCAGATAAATTAGTTTAAGTGTTTTTTTTCCAACAATTTCAACTTTTATTTTAGATTCAAGGAGAACATGTGCAGGTGTGTAATATGGATGCGATGCTGAGATTTGTGATATCAATGATCCTGTCACCCAGGTAACGAGCTAGGACCCAACAGTTTCTAGGTATGTTAAAAACCAAGAAAAAAGTTTGGAGAAACAAAGCATACATCAGACCTGATTCAGGTATATCACCAATTTGAAATTACTACATAAGGGCTTTCAAATGAAAATTATTATTATGCTAAGGTCTCTAATAGGAAAAGTAAACAACATGTAAGAATATATGGGTAATGTGAGCAGATAGATGGAAAATCTAAGATAAATCAAAAGAAAACACTAGAAATAAAAAACACTGACAGAAATAAAGAACACCTTTGGTGGGATCTTCAGGTGACCAGACACAGTTGAGGAAGGAGTCAATGAGCCTGATGGTATAACAATTGTCATTTTCAAACAAAGAAGTAAAAAATAATAATTGAAAAAAATGAAAGAGAATGGCCAAAAACTAAAGGACAGTCACCAAAGGTGTGACATATGCATAACAGAAATAACTGTAGGAGAAGAAAGAGAGAGGAACAGAAGAAATAAATGAAGTAATAATGCCAGAAGACTTTCCAAAATTAAAATTAATGACAGACACCAAACCACAGACCCAGGAAGCCCAGAAAATCCCAAGCAGAATAAATAACAACAAAAAAAGTAACAAAAATCTACATCTGTCTATGTCATACTCACACTATAAAAACAAACTCAGAGAAAATATTGGCAGAAGCTTACGATGGGAAGGTGGGGGAGCACAAACAGACCTTACTTATGGAGGAGCAAGGATGAACTTATATTGCCTTTCTGTTCCAAAACCAGGAAAGCAAGAAGAGAGTCAGTGAAATATTTAAAGTGTTGACTGAAAACAAAACAAAACAAAACCAAAAAAATGACCAATCTAAAATTCCATTTCCAATGAAATTCTCCTCAAACATGAAAACTATTAAGGCTTACTTAGACAAATTAAAAAATAATATTTTTCCAAACAGATTATTTGTAAGAAATGTTAAATGATATAGGTCAGAAACTCTAGCATACATGCAGAAAAGGGCATATGAGAAAGAATAAATGAAGGTGATATGGTTTGGCTCTGTATCCTCACCCCAATTTCATGTAGAATTTTAATCCCCTTATGTCAAGGGTAGGATATGGTGGGAGGTGACTGTATTATAAGGGCAGATTTCTCCCATGCTGTTCTCATGACAGTGTGTGAGTTCTCACGACAGTGTGTGAGTTCTCACAAGATCTGATGGTTTAAAAGTGTGGCACTTCCTCCTTCACTCACTCTCTCCTGCTGCTATGAGAAGAAATGCCTTGCCTCTCCTTTGCCTTCTGCCATGATTTTAAGTTTCCTGAGACCCGCAAGTCATGCTTTCTGTTAAGCCTACAGAACTGTGAGCCAATTAAACCTCTTTTCTTCATAAATTACCCAGTCTCAGGTAGTTATTTTTAGCAGCGTGAGAATGGACTAATACAGAAGGTAAAATAAAATCATGCATTATTTTTAATCTTCATTGAACGAGTAAGTGGTTCTGTGTTCAAAGAAATAACAGCAATAATGTATTTGGTGATTGTACCTTATAGATAAGTGAAGTGAGTGACAGCATTATTATGAGGGATAAGAGGGAAGAATTGGGACTATTCTATTTTAAAGTACCTGTGTTATCTATGAAGTGGTATAATGTTATTTGAAAGTAAAATTACAGCATTTTTAATTGTATGCTGCAAACTCTAGGGTAACTACTAATATGTATTTTAAGATATGTATAATAAGCCTTCACTTAATATCATCAATAAATTCTTAGAAATAGTGACTTTAAGTAAAATGGAATACAACAGTTTCTGGAATAGTATCATCTTGTTCAATTTTTTTTCTTATAACATTGATGAGAAAAAAATTGCTTCAATTAAAATCACTGTTTCCAAGAGCCTATCAGTGACATTAAGTGAGGACTTAATATGCTAAGAGTAGAAACTATGAAATTGTATAAAATACTCCATTAAAACCAGAGAAGGCAGAAAAAGAAGGCGTGTTTAAAAAAAGAAAAAAAAGAACAAGTATTGTGACTAGAAAAGTTAAGAACACTTACATATTAATACAGCTATACCAGTAATCACTTTACATGTAAATGATCAAAATATGCTAATTAAAACATTTTCAGAGAATTTTTTTAAACCCAACTGTTTATTGTTTTAGAACCTACTTTAAATATCAAGATACAGCTTAAAAGTAAAGCAATGGTAAAGGTTATAGCTAACACAAATCAAAAGAAAGCTAGCATAGGTGTATTAATTTCAGACAAAGCCGACTTCAGAACAAGGAAAATTATGAGGAATGAAAGAGGGCATTACATAATTATTAAGAAATCAATTCTGCACAAAGATATAACAATTGTTAATGTATAGGTATCTAAGAACGAAGCATCAAAACATTTGAAGCAAAAGTGATTGAAAGGCAAGAAGAGACAGGCAAATGCATGATCACAGCTGAAGACATTAACACCCTTCTATTAGTAATTAACAGATCCATTAAGCACAAATTAGCAAAAGTATAGTTGAACTGAACAACATCATCAATCAATTTTATGTAATTGACATTTATAGGATACTCCTTCCCAAAACAGCAGAATTCACATTCTTCTTAAGCTCACATGGAACATTGCCCAAAATAGAATACATTCTGGGTCATAAAATAAACTTTAACTAGTTTAAAAAAATAGAGCTTACATAGGGATTCAGGCCAAGGTGGCTGAACTAGAAGCAGCTATGGTGTGTGGCTCTCACAGAGAGGAATGAAAGGGGCAAGTAAATACATCACCTTCAACTGAAACATCCAGGTAGTCGCACTGGGACTAATCAAGGAAACAACTTGACCCATGAAGAACAAACAAAAGCAAGACAGGATAAAAGCTCACTCAGGAGCAACACAGAGCCAGGTGAACCTCCTCCACCCAGGGAAGCAGTAAATGAATGTGCAATTCAGAGAAACCAAGCCTCTCCCACGGATGTTTTCAACCCTCTGGTAAGGAGATTCCACCATGAACCCACTCCAACAGGGCCTTCAGTCTGACACACAGAGCTGCCTGGAGTCTTGGCAGAGTAGCCACTCAGGCACACGCAGAGATCCAGGAGCTTAACATACTCCAGCACCTGGCTTCCAGGCAAAAGCGACTGCAACTCTGGCAAGGTGGAAGGTTGGAACTTTGTACCTACCCGTAGGAAGGGGGCTGAATCCAATGGGCTGGTCAGCGACAGTCTGGAGTCCCTCTTCTACAGTGCCTCATAGGATTAGACCCACTGGTGTGAAATTCCAGCCAAACACCAGCAACAGTGTCACTCCTACCTGAGACAGAGTTCCTGTGGGGAGGGACAGGCCACCATCTTTGTTATGTGGATGACATTCCAACCTGTGGGCTTTGGAGAGTCCAAACTGAAATGGGGCAGAAGGGATCCCCCACCACAGTTCTACCAAAATGTGGTCAGACTGCTTCCTTAAGCAGGTCCCTGATCCATTTCTCCTCACTGGGTGGGACCTCCCAACTGGAACCTCCAGAGTTTTGAAAACTTCCTGGAATAGAGCTCCCAGAGGGAGGGGAATAGGCTCAAAATAAAGGGATGGGGGAAAAAAAAGGAATTCCCAAATAGACCAAAAACAAGTTTTGAAATTGAGGCAGTAATACATAGCCTACCAACCAAACAAAGTCCAAGACCAGACAGATTCACACCTGAATTCTACCAGATGTACAGAGAGCTAGTACTTTTCCTGCTGAACTATTCCAAAAAATTGAAAAGGAGGGACTCCTCCCTAACTCATTCTATGAGGCCAGCATCATCCTGATACCAAAACCTGGCAGAGACACAACAAAAAAGAAAACTTCAGGCCAATATCCTTGATGAACATCAATGCAAAAATCCTCAAGAAATTACTGGCAAACTGAATCCAGCAGCACATCAAAAAGCTTAGTCACCATGATCAAGTAAGCATCATCCCCAGGATACAAGGTTGGTTCAACATCTGCAAATCAATAAATGTGATTCATCACATAAACAGAACTAGAGGCAAAAACCACATGAATATTTCAATAGTTGCAGAAAATGCTTTCGATAAAATTCAACATCCGTTCATGTTAAAAACTCTCAATAAACTAGATATTGAAGGAACATACCTCAGAATAATAAAAGCCGTTTATGACAAACCCACAGCCAACATCATACTGAAGAGGTAAAAGCTGGAAACATTCCCTTTGAAAATCAGCACAAGGCAAGAAGACCCTCTCTCACCACTCCTGTTTAACATAGGACTGGAAGTCCTGGCCAAGGCATTCAGGCAATAGAGAAATAAAGGGCATTTAAATTGGGAGAGATAAATCAAACTATTGCTGTTTGCAGACAACATGATCCTATATCTAAAAACCCCACTGTCTCAGCCCCAAAGCTTCTTAAGGTGATAGACAACTTCAGCAAACACTCAGGATACAAAATTAATGTGCAAAAATTCTAGCATTCCTATACACAAACAGCAGTCAAGCTAGAGGCAGATCATGAACAACCTCCAATTCACAATTGCCACAAAAATAATAAAATACCTGGGAATACAGCTAACTAATAAGGTAAAATATCTATAAGGAGAATTACAAACCACTGCTCACAGAAATCAGAGATGACACAAACAAACGGAAAAACACTGTGTGACCATGGATAGGAAGAATCAATAGCATTCAAGTGGCCATACTGCTCAAAGCAATTTATAAATTCAATGTTATTCTCATTAAACTACCATTGACATTCTTCACAGAGCTAGAAAAACACTATTTTAAAATTCATATGGAACCAAAAACGAGTCCAGGTAGTCAAGGCAATCCTAAGCAAAAAGAACAAAGCTGGAAGCAGCATGCTACCTAACTTCAAGCTACACGGTTACATTAACCAAAACAGCCTAGTATTGGTACAAGAGCAGACATGTAGACCAGTGGAACAGAATAGAGAACCTACACACCTACAACCATCTGGTCTTTGATAAACCTGACAAAAACAAGCAATGGGGAAAGCATTCTTCTCTAATAACGGTGCTGGAATAACTGACTCTTCTATAAATGGTGCTGGAATAACTGGCTAGACATATGCAGAACATTGAAACTGCCCCTCTTCCTTACACCTTATACAAATTATTAACTCAAGATCAATTAAAGACTTAAATGTAAAACCCTAAACTATCAAAACCCTGGAAGACAACCTAGGCAATACAATTCAGGACATGGGCACAAGAAAAGGTTTCATGACAAACACACCAAAAACAATTGCAACAAAAGCAAAAAGTGATAAATGAGATCTGATTAAACAAGAGCTTCCGCACAGCAAAAGAAACTATTAACAAAGTAAACAGACAACCTACAGAATGGGAGAAAATTTTTGCAAACTGTGCATCTGACAAAAATCTGATATCCAGCATCTATTAGGAAATTAAACTAAAGTACAAGAAGAAAACAACAAAAAAAATTTACGGTAGGCAAAAGACATGAACAGACACTTCTCAAAAGAAGCCATACATGTGACCAACAGGCATATGAAAAAAAGAGCTCAACATCACTGATTATTAGAGAAATGCAAATAAAAGCCACAATTACATATCATCTCACACCAGTCAGACTGACTTATTAAAAACTTAAAAAATAACAGATACTGGTAAGGTTGTGGAGAAAAAAAATGCTAATACACTGTTGGTGGGGGTGTAAATTAGTTCAGCCATTGTAGAAGACAGTGTGGTAATTGCTCAAAGACATAAAGACAGAAATACCATTTGAGCCAGCAATCCCATTACTGGCTATATCCCCAAAGAAATAGAAATTGTTCTATTATTAAGATGCATGCACATGTATGTATGTTGCAGCACTATTCACAATAGCAAAGACATGGAATTAACCTAAATGTTCACTAATGATAGACTGAATAGAGAAAAATGTGCTTCATATATACTGTGGAATTCTATGCGGTCATAAAAAGGAATAAGATCATGTCCTTTGAAGGAACATGGGTAGAGCTAGAGGCCATTATCTTTAGCAAATTAATGCAGGAACAGAAAACCAAATACTGGAAGTTCTCACTTATAAGTGGTAGCTAAATGATGAGAACACATGGACACATTGGGGAACAACACCCATTGGGGCATGTCGGAGGGTGGAGAGTAGGAGGAGGGAGAAGATTAGGAAGAATAACTAATGGGTACTAAGCTTAATGCCTGGGTGATAAAATAATCTGCACAATAAACCTCCATGACATATGTTTACCTGTTTAACAAACCTGAACATATACCCATGAACTTAAAAGTTTTTAAAAAATGAACTTACGTAATATATGCCCTCAGACTACAATGCAATTAAACTAGAACTCAGTAACAGAAGATAGCTGAGAAATACTAAATATTTGGAGATGAAATGACAGTTTTCTAAATGACACATTGGACAAACAAGTCTCGAGAGAAATTGTAAATATTTTGAACTGAATGAAAATGAATATACAACTGATCAAATTTCTGGGATGCAGAAAAATCAATAATTAAAGGCAAATGTATATAATATTGCATGCATGTATAAAAAACACTTAAAATCAATAATGTTAAGAAAAAGGAAAGAGCAAGTTCAATGCAAATAAAATAGAAGAAAACATGAATATTAAAGCAAAATTAGTGAAACTGAAAAAATAATTATAAAGAAATTCAACAAAACCAAAGCTGATTCTTTGAAAATATCAATAAATGTAGCAGACCTCTGGCCATGCAAACCAATAAAAAAGGAGAATAAGCACATTTTTTAATACTAGAAGCAAAAGGGAGACTTCACTATTGATATCATGCATATTAAAAGGATAATGAAGGAATGCTGAAGGGGAAAAATCATAGGAAAATATCAACAATACAGAGAAAAGTATTTGATAAAATCCAATACCTATTTATGATCAGAGCTTTCAGCAAACTGAGAAATAAATGGAAATTCCTTAACTCAAAAAAAAAAAAACTCTAAAGACAAAAAGACAGAAAAATACAGCTAACCTCAAATTAATGGTGAGAAACTAGAAGGTTTCTTCTTATGATTTAGAACAAAGAAAGATCCGTACTCACTACTCTTATTCAACATGATACCAGAAGTCCTAGCTGAGGCAATAAGACCAGAAAATATAATAAAAGTTATATAGAAGGGAGGAAATAAAAGTATTGTCCTTCTCAGATGTGTGTATAATTCCAGAAAATCAACAAAAATATTCCCTTATTCTCCTAATCTCTTATTATTTCTCCTGGAACTAATGAGGAATTATAACAAACTTGCAAAATATGAGGTTAATATACAAATCAAAATTCCTTTTTTATAATCTAGCAATGAACAATTGGAATTTGAAGTTAAAATGCAATGTCATTTACAAATGAAATATTTAAGTATGGATCTAACAGTATCTTTATGAGGACAACTGCAAAACTCTGATAAAATAAATCGGAGATGATCCAAATAAATGAGATGTTCTATGTTCCTGGACAGAAAGACTCAGTAGTTTTAAGATGTCATTTTTTTCCCCGAATTGATGAATAGATTCAACTCAATGTGATTTGAAATTTCAGGAGATTGTTTTGTGGATAACAACAGACTGATTATGACTTATAAATGAAACAGCAAAAGACACACAATACCCAACACAAAACTAAATAAGAACAAAGTCAGATGACTGGTATTATCTCACATCAGGACTTACTATAAATATCACAATGGTGTGATGTTGACAAAAGGATAGACAAGCTGATTACTAGCACAGAAAAAAGATCCTAGAAAGAAGCCCACACAGATGTAGTCCACTGATCTTTGACAAAGGAGCAAAGGTAACTCCATGGAGAAAGGGTAGCCTTCTCAACAAAAGGTGTTTGAATAATTTGACATGTATATGCAAAACAAAAGAATCCAGATATATATCTTATATTTTTCACAAAAAATACTTCAAAATGTGTCATCAACCTGTATGTAAAATATAAAATTATGAAGCTTCTAAAAGATATCATAGAAAAAAATCTAAATAACCTGAGATTTGTTGAGAAGTTGTTAGTAATTAATACCAAAAAATGAGATCCATTAAGGAAACAATTGATAAGTTGAACTTTACTAAGATTAAAGACTTCTGAGAAATACACTATTGGAAGAAGGAAAATAATACCCATAGTGTGGAAGAACATATTTTCAATACATATATCTGATATAAGTATGATGTCTAAAATATACAAATAACTTGTTAATCTCAATTTTCAATAAGAAAACAAACAATCCAACCAAAAAATGAGCAAAGGGTCTCAACAAACAGTTCATCAAAAAAGGTATACAGGTTACATGCATATGAAATGATGCTTAATATCATACGCTATTACGAAATTGCAGTTTAAAAAAATAATGCGATACGAGTATACACACTCTAGAACTGGTAAAATCTAAAACACTGCTAATTCCAAATGCCAAGGAGGATGTGGAGCAACAGAAATTCTCATTCATTGTTGATAGTAATGCAAAATGTTGTAACCACTTTGGAAGACAATTTGACAGTGTTTTACAAAGCTAAATATACACTTCTCCTGTTATCCAGCAATCACATTTTTAGGCACTTGCCCAAAAAGTTAAACATTTATTTTATAAAATTGCCTGCATACAAATGTTTATAGCAGCTTTATTCAGAAGTGCTCCAAACTTGAAGCAACCAAATGTCCAATAGGTTGTTTCAATAGGAGAATAGTTAAACAAAGTGTTAGTTTTGTTTCGATCTACAATCAAATTACTCAGTGATAAAAAGAAATGAGCTCTCAAGGCATGAAATACACAATACAAAATGCCTATTACTAAGAGAAAGAAGATCACCTGAAATGACTATATCCTGTATGATTCCAACTATATGACATTCTGGATAAAGCAAAACTATGGAGACAGTAATTTGTGTAGATCTATAGTTTTCCAGGGTTTGGGACAGGGGAATGATTAATGTGTAAAGCATAGAAGATATTTATAGTGGTGAAACCATACTGTGTGATACCAGAGTGGCGTACAGATGACACTATGCATTTCTCAAAACACACAGTACGGAACTGTATAACACGAAGAGTTAACTTTTATGTAAACAATGGAATTTCATTAATAATAATTTATCAATGGTGATTCATTAATAGTAACAGATGCAACACGCTAATATAAGATATTAATAACAGGGAAAACTCTGTGGGAGAGTGGGATATGTGGGTAAACTCTACAGTATTTGCTGAATTTCTTTATAAATCTAAAATTTTTCTAGAAAATTTTTAAATTACAGAATAGCATTAAGCATTAACAAGATTTTCGTTTTTTCTCTATTTAGTTGATAATCTATTTTCCTAGAAGCTAGAAATAATCTGGAAATTATACTCATTATTGTTTAATATTTTACCATTCAGACTAAAACTGAGCAAAAGTTTGACAATTAGGTCTACATATAGTTTGTTCTCTCTTGCACACTCGTGCACACGTGCACGCGCGCACACACACACACACACATACACACACCCCATTGAGAATCTAAGGAGCTATAAGATTCCTTTGGAAGAGTTTTTATTTGCCAGCTCAGAACTCCTGCAAGTGCTCAAATGGTCGTGAAATTTATACTCTATTAGGCTACTTAGTATGTATTTTTTCCCCTTTCATTCTAAATTCTTTAGAAAATTTTTACTTTTTACACTGAAAGAATATAAACAAGTTATTACCGTTGCCTGGGAATATTAGAAAAAAAAAACAAAATATACAGCTGTAGAACTAGGATGGCAGTTCATTAATATAGGCCTATTAAATAGTAGAAATATTTACTGGTTGTATTCTAAAAGCTATTAAATATTTTTCAGTTTCTAATAAAGGGGTAATATTAAAATATTCATAAAAATACTTTGATTCTGATATGTGTATATACAGATCTCTAATAATATCATTTGTAACAGTTTAGTAGTGATAACTAGCTTTTTCTAATTTAATTTTTATTACATTTATGGGATCCTTATTCAATATAATCAGATGCCTAACACAGTGAGTTGTTCTCTTTATACTGCAGCGATGATGGCCCTGAACTGTTATGACACTCAGTCTGATGTACTGAGTTCAGCCTCACATTGATTTTAGAATTCCCACTGGGCTTTTCAAATTTAGGTTCTTCCAGTCTCCGGATACATAGATTTAGTTGGATGCCACCTGTGAATGTTATCCATCTGTTTTTTCATGATTCTGAGATGTAATGCCATCTGTGATAGAAGGATGATACTTGGTGGTTTTATTACACTTGATACTAGCAAAAGTGACCCTAGGGTCATCTGATTGAATGCTCAGCTACAAAATAGAAGCCTTTAGGCTTAAGTGGTTTGGTGAGTATGTACTTCAGTAGCAATAGTAGTTTCTTTGTGACATGCAAAAATCTCTGTAGGAGAGGCAGAACTGTAAAATCGATTGGGGATGTCTTCTTATATATCACCACACTTATAAAAAATTATATAAGTATCAATCTCTGTATTCACTTGAACAAATTTGTCCAGACTCTAGGAAGAGTAACAACTGACAGGACTCCGTAGGTAACTCAGTAAAGGAACAATTTTTTATGACAACCAAGCAAAATTTCTGATAGCCAAAAAAACACAAAAGAGAAGCTCCAAAAATTAAATATTTTCTAAGATTATACTTAATTATTTTATCATGTAAACAAGAAAAGCCAATGTGACTGAAACATTTCAAAAAATTCCCATCTCAACTTGGTAAATCTGATTGCATGTAAGTAAATAAATGTTCAAGAAAAATCGAGTCATTAATTTTACTGTGAAAATAATATTATTAAAAATGCTGTATGCTCTAGTGCATAAACTTTAAGCATTATTTGGGCTTACTATTTAGAATTTTCTCTCAGCATATTAATAGAAAGACATTTTTGCTCAGTGTTCAGGGAATTTACAATCTACCATTTTCTCCTGGTATAAAATATAGCTTTTTGCATATTGAAAACAAATCTGAATATATCTGCTTCTTTAGATCCCACGATAAAATCATAAGCATGTAAGATCATAAGAGGATATATGGCAGGAATTCACTGCCTGGATCTCCTTTCAAGAAATAACATGTCTTTCAACTTTAAGAGGCGTGTATTTCACAGACAGCTTTCAGCTATGCTGCCCTTTGGCTCTGTCTCTGATTTTGAGCTGAGGTCATAAGCTTCCCAGTCATTTGCTCCCAGCAAATTACTGTGCACAGTGGGCTAAATAGGGTCTGGCTATTGTTTTTACTCCAGAACTGCCTGTTGAGTTGTTGGGGCATTGTCAGAAGTACATTGCAGGCCGAAGCTCCCTGGTCTCAGTTCTGCTTCATCTTCCAATTTTTCTTTTTTCTTTTTTTTTGAGATGGAGTCTCGCTCTGTTGCCCAGGCTGGAGGGCAGTGGCGTGATCTCGGCTCACCGCAGCCTCCGCCTTCCAGGTCCAAGTAATACTCCCACCTCAGCCTCCCAAGCAGCTGGGATTACAGGCACCCGCCACCAGGCCTGACTAACTTTTTTTGTATTCTTAGTAGAGACGGGGTTTCACCATGTTGGCCAGGGTGGTCTCAAACTCCTGACCTCAAGTTACCTGCCTTCCTTGGACTCCCAAAGTGCTGGGATTACAAGCGTGAGCCACCGCACCTGGCCCTTCCATTTTCTTCTACTTATGTCACACTCACTTCACAATCAGGATTTTTTTTCCCACCTTGGCCTGCTTCTTCTGCTCTTTTCATTTCACAGCATTCTCTCCCCAGTAAAATTCTCACACTCAAACTCCATATGAACATCTGTTTCCAGTAAGTCCTGAATTGGCATAGTTGGAGAGTTTGTAAAAGCAGGTAGTAGGTGGAAATTTGGGGACTAAATCATCCCTGTCTCATTGGCAATAAGACTCCATCCCAGGCAGTAGGTGGGACATTCATTTCTGCACAATGTGAAAGCTCTGTTCTTAAAATATTCACTGGGCAATTTGGAATATTGTCCCAGTGGAGGGAATGTTCTGCATTTTGCAGTAAATAAGACTTTGAAAACTGGGACGGTGCATTCAAGGACAACAAAACTGGCTGGTTGTTATTGAGTTGCATTGATGTCCCCAGAGGTATAATAAAAAACTGAAAGCAGTTAATGAACAGTGAAAATTAAGTGTGAAGGGCAAAGGAACGTTGTGATTGATAACAAGAGGTGGGAGAACACAAACACTGAAGGCAAAACTCAGGATTTAATAGACATATCAAGCTCCAAGAAGAATATCTGCTGAGATCTGTCATACCACTGTGATGAAAATATCTGGGTAAATAACTCCAAAAACTGAACTCTCCAAGACTGCCCTCTATGCTTAGAACTTGCAGAAGTGGCCAGTGCCTCCCTATTAAGAGTAAAGAATCTCCAGTGTGAGAAAATGCTAAGGAAGTCTCATTCCTACAAGGCAAAGAGATCCTTCCTCAGGATCTCTGTCCTGCTTTTCTTTCCTGGATTCCTAGGTCATAACTCTAGTTAAATGGCAACTATCACAGGTGAAGATAATGAAAGAAAGAACTATACCCCAAAGGAGGTCCAAGAATTTAGTCACCGTGTATTGGCAGTAGCCAGGGGAGTACGCATGGGACTGGATTCTGAGGTTGCTTGGTTAAGGGAAATAGAACATAATATTTGATACTGAAAAGTTTTTCAATTGGGAGTAACTCCTTCAGGCTGTGATTTAATACACTAACAACAACCCCAGTTTTTAAGGGTAGATTAATAGAGCCTTAAGTACATGATATGTGGCCATGGATTTGTAAGGTCTGAAGTCAATAAGCTCACTGGGATAGTAGTTCTTAGGAGCGATGGCCCATAATGTGTGAAGTGGAAATGCCTGAACCATTGTGGCAGACGACGGAGGAAAAGATAAAAATATAGTTGGTATACTAGAATGGATATATGGTGCAAGCCTGAAAATCCTCTAGAGTACTATGTTTCAAGGGAAGTCCCAGAAGACACAGTCTTCATTAAGTGCATCAAAAATGCACTAATGAGTGGGATACCAGAATTGCAAAGTTCTGTGGTAACGTTCCTCTGCAGGTCAGGAGTGATAGTATAAGAAGTGGTCACAAAGATGGGCTTGTTAATATCTTTGGTAATGATAGGAGCTGGAATGGTAGAGGCCAGCTGTTAATACTGTCAGAAGTGTTGGAACCAGAGCAACTCCATCTTGAATAAGATCTGGGTAAAATAAGGCTGAGACCTACTGGGCTGCATTCCCAAGAAGTCAGGCATTCTAAGTCACAGGATGAGATAGCAACTGGCCAGCGCAAGGTACAGGTCACAAAGACCTGGCTGATAAAACAGCATGCGACAAAAAAACTGACCAACACTCACCAAAACCAAGATGGCGACAAAAGTGATGTCTGGTTGTCCTCACTGCTCATTAGATGCTAATTATAATACATTAACATGCTACAAGACACTCCCACAGCGCCATGACAGTCTACAGATGCCATGGCAATTTCTGGAAGGTTACCCTATATGATCTAAAAACAGGAGGAACCCTCAGTTTCAGGAATGGCCCACTCCTTTCTTGGAAAACTCATGAATAATCCACCCCTTATTTAGCATATGATCAAGAAATAACCACAAAAACAGGCAACCAGCAGCCTCGGGGCTGCTCTGCCTATGGAATAGCCGTTCTTTATTCTTTTACTTTCTTAATAAACTTACTTTCACTTTCTGGATTCATCTCAAATTCTTTCTTGCTCGAGATCCAAGAACCCTCAAATTGGGGTCTGCATTGAGACCCCTTTCTAGTAACAGTACCTAACCACCACCAACAGCCTGCCAGGGGGTTGGAATTATGACACACAATTTGACTTGACCCACACAAATTTGCAGAGAATGCATTACTAAAAGCAAAATATTCAGGCAATGATGGTGACAATGGTGTAAGCATGTGTGTGTGTGCGTGTGTGTAAACTTAGGACACATCAGAATCACTTGGACGGTTCGTTAAAATAAAGAAATAGAAACTGCTAGGCTCCACCCTAGAATTTCTAATGTAGTAGGTCTTGAGTGGAGGCATACACATTGCAGACACACGACATAGACAATAACAGGTTTACTTGGCATGGTTTCAATATGCTGAAATCCCAGTTAGTAGAGTTAAAGAATCCTGTTCTCTCTGCATCACCATTTAAAACATAGAGTAGCAAGCATCTAAATCATGAGATAAATAGGAGAGCAAAGGTGCAGCACTAAACTGAACATATCAGGGTCAAGTGAATTTACATAATGGTGGGCACGTTTTTTGAATCAATATATTTAATAATACAATAAGATATAGTGTAATACATTTCTACAAATTATTAAGGATCACAATCAAAATAATAGTAATAATAATGCATAATATTTTGTAATGCAGTTCTACTAATAAGAATAACATTATTCTGGAGGGAGGGAGTTATGGATTCAATTGCATCCCTCCAAAACTCATGTGTTGAAGTACTAATTCTCAATATCTCCCAACGTAACCTTATTTGAAGATAGGGGATTTACAGAAGAAACTAAGTTAAAATGGGTTCATTAGAAAGGGCCTTAATCCAGTATTGTTGGTATGTTTATGAAAAGGGAAAAATGAAGACAAATATGCATCAGGGAGAAAGACTTATGGTCATAAGTTATGAAGGGAAGGTCCGCATGCACAAGTGCCTGATAAAGGGAACTATCACAGAAGTCTCTACAAACATCACGGCCTTGCACAAAGATCATCACAACTTTATACGAAAAAATACTTCTGAGAGGACATCTGCCCAGCAGTTGCCTATCCAGCCTTAGACTGGTGCCTCTCTTATTGTTGATCCTCATAGCAAAGAATAATTATCTCAAAACATTTATGTAATTCTCCTCATTCTTCCTTTAAAAACCTTTATCTTCATTTACCTCCCTGAATATGCATACTGTTTACTATGGCATGTGTATTTGCATTACAATGCCTATTCCTGAATAAACATCGTTTTTTTAGAGAGTCTTCCTCTCTGTCTGTTATTTAGGTTGACACATAAAACAGATTATTTCTCACAGTTCACAGAAGGAATTAATTCTACAACCCCTTGTTCTCTAACTTCTGTCCTTCAGATCTATGAAATAATAAATCTCTGTTGTTTAAGCCACCCAATTAGAGTTACTTTGTTACAGCAGTCCTGGCAAACTAATACAGGGTGTAACATTTCAGTTAATAAAAATTCAAAGTTAGTGTACCTTCTCATCAGAATAGATTGCAAATGTTCATCTGTTAATGATAATCTGTGATGAGCTTTTTTTTATTTCATCTTTGAAAATATCTTTTAACAAAGATAGGTAATGACAAATACTAACATAAATCCATCAACGTAAGATTTTAATTAGGCTTATTTAAATCTTGGAAGAAACTTGTCAAATTCAGATTCTTCTATTGATATTTGCCTTTTAGCATGTTATTATGTTGCAGATTAATCGCTTCCAATTGCAGGTAAAGAGGATGTTCTTCAATTGAATAGTTAAATGTATTTTGAAATATGGAAATTTCCTTTGCACTTGCATCGGGGTCTGAAAAAAGCTATTGGAACAGTAGTTTAAGTTCAGAAAATTTATCTGCTGCAAATTTTTGAGGGAATGTTGATCTTACCTTTTGTTTTAACTTTTGACAGCATGGCAGTTTGACATTACTGGTGATTTAAATAACGTATGTTTTCATCTAAATGACGTTAATCGTAGTATAGGTTTTGCCTGTCAGAACTTTTTTTTGGCTTTACAGTTTTAGTTTGAATTCATTTAAAGAACATTATCAAAATCTGCAGCAAAAACTAATTTCCAAAGCCATTCAGTGTTGATAATAGTGGTTGAGAGCTGTTTTTCTCTTTTGTGAAGATTTCAATTTCATTCCTGAGCCCAGAAAGCTGCAAAAAATTTACCACTTCTACTCCATCAAACTGCTCTGCAGTAGGGAAAGTCCAGATACTCAGCTTCTATTTCTGACCCAGAGAAAGTAAGCAACTGATGTTGCTTTGAGTCCACAAGATCAAATGAAGTTTCCCCACTGATGCAGCTGGTTCGATTACACATTTTAGATTCAAATAATTTCTGCAGTAACTTACTGATAAATAATACAGTGAACACTACAGGCATTAAATTTTTTAAATTCTCACAAGCTTTTAAAATTTGAACAATTAAGTTTTTATATAATTTTGTCTCCATCAGTTATAATTCATCCCAGAAAATTCCATTTGTTTGTACTAAATTGTACTCAACTTCTTTTCTTTTTCTTTTTTTTTTTTTTTTTTTTGACAGTGTTGCTCTGTTGCCCAGGCTAGAGTACAGTGGCACAATCTCGGCTCACTGCAACCTCCGCCTCCCGGGTTCAAGCTATTCTCTGTCTCAGCCTCCCAAGTAGCTGGGATTACAAGCACCCATCACCACCCCTGGCTAATTTTTGTATTTTTAGTAGAGACAGGTTTCACCATCTTGGCCAGGCTGGTCTTGAACTCCTGACCTCGTGATCCACCCGTCTTGGCCTCCCAAAGTGCTGGAATTACAGGTGTGAGCCACTGCGCCCGGCATTTGTACTCAACTTCTATGAAAATATTTTCACCTGTAGTTGTTCCACGCAGGCTATTCATAGATGTTAACTCTTTAATCACTTCAAACTCAGAACTTCTCAAACAAATAAAAAACTGAGTAATAAAATCCTTCTTCTCTTTCTTAATTGACTAATGATGTTGTTCCTAATGTACACAACTGAAAAAGCCACTGTTATAACTGAAGGTTAATAGTCTTAAACAAATGGATTTTCTGTGAATACATGTCTTTAGCTTCTGCAATCAAATATTATGTAAGTCACCCTAAGTAAGTAGCTTTCACAGCTGAACTAACAAGGGAGCCACTTGGGAACTTACTGTAGTTGCAGACTCATTTTGACTTTTAAAAAATTGTAAAGAAATTTTGCTGTGATGAAATATTCTGTCTCAAATTTTCTTATTTTTCTGACAATTTGTTTTGTGAGTGGGAAATATTGTGATAAGTTTTTAGTCTTCTTTGTATCATTGCATGATAACTGAAATGCTTTGCCATGTAATTAGGTAACAAAATAATCCATACACCACGTGCCTAAAAGCATGTCATTTGAAGTCCATTTTTCCTTATGCCAACATGATGAATATGCATTCATGATTAGCATGTGAAAAAATAATGTGTTACTATAATACGTAACATATTGGAAATGCTTTCCAGTTGTAACTCCATCACTATAACTTGTAGTAAGCCCAGCAGCAGTGTGAAGCAATGAGAACAACAAATATGATCTCAGACACAACTACTCAACCAGTAGTACACATTGCAGAGCAAAAGCAGCCATAGACAATATGTAAAGGAATGAGCCTGGCTCATTTCTCACAAATTTTTGGTTTCTAATAAATTTTTGTTTAGATATTAAACTTTGAATTTTATACAGTGTGTGTCACAAAACACCTTATTTTGATTTTTTTCAACATTGAAAATCTTTCTTAGCTTGTGGTCAGTACAAAAACATATGGTGGGCAGAATGTGTTCCATGACCCTTGGTTTTCTGACCTGTGCACAATTTTAAAAACAAACAAACAAACAAAAACTTTGAGTACCCTTCAGACACTGAGCAAAACAGCTAAGGTTGTAACTTTCTTACAGAACTTTAAAATTTTAAAATATTTACCTCTGGAACAATTCTTTTTCTATCGATGCATTTGGAGGGCTGTTCTGTAATTAAATGTCTCTGTTCCCCCTTTTAGATCTCTTTGTACACATGTAATACATAGACATAAACACAGTGCTTCCAGTTACCATTTTATAAAAAAGCAAATGAAAGACATCAAATGTGCAACTCTCTATCATAAAAACCCAAGTAATTAAAAGATCATAAAATAGATAACAAGAATTTAGGGGAAAAAACACACTTAAGAAAATGTTGCAGAAAGTAGAAGAAAATAGTAGAAAAAAGCTATGTAAAGAAAGAAGTCATTTCAGGAGACACAATTTTCAACCAAAAAAGAGTTCGGGAAGTAAATAAGAGAAAATGGAGCAAAAAGTATCAAAGAAATTTTAGTTAAAATTTATTAGAACAGAAGTTCTAAGGTTTACAATTTTAGTAGACCAACTGTGTGTCTAATATGATAATAAGAAATATGACATCAGCCGGGCGTGGTGGCTCACGCCTGTAATCCCAGCACTTTGGGAGGCCAAGTCGGGCAGATCACCTGAGGTCAGGGGTTTGAGACCAGCCTGACCCGCATGGAGAAACCCCCGTCTCTACTAAAAATACAAAATTAGCCAGACAGGAGGCTGAGGCAGGAAAATCGCTTGCACCTGGGAGGTGAAGGTTGCAGTGAGCCGAGATCGGGGGCCATTGCAATCCAGCCTGGGCAACAAGAGCAAAACTCCATCTCAAAAAAAGAGAAATGCCCAGAAATATGACATCATCCTTAGCAAACTAATGCAGGAATAGAAAACCAAATACCACATGTTCTCACTTATAAGTGGGAAGTAAATGATGAGAACACGTGGACACATCGAGGGGAACAACACACACAGGCCTATAGGAGACTGGAGGGTGGAAGGAGGAAGAGGATCAGGAAAAATAGCTAATGGGTACTAGGCTTAATACCTGTGCAACAAACCCCCATGACACAAGTTTGCTTATGTAACAGACCTGTACATGTACCCCAAACTTAAAAGTTAAAAATAAAAGAAAAAAAAAGAGGAAAAAATGTAGTATGTACATCATGATACTTACAAACACTAAATATAGGGAGGAGATCTAAGGCTTGAAATGAGAAAAATGGGAAAATTATAACAAAAAAGTGAATAGAAACAAACAATATATCTATAAACAAATAATTGTGATTTATAATGGCATGCACATTGGCAAGAGCAAAAATGAAAAAAATAACAATTAAATATTCTACATTTCTGAGAAAAAACATTTCCAACGAGGAAACTTGTAATAAAATAACTTTACATTATGCAAGGTTTGTAAAAGATACATCTTCTGTGATCTCTTTAACAGGAAACCTTGGGATGGTATGGTATTTAAAATGAGTAAATAAGCCAACAAAATTAAAGATATATATGAGATCCAGTAAATGAAGGATTCAATATAGGGAAAAGGTGAAGAGAATTTTTCTGAAGATGTGAATGGAAATGTCGAAATGATGACTGTGCAGTGCAGTAGGTCTAGTGAGTAAAGTTTCAGTTAGAAAAATGACAAAAGAATCTTTGAATCATGTCTGCAAGAAGTCAGGCATATAAAGACAAATTTCACATGTTTTCAGTTACTGGTGGGAGCCAAAAATTTAAACAATTGAACTCCTGAAGATAGAGAGTAGAATGATGGTTACCAAAGGCTGGCAAAGGTACTGGGGGAGGAGGAAATGGGGATAGTTGATGCTTACAATAATATAGTTAGGTATAATCAGTCAGATGTAGTATTTGATAGCACAATAGGGTGACTACAGTCAACAATAATTTGCTTTACCTTTTAGAATAAATGAGGGTGTACAATTGGAATGTTCATAACACAAAGAAATGATGAATGCTTGATGTGACAACTACCCCCATTTACAATAATGTGATTATTACATATTGTATGCTTGTATCAAAATATCTCATGCATCCCACAAATATATATACCTACTGTGTAGACGTGAAAATTGAAAATAAAAAATATATAATCAATAAATCAAAAAATAAAGACAGGCAGGTGGCACTCTAAGTTATATTTCAGTTTAAATATGAAGAGTTACCTTTTCCTTTATTTTTGAATGCTATAAAAGGTGACATTAAAGATATTTTCTTACCTCAGTATCCTGACAAAAGTCATTCTAGTCCATTTACCCTTGAGAAGGACAGATAAAATCAGTCTTAAATTAAGTTACCGTTATATATTTGAAATCAATGTTACAAGAAGAAAAATAAGCAGTTATTGAATTGCATGTTCAGAAAAATTACCTAAATTAATCCAAAATATAAACATTCAAAATTTGATCTAGTTATTTAAACTGTTCACTCTTTGCAACATGATGATTAAAATAAAAATATATAACAATGGCTCTTGTTTTGAAAATTACATACCACTTTGAGAGGGGAGGTTAGATTGTAGATTCCTTGGTTCTACCTTCACAGTTCATGTTTTACTACAGGGCATTGGTGCTGAATTTTAGCACTCCTACAAATCTCTGGTTTGTGATTCTGATGTAGGTGGTTCTTACAGCAAAATAGAAAACATCTGTAGAGTATATCCCATAATTCATGTGTTTCTAAACTATCTGCTCATTCTTAAAATTGCTCAACAATTCAATGAATATAACATAGACCCAAACTTGTTGGAAATAGTTTGTCCTCTAATAGAAAGAATATTTTCCCTTTGCACATACTTGATAAGGATAAATCAAATGCAAGTATATATAAATGCAAGAGTACCATACTACCGAGCAACCAGAAATTATTAAACCTAATATAAATGCTATAACTGGAATGCATCGTATTAACTATCTATTATTACGTAATACATTATCCCAAAGTGTAGTGGATGAAAACAACATAATTTGTTATCTCACAGATTTTATGCTTCAGACATTCAGATATGGCTCAGCTGTTTGTTGAAAGAATTTAGTTTCTCATCAGACTTCAGACAGTGGCCTCCCTCAGTGCCTTGACGTGAATTTTTTTTTTTTTTTTTTTTTTGAGACAGAGTCTCGCTCTGTTGCCAGGCTGGAGTGCATGCGGTGGCACGATCTCGGCTCACTGCAACCTTCGCCTCCCGGGTTCAAGAGATTCTCCTGCCTCGTCTCAGCCTTCCGAGTAGCTGGGACTACAGGTTTCCCACCACCACACCCTGCTAATTTTTGTATTTTTAGTAGAGACGGGGTTTCACTGTGTTAGCCAGGATGGTCTCGATCTCTTGACCTCGTGATCTGCCCACTTTGGTCTCCCAAAGTGCTGGGATTACAGGCATGAGCCACCGTGCTCGGCCGACACGTGAATCTTTTTAAAGAGCATCACTCAACAAAGCAGGTTGCTTCACCAGAAAGACAGCTAGGAAGGCAGTAAGTCAGAATTTTTATAACTCTATCATGGAAATGGCATTGTCTGACTTTTGTTATATTGTATTTGTCAGAAGCAAGTCACTAAATTGAGCCCATACTTAAGGGGTGGTGATTGCGCAAGGATACACATAACAAGAGGGAGGCACTGTCATTGAGAAAAATGTTTAAAAGCTGCCTACCCCTCTAGATGTCACCAGAGCAGAGCAAACCTTTGCTGACAGCTAGCAAGAAAGGTGGGTTCTCAGCTTTACAACCAACAGAAAGTAAATTCTTCCAACTTGAATAAGTTTGGAAGCAGATCCTGAGCTTCACATAAGAATGCAGACCAACTGATTCCTTGCTTATAACCTTCTGAGACCTTGAACAGAAACTCCAAATATGTCAGACCTGAAATTCTAACTGACAGAAATTGCTAGATACTCAAAGGATGGGTTTTTTGGGTATGTTTTTAAGGGATGGGGGTTTCTGTCACCCAGGCTGTAAGGCAGTGGTGTCATCATGGTTCACTGCAGCCTCAACTCCTGGGTTCACATGATCTTCCTGCCTCAGCCTCGCAAGTATCTGGGATCACAAGCATGCATCACTATGCCTGGCTATTTTTTTATTTTTATTTTTTTGTAGAGACAGGGGTGGCCTTGCTGTGTTGACCATTGAACTCCTGTCCTGAAGCAGTCCTCCTGCCTTGGCCTCCCAAAATGCTAGGATTACAGGTGTGAGCCACCACGCCCAGCACAAAGGATGATCTCTTAAGGCTTTTAGTTTGTGGTAATTTGTTACATGGCAATAGGAGAAATACACATGCTGCTTCCAAGACCATTTCCTCAATCCCAGTAGCAACTACTTTCATAATATTTCAGCTGATTCTTCTTGTATCTTCCTATGCAACTGTGAATAGAATAATTTGTAAGTTTTAGGCATTTGATATTAGTTTCCTAAAATATTTTCTAACTCTATGCATCAAGGTATCTTATTTCTAAAAATTGTTATCACGACTTTTAGAGTAAAAAATACATCATATAATCTTATGTTTTGAGTAGTAAAACTTTGAAATATGTGTTGACTATAGTTATTGGGATAACTATTTAATAGAATATTTTCAATCGCACTAAAAGTTAATATAATTTATTATATAATTTTTATATAAATCTGTAAATTGTTAAAAAATGACTGAAAGAGGCCAGGTGTGGTGCCTAATTCCTGTAATCCCAGTGTTTTGGGAGGCCAGGGTGGGGGAATTGCTTGAGGACAGGAGATCAAGACCAGCCTGGGCAATGTAGCAAAACCCTGTCTCTACAAAAAATTTAAAAATTGCCAGGCATAAGGTGCATGCCTGTAGTCCCTCATCAGGAGCCTGCAGTGGGAGAATTGTTTGAGTCCAGGAGTCTGAAGCTGCAATGAGCTATGATAGCACCACTGAACTGCAGCCTCCGTGACAGACTGAGACCTCGTCTCAGAAACAAACAAAAAAACAAAGGAAATGACTGGAAGACTGAAATTTTGGAATCTAACAAAATAAAATATAGTTGACCATTATGTTTAAAAGTTAAAATCTTGATTGACAACTTTCTGCTCTAATTATTGTCACATATTAACTAAAATGTTCTAATTGACTTTAAAGTATATTTGTGATTTTACTTTTATTAATACCTGCAAAAGCTATTTAGCTATATTTATTATCTTGCTTTGATATAAATACATAGATCATGTAGTAATAAAATATAAACAAGTTAATTATACTTATATGTAAAGGACTGCATTCCATCAGAAAATACAATTATCAATATAATATTTACTTCTCAGGATGAATAAAAATATATGTAAACCATATTTAAATGTATTTGAAGGTGAAATATTTATCACTTATTCATGCTATACCACTGTTTAAATCTGTGTATCTTTCACTTGATAGGCTCTGTGCTAGCTGAGTTAACCATAAAATATATAAATATAAAGTGATAGTCACTAGTGAGAAACACTGTATCTGCATTAAATTACCATTTAAGTTTTTAAAAAGCCACAAGTACAGAAAACTGCATAGTCAGATACTTAAAGGAAGAAAGATTGATTTAAAAACAAACAAATAAACACCAGACAATGCATTTGAAAAGAATAAAAACATCTAATAACTATTTGGTATTTTGAGAACTCTGTACAAATCAGATACGCATATTGAGAAATAAACTAAATTTTCTTTCTGTGCTCCACTGATTTCAAAGGGAAAATTCTATTTTCAACACTTTTATATCACTATATTGCCCAAGGAAACAAAATCAATTAAATTTTGAATATAAACTTTATTTATGAACTTAGCTATTTTTAATGAAAGAAATCTGTGTAAAATATTAAAACCACAGGCTGAAGAAAAAAACTCATTTATTTTGTGTTTCTGTATGCTTTTAAAGAACTATATTTATTTGCCTGGATATTGAAGACTTTATGTGGTCTGCAGTATCAAGGAGCCATATTGATCTATCTGATTAATGTACCACATCTAGTACAACAGGTGCAATTGGAGCTACAGCTTAAGTTTGCACTAATACACTTGTACTTGTCATAACGCATCTCATTTCTCTGAGGCAATTTGAATGGATTAAAAGATGATATAATAGTGATCACCACTCATATCTCCTTTATGGTGGTACTAGTGTCTGTGATTCCTCCTGAAATATTGCATTACATTTTTTTTTTTACTAGTTGGTATGGGGCAATTTCAGATATTTACACTGACCATTTTTTTTTTTATCATAATGGCCATTTATCTCCAGGTCAGAGAACCTAGGAGGGGATTTTGCAAGCTGCTAATGTAACCAAAATGCAGGTTCAGTCACTCGCCACTTGCAGAGTCCAATTAACAAGAGCAAGATCTGGTATAAAGAAAGCGACTTTTTATTCTAAAGCTAGTTTAGGGGAAGAAGTACAGCTTCCTGCCTTAAGGATACTACTTCACTTTTGGAGCAGAAAGTGTGTACTTTTCAAAGAGGACATAGCATGAAACGCATGCAGGGGAGGAAGTGGGCAGGTGCGGGGAGGCTCTGTGTGCTAGTTTTGGTGTCTTACATGCCAGGCCGTCAAGTTGTTACCTTTGTGGACAGCAGCAGAACTAGGTTGTAAAGGTGGCCAGGCATCTCCAGGTGGGACAAGGTTCCATAGGGACTTTGGGTTTTAAATTGCCTGTTATTTCTTGAGACAGATTGCTGGTGGATGAGAGTTTCATAGCAGGCATAATTTGGGTTGTAAATTGACTGTGGTCTCTCCAGGCAGTCTCCTGGTGGGAGAGAGCTCCATTCTGGAGCTTCTAAGCACATAGTTAGATGAACTTACCCCATAGGGAGTATCTGGTGAAGGGGAGGTGAAAGTTTCTAATTGCATTTCTAAAGGGCTAAGTAGGAGGTGGGGAATGGAGGAAACCGAGAAAATAGGAGAAAAAAAAATGATGCAGACAGTAATAACTCATTCTCTATCTCTTAGAAAAATGGAGTACTTAATTATACTAAAGTTATTTCAATTTTACCTAGTTAGGAGCAAGCGAAACAAATACTGTTGTCAGCAATCACATTGGCCTCACTGAGAGAAGGATATGCCGCAACTCTTCATGAAAAACCAATATTTTTATTTGGTGAAAATATTACTCATTAGAAGAGTAAAAACAAGCGTATGGCACATTAAATTTTTTCCTAGTTCTTTGAGAAAATTTCTAATGTTAATGCCTCCATAATGGTAAAAAAGAAGACAGTCTAATAATTATTGAGTATGAGGCTTTAACAAGGAGGTGTATGTTATATCGTTCATTTAACCCTCCAACTCTTTGACTTGGGTATTTGTTATTAAAAGCTCCACATTAAGAAATGCATGAGAGTTTAAAAAAAGAATGAGCTATTCCTAGATTGAATAAGCCCACAGGAAAAAATACACGTGTCAAATTATGAGAAGAATTTATTTTGAAAAAAATTAAAAGTCAGGTTTTAAAAAAATACACTTTCCCCAAAAATACATGTTTTATATATTTGTAGGCCTTGAAATTGTTCATTATTTAAAAAATAATAGAGTAGTTTTTCTGCAGATGTAAAATAATAGTTTTTTTCAGAGTTAGAAAAATCAACTTTGATAACTGACATTTCAATAATACCATCTCTAATGAATAAAACACAAAGTTGTTTGCTCATGTTGATACTGGCAGGCCTTCATAAGCATATTTTTATTCACATTTAATTGTTTAGTATTTCAATTGTCATTTTGTTCTTTCTTTCTTGATAAGAGTAATTAGCTGAAAGTGTCATTGTATTGTGTCTAGTTTATGTGTATCCCAAGTTTACTTGTTTATGTACTGGTCTCTGTGCTTGGTGTATTCAACTCTCTTTGAATTAAATGATTACTACTTTGGGACTATCTCTATTGATAAGCTGAATTGGTAAAACCGCACCCTTAATCTTTGTTGTTGTTAGCACTGATTTCCTTTGTCTGGTCATTCTTGAGAAAACTCAGAAATAATTTGTCAGTGAATAATGCAAGTAATAAATTGGTATCAATGTTTGTCCAGCAACTATAGCACTGATATATATTGGAAAGATTTGAGTGCTGTGTTAGTTCATTCCTGCATTGCTAAAAATAACTACTAGAGACTGGGTAATTTATAAAGAGGTTTAACTGGCTCACTGTTCTGCAGGCTGTACAGGAAGCATAGCTAGGGAGGCCTCAGGAAACTTGCAATCATGTTGAAGGGCAAATGGGAAGCCCGCATGTACCACATGGCTGGAGCAGGAGGAAGAGAGTGATAGGAGGGGGTGTTACACACTTTTAAACAACCAGATCTCATGAGAATTCTATCACAAGACAGCCCTTAGGGGAATGGTGCTAAACCATTAGAAACCACCCCCATGACCCAAGCACCTCCCACCAGGTCCCAACTCCAACACTGGGGATTACAACTCAGCATGAGATTTGGGTGGGGACACAGAGCCAAATCATGGCAAATGCTAATGTAATTCTGATATTCTCCTATGGAAATTTATGCTTTAGTAAACATTTTATAAAGTGCGAAAATATTTGCTACTGCTTTGTTATTTAATTTTATTAGAGTGAGTTCTTCGCAACATTCATCAGGACTTTAGAAAACGATAAAAGTAATCTAGTAGTTGTACAATATCTAGATACACACATCTTTTATATATATATATTCTACCGTGGTGTGTGAGAACTATTAAGTGATAAATCCTCATAGAACAAATAAATACAGAGAATCACTGAGGAGATTAAATTAAATGTGATGTTTGTTTCATTCAAAATAGCATCAATGCACAAAAATAGTTTCATAATTAAGGTTCACTGCTGTTTTGTTATTCCTGGCCTATTTATTTGAATAGGATCAGCAAATATCAGCCTGCATGGGAAGACTGACTCTCCATCTGTTTGCAAATAAAGTTTTATTAAAACAGAGTGACATCCACTGTTTTCCATGATGTCTATGAATCCTTTCTCTGAAATTTGGCACTTACAGAAAAAGATTGCTGACACCTGAATTTAAAAAGCTAATTCTTTAATTAAGTATTTGTTAATCATTAAATGTTCTAATTATAAAATAAACAGTTAAAATTAATTATAATACAGATTGACCACTTTGCTACATGATCAATAATAATAACTAAAAGTAAATAAGAGAGTTTTGATCTGATATATTCTAGTGTGCAGAACATCCATTTTATAGTAATTCATAATGTAATTATTACAGCCATCTTATTGTCTGTATGTAGAAAGGGTCATTAATTCTATTATTCTGGTATTGATGTTAGACAATGTTTTTTAGTGATAAATTTATATAAAATTGTTAGAAAAAAAAGTCTTGTTTTTCATTTGCCTCTTAGCCATCATTTTATCTTAATTGAGAGGTCTATGTGAGCTTCAATCTAGGACTTCTGTTAGAACTTTTATCTCAATTTAAATGTGTAAATTACCTTATATCTGCCACTGTAACAGCTCTCTGTCAGTAAATGTAAGTCTTAAAATTAATTACAAATTTTAATCTCTAAACTGTGCATCATTGTTATGAAGTGTGAACATTTTAAAGGGAAAAAGTTAATATGTTTGTCTACATTTGCAAACTTGGCTGACCCAAGCATAGTTGAAGTTTTTTCCACTTGAAATTGCTTTATCTTATTACAAATGTATGATAAAATAAACTGAATCATGAAGAAGCAGTCTATTAAGAAAAAGGAGAATGAAGAGACATACTTCACTCAAAAATAAAATTAATACTAGGAAAATTGGGTTAGATTGTCATATTACACACTTTATTTTTATCAGGGGATATAATTTATTTCCAAGTACGTTAAAAGTTAATGAGTACAGTTAATTATAGGTCAAATTAAATGTTGATAGCTTTAAAAATTTTAAGTCTTTCTTTTTTGTATATAGTTTATAAATATACAGACACTAAATAAACAGATATGTTTTAAAAGACTCCTGAGGAGGAGGGAAATGAAGAAAAATTTAAGAAACACTGATAAGGACAAAAAAAACTCCTGTGTTCCCATGAAAATGCAAAAGACAATATGAGAATAACAAGGTATTTTTAGACTTCCCAAAATGGGAGATGCATATTGAGACAATACTTCTCATAGTTTTTAATAGAAAGACTTCTTGTCAAAATTTGATAGATTTAAGGCACTTGTTTTTTAGTCAACATAGTAAACTCATTTTATATCCCTAAGTACGCTTAACTCTTCATCAATGCAATTACAAAGGAGTTCCTGTGTCCCCAACTTATTTATTTTAGGCATCATTGTATCTGAATTTCAAGGAGCCTTCCTTTTGCCTGTGTCAGAACAGTAAATCTTGAGAATTAGGTAAGCTTTTCTATGTGAATAAACTTTTAGCTGTCCCACACACGTATTGCAGCATCTCAAGAGCCATTCCATATGTATTTTCCTCTTCCTCCTAGTACATTATTCATGCGTTGTAGTTACTCTTTTCTCCTACAGTAGAGATGATACTTGTGCCACTCAGATGAGACCTAAAATTTATGGTTCACCTTTTGCCAATGAAAGAGGTACACATGATCTTGTTGAGAACAAGATCATCCTGTATTTGCATCCGGTGAGTTTATTTAGTGGAGACAATGAATGCTTTACTAGCCCAGACTGTTTAAAAGATTATAAATTTTCAAGATTATCAGGTTTATTTACTCAGTTATGTCATCTCAGATGTTAGTGCTCTCTATTATCAAAGTCCTGGTTTTAATATAGGAGAGATCTTGGCACTTAATTTATATGTACATATAATCAGAACCTGAGCTTTATATCCTGAATAATGTGCCATGCATATGCAGAAAATGAGAATTTTAAAAGTGTTCAAAGCAGTCTTCTGGTTTTAACAGAACTTCTTGAGATTAGTTATCTTCCCTGAGCACATACTTTTTTTTCTTACCAACGCTTCCAGTGCCTTGAATTTAATACCATTCTTCAACACTTATAATGATTCTTTTCTATTGAACAAATTCCATAACCACTCCTAATTACAATGCATCTTCTATCACTTGCATTGTCAAGACAGACTATATTGTGTTGCCGTAAAGCACACATGAATGCATTTAAATGTTTCCAAAGCAGGATTAAATTATAAATTAGTAACAGAAAGATATCAAGAAAACAAAATATTTGAAGCTAAACAATATACTTCTAAAAACTAATTGGTAAAAACAGAACTTCATATTCAAGAAAAGCAAAGTTAAAAAATTTACATTACCTGCATTCAAAATTTACTACAAATACATGTTATTTGAGGCAAAGTATGAACATATGTATTTATGGATTAGCACAGAGTCCAGATAGAGAGGCACAAAAATGTAGTCAATGGCTCTTTGAAAAATGTACAAACCCTTCAACAAAGAAAAGTGTTTCCAAATTGGTACTGAGTAATTACATTTGTAAATTTAACTAATAGTCTTTGACTAAAAGTTACAACTTAACAAAATTAACTGAAAATAGTTCATAGATATGACCATATATGTAAAATTATAAAACTTCAGGAAAAAATTTCAGGAGAAAATTTTTGTGGCCATGAGTTGACTGTTATTACGTCTTTGGAAAAATACCACTGTTTGAGACCTAACAGGGGAAAAATAGCATAATTAGCATCCCAAGGATTCTGGATGTTGAAACGGCCTGACACTAAATATGTTCAGTGAAAGGAACTAAAAGGAAGAGAATACCTGATGTGATTTTATTTATAAACAGTTGAACCCAGGTAAACCTAAATATATAGCATGCCTCCATTGTCTCCACAAAATACACTTAACAGATGCTAATACAAGATGATTCTTCTTCTCAACAAGAATATTAAAGATAGTGACATCTCCCATGGGGAGACAAAAATTGTTCTTATAGGGGGTAAAAAAGAAACTCTTCTTTATTTATTAAATATAGATATATCTATAATACAAAACAGATATAGAGTTCCAGGAAGAGACAAATTAACAAATACATTGTCTAGAAAAGTACATGTGAGGAGAGTGATTTTAAAAATGGTTGAGAAATGCTAAGTTAGAGTGTCAGATAGAATTAAGTAGTAATTTTTCTGAAAAAAAAATTAATGGTAAGTAAAGAACAAAAGGTATGTTTTTGAGATTCTGGTGATATCTTACATCTTTTTCCGGGCAATGATTCAAAAAGAGTATTATCCATTGAACATAGTCTTAAGGTTTATAAACTTTGGATAAATTTTAGTTATCAATACAATGAAGAGGCTCAAAAAGACTTGGCTGACTTTTTAAAGAATAGCTAAAAAAATCTAGGAATATAAATTTTATTTTGAATTGAAATTTAATTGAAATCTGTTACTTTATTTTCATTTCCTGTGTCTGCATTATATATTGCCTATCACCCATTATGTCAGATTCTTTATAACAAACCTAACAAAAACTGTTCATAATCTATAAAACATTTTTAAATAAGCATTAAATAAACTATAAACAAATACGAACATATTCAAAGTTTATAATTAAAAATGACTTTGACATAAATATATACATTTGTCTCTACTAATCTATAAACTCAAAGCAATTTGACCAAATGTTCACAAGTGACCACTTATTATCATCTGCTTTATTTTGACCCAACTAGTCAGGATTTTCTCTTACAAGCCGTTGACCTCTGCTTGCCTCTAAGCCTAAACAAGGACAGAAAACCATGCCACCCTTAGTTTCTCCTGGGAAGCAGCTTACCAAAGCAAGACTCTTCCTGTCAGACTCCACTAGTCATGTCCTCTTGCAAGTCCAGGTCCCTTACAAAGATTCTGCTTATTTCTGCTTACCTCTACTTTAACCTAGTTAGAAAAACAAACAAACAAAAATATTTTTGCTTGATTTCAGACAGATTTCTATGATCGTAGTGTTTCCCTTATTGCAATAGTCTTTCTTTTAATTACAGTGTCTCCTTACCTAATTCTGAATTTGTTTTCATTCACGAATTTCAATCAGTCTCACATTATTTTATACATGTGTCTTGAAAATTAATGTTAAAACACAGCAAAAAGGTGAATTGTCAAATGCTTCAAAACGTGTTTGTCGTAGAAATAGGTGAGAAAACTAGCTCAATCAGATACCAATCTTTTTTTTTATAAATATATGATAATTCAGATAAAGAGCTAGGTAATTAAATAATTTTCCAATGGTTTTAACTGAACCTGAGAAAACACAGGTAACAAAAATGCTGAGTAAATACATGGACTTTCTCAAAATTTGTTGATTCACAAAATAAGTTGCTAACAAGATTTTAATGTGTAGTAATATTCTATAGTTTTTTATTATACAACTACTTCATACTTATCTATGCTCAAACATTAAAAGGGTAATGATAAGCATTTAAATTTCTCAAGCACAATTTGTTAAGTAATTTTTATGTTTTATATTTTACCAAATGGTAGACTCAGTGAAAATGAAGAAAAGGCATCCATATTTGTTTCTAAAGAACAAATTTAAAGGTTTAGGAATGATTGTTTAATGTAAAAGATGAGAAACAGAAATAGATTCTTCATAGATAAAACTAAAACTTGTTACAACTGCTTGATATTATGATTAAAAAGTGCTGTTTTTCTATTCGAGATCTAAAAACATGCTGTTAACCTTTGGTACCTTCAAATTAGGGAAATATATACATATATATGTATATATTTGTTTGAGGCTGCAGTGAGCTATGGTCACCACTGCACTGTATCCAGACTGGGTGACAGAGCAAGACTCTTATCTCTAAAAATTAAAAAGTAATAATAATAATTTACATTTTTAACATAAAAAATAAAAATAAAAGTTGCTAATAAATTTTGTTGTGAAAAATATTACACATGTGAATTGAAAGTGAGTGCACCATAAGACAAACCAATTTAAATGCTGAAGTAAATGTCAAGTTAAGATTATCACGTTTTTCCTAATTGGAGTCTCTATCTGCTTCTAGGAATTTGTGTATTCCTTTTAAAAACTTGAGACTTCTCAGATAATGTTTTTAACCATTATTAGATTTCAAAAGATTATTTCATTTGTTTTCTCCTGCCTTTGTGGAGCTCTGAACTGGAACTTTGCTGTAAAGAGTAAAATTCCCGGCCTACTACAGGATTCCAGGAAAGAGAAGGCAAATCAAGGGTGCATGTTACCATTAAAGCTCTATACAGAGAAAGCAAATTTGAAGGTTAAAAATTATTAAAGTACCTTCGAGTTTTCAGTTTTGATTCTATGTAATGTTTTACAAGATGTCTTGAAATGTAAAACAGTGTAAACAATGGTATTCCAAGATAGCTGGGGAAATAGTGAAAGAATGCATAAATTAACAATATCACCACTTTCATATTTCTATTTTCATAGAAACAAAATAGTGTTTGTAACAAGACAGTAAAAATAGTGTAGAAGGAATTATATAAAAATATGACATTTTTCTCCTCAATTTCCTCCATATAGTTTCATTTAATAATAGCATATATTATTTCAAAATTATTGCTTCTGAAAACATTTTTATAATTCCTTGTCTAGTTTTATTTACACATATCATATACACATCTTTGCAGTTGACAAATCTGCAGTTTGAGGTATATTCTAATGTTTTCTGTGTTGCTATAAGGAGCAACACTTCTAATGGTGAGTAAATGGTCCGGTGGTAACTGAGAATTGTACCTTTCAGAAGGGGAATCAGGAAGCAAAGATTCTAATCTGATGGAGAAAGATTACAGCTTTTTCAATCTAAGAAACGCTTAGACAAATAAACAAATACACACCTGTTTAATCTCTTTAAACTTAGATTTTGGAAAATCAACCTTCTGTTTCAATACATTTAAAGTTAGTGACAGATTGCCGCATTTTACATGTAAATAAGCAAGTTGCTTCTTTTAATTTTTTATAAATATTATTTTTTAAAATTTAATGTTTAATATTTATTCGGGTAATTACATATAAATTAATGTTTTAGTCCTAGTTACAAGTGTGCAATATTGCATATTCCTTTAGAAGCATTATATAGTGAAATTAATATTTCTGCTTCTCTACTATTTTCTGTATAGTTTCAGGAATCAATCAATTTCTTTTAGAGATGTTAGAGAAAATGATAAAGTAAAAGGCAAGTTTCTTTATGTCATCAGGTAGGAAATATAAGGATCCCAATGACTTAATCACATATGTCCAAGTCCAAGAAAAGAACAAATATTGTCAAACAGAAAGAACGGATATTATTCAATAGAAATTCTACCTTTATTTTTCACACCTCTTTCTCTCATGTAAAATTACTGCAATTTTAAAAATTGATTTCCACTGTATAGTAATTTTCAGTACATATAATACATACTGAAAAAATGTACACTTATGTTCTAAAGATTTTTAGGATCTTAAGTAAGATTAAAATTAATAAATCGAAAATCATGCCAAATAAATTATATACACGTCATATATATTTCACAGTAATGTATTTAAAAGACAGTACATGAAATGAGATACTAGGTGTATGGTATATAATTTTTAGTGGCTTGAAGTCACTAAATCATTTTAAGTAATATTTGTTTGTAAATTTTAATTAATTTATTTTAATTGACAAAAGCTTTCATGCATTTGTGGTATACAATGTGATGTTTCGATATATGTATACATTATCAAATTATTAAATCAAGCTAATTAACGTATTTATTACCTCTTAAAATAGCTGATATTCAAAATACATAAGAAACTCAATAGTTTAAAAAAATTAGAAAATGGGCAAAAAACCTGAATAGACACTTCTCCAAAGAATATATACAAATGTTCCACAGTTATATGAAAAAATGCTCAACATCGCTAATCATCAGGGAAATGAAAATTAAAATCACAATGAGATGTCATCTCACATTTGTTAGAATAGCTTTTATCAAAAAGACAAAACAAGTGTTGGCGAGAACGTGAAGAAAAGGAAACTTTTGTACAATGTTGGTACAGTGTAAATTAATACAGCCTTATGGAAAACAGCAACATAATTTTCTCAGAAATAAAAAATAAAATTTCTGTATGTTTTGGGATTCTCTCTTCTGGGCATAGAGCCAAAGGTAATGAAATCAGTATGCTGAAGATCTGCACTTCCACGTTCATTTCAGCATTAGTCACATTAGCCCAGATATGGAATCAACCCATGTGTCCGCCAATAGGTTAGTAGATGAAGAAAATGTGGTTTATTTACATAATGGAATACTATTAAGCCTTAGCAAAAGAAAAAAATGTATTCTAATTTTTGACAACATGGATGAACCTGGGGGCCATTATGCTAAGTAAAATAAGCCGGGCACAGAAAGACAAATATGGCATAATCTTATTTATATGTGGAATCTAATAAAAGTCCAACTCATATAAGCAGAGAGCAGAAGGGTGTACTTGGGTCTGAGGAAGAGCAGGTGGGATGGGAAAATGTTGGTCAAAATGTACAGAAGTTCTGTAGGAAGATAAGACTTGGAGATCTATTATACAGCATGGTGATTACAGTTGATAAAAATGTCAGCTTAACAATTGCTAATTGTTTAAGTAGACTCTAAATGCTCTCATCTCAAACAATATGTATATGATGTGATGGATATATTTATTTGTATGGATAGGATCTGATAATCGTATCTCAGAACATTAGAAAGATTGGCACTGATTCTTATTCTAGGATTGTTATTAACTTTCAGTGTGAAGACATATTTCTAATTAAACATAAAATATGTTACCTTAAAGGTGAAAAATATGCTGGCTTTTTACTTTTATATTTGTAATATTTTATGTCAACACAAAATGGATCAAAGCCTAAACTCTTTTGAAGGGAATTGTATTATATGAATTTGATTCTCAGCAAAGTTGTGTGTCAAGTATTCAGAAGTATGCAGATATGACTGTAATACATAAGAACCTAGAACAAGAAATTAGACTAAGTCAAAGAGGCTGATTTTGATGTACGTGCCTGCAGGGGAAGCTGAATTCCAGGTATTTGTGATAAAAGTGGTTTCACGATCACAGCAGACGCTGGTTTGGGGTTTGTCGTTAGGCGAGATATCTAGTGTATGTCCTGAACTCTTCCTGAAGCTAAACCAAGAACCTGTTCTTACAACCTTCCTTAGGTTTTGTGGACTCTCAATAGTACATTAATTTTTGTTTTGTTTTGGTTTGGTTTGGTTTTTTCTTTTCTTTTTTTTTTTTGAGACGGAGTCTCGCTCTGTCGCCAGGCTGTAGTGCAGTGGCGTGATCTTGGCTCACTGCAACCTCCGCTTCCCGGGTTCAAGCGATTCTCTTGCTTGAGCCTCTCGAGTAGCTGGGACTACAGGCGCCCGCCACCACGCCCAGCTAATTTTTGTATTTTTAGTAGAGACAGGGTTTCACCATGTTGGCCAGTATGGTCTCGGTCTCTTGACCTGGTGATTCGTCTGCCTCAGCCTCCCAAAGTGCTGGAATTACGGCGTGAGCCACCGCACCAGGCCTTTTGTTTCTTATATTAGCTAGTTTCAATCCATGGGTTGTTGAATGAAAGTGCTGAAGTTCACAATATTTCCAGGTTCCTCATATAAAAATTAGATAATTGTTTGAAATAAACTTGTCCTGCAAAATATATATATATATATCAATCTGAAATAAGATATTTTTTATAAATTTCTTAGAGAGAAAAACAATTTTGTCCTAAATTTCTAAAAGTTTTATCTAAAGTGTTAGGTTACTGTTTGTATCATTTATAAAATATTTTAGCTAATAAATACTTTTAAAAACCATATTTAATTTGTCATAATTATGAAAATATTATATACTTAGACTTTATTTTTATTTGCTTAATTTATCAAATTGTGTTTATTATTCCAATGCCTTTTTGATAGCCGCATTATTTACATTAATACTTCTTAGATAAAATTCTTTTAGGGACAGTACTTGAGTTCGATTAATATATTTCTCTTAAAAGATCCAATATTAAGCTTTCATCTTAAGAAAATGTTACCTAGGTTGCATAATTTTAAAGAAAGAGGTTTTATCATAGGAAAACACTGATTAATAAAATACAGATCAACATTATTTCCAGTACTATGACTTTAAATTATAAATACTTACATATACTTAAATTATAAATACTTACATTTTCTGTTAAAAATACTAAATACAGTAATTTAGAGTTAATGGCAGGACTCAAAACTGTTCTTGCTCAAACACCAGAAAACAAAAATGTATATAACTTAGAAATGAATACTGCCCACAGGAGGTAGATGAATCACATGGATTATTGGATAAAAATCAGACAGAGGAAATGAAATAACAGCAAAATAGTAACCAATGTTATCTATTAAGCCATAGTTTATTCTACATTAGAAATGGGTTCATAGGGCAGTTTTGCTCAATGTGAAAATTCAATAATGAAAAATCATTGATAGTCTTTAGATTCCAGAATATAAAAGAGACACAGTTTTTCTTTTAGGATATTTTATAATTCAATAAATATTGAAACATTTGAGAATGTGTGTATATTTCTAACCCATACAGAGTCATGAAACAAAATAATAAATTTAAGTAATAAAATAATTAGAATAAAACTTAAAAGTAAAAATTATGATAAAACGTGGGGTTTTCCAGAATTATCTAGTTATAATAAATAGGAAACTAGTGCTAACATAAACAAAAAATATTAGAAAGGTTATAAAATGGTACAGAATCTTAAATGAGAATAAAAAATGATTATGTTATTAATAAAATAATGGTTAAGTTAATATTTCTCGTTTCTGTGCACATACATTTAGAAAAATTGAGTGAAATCAGGGTCCTAAAGTAAAAATTTCAAAAATATATACCAGAAAAATTAAACATGTTATTTTTTTATAAGATAATCTATAAGGCTTTAAGTAAATGTACCCCCTCCAGAAACCAAAGCATGGAAGATCCCAGTACAGCTCAATGAACTTTTCTGTAACAGATGATTCCAGTTATTTAAATTCAGACAGAGCATAGGGACACACTTGGTTCATGAGAACAGTATACTAGTGATTTTAAATTTATATAATGAAGGAAAACATAGAAGCTTATGGGCCAATATTATTATTAAAGTTCAACCCAAAATACCATATAGGAAAAAAAGATGTCTCACTCACTGTTATCTATCGTGATCAAATAGAGGTGTCAGAACTTTCTTTTTTACACCACCAACATTTGGGATTTATGATTTATATTTCAATTAATGAGGGTCATGTGTGTCTGGGCCTCCGGAAAGAGTAAATTCTTATCCATGTTTAGTGATAGAGATTAACCAAAATTAAAACACCAAAACACATGTCAATCTTGCAGTCTTTGCTGTAAACTTTAAACTAGTAACTAAGTTATTTTTCTGTAAATATAATAAAACCTTAAAATTTCAAACATATTTAAGAAAATAATGCCTAATTATTATTTGGACTTAATATATACCATGTTTATAATAAAAGCTCAGAAGTCATAAAGCAGAGAAAAAAATTCCATTATTGTATATAAAGGGTGATATAAAAATGTACAATGATTCTGAGGACTATTTATACTATTGTAAATTATATTCAGGAATATAAACTGAAGTCTGATTTAAAGAATAGGTGATGGTATTTGAATAAATTCCAGGTGTTATCTAGTTCAAATGTTGTTAACATTTCTCATCCTCAATAAATGCTAAATTATACTACATGAACTTCTTCTACAACATCCTTGATTGATACTTCTAAGGCTTTTGACTTGCCCAATTCCTGGCTGAACTACATCATTGGCATCTATCAGATTGTCCTTTCTTTAGCTATCTCCTTAGGTTCCCTCCTTGTACTATATTGTGTATTCCAATATTTAAAAGGAATTATCCTTTTCTGAGTTGAATTTTCAGAGTAGATTGACACTGGAATGCAGACACACATTCACAAGATTGATACTAAACCAAACTGACTATTTATAAAATCTGCTATGATAAATAAAACTGACATGCAAAACAGAACAACTCATGTTGTCATAACTTACATATGTTTTCCTGGCAGTAACAGCATGATTCCAGCAAGAACTATCTTTGTAAGCAAGAGCTCAAACAAGGAGATTTTGTTACATAGTAAAAAAGCATGAAGCATCAATTTTCAGTTAGTAAATATACCTTCCACAAAATACTTAAGTGTGTACATCAGAGCTAATGTCTTTTGAACTTCATATGGGTCTTCTTTCAATTCTGTCTTCCCAATTAGATTGTAAATTTTATCATGACAGAGATCACATACAACTTTTCCAATCCTCTCTCCAGCACATAGCATAGGGCTTGCTATGAACTAAAAAGCATGTTATTGTCCCTATTATTTAAAATCTTCCCTCTTCAAAACCAGTATCATACTGAAGGAAATAATGTATACACTGGTCCATTTCGAAGATAAAATGCCTTAAATTGGCTTAGGTCAGCAAACTACAGAAGGAACAAGATATACTAGGCCCCTGCTTGGATAGCAAATGTCTGCTTGTCGCCCCCCCCTTCCCCTTAGTTTCCCTCACTCAAACCAAAGAAGTTTAGTCTAAAATGAAAGTTTACTAGCTTGCAAAATAGCTCATTTTGTCTGTTCTTATCAGGCTGCCCAGCTATTTAGGTCATAAGTCAAATAGTTGAAGAGCCCCTAAGCTAATTAGGATTGTAATCCATTGTGGGCTGCAACAAAATGCAGCAAGGCAATCCTAAAAAAGAAACATCTAAAGCCCCTACCTAACAATCAATAGGCAAAGTCTGGGGAAGACTGTAACCTCATAGTATGTTACAGCCTATAAGGAACGTGGGGAGGGACCCGAGCATTAGGGAATAAATTGCTTGTTAAAACTGTGCTGGGTGTGCCTGCCTATCAAACATCTGATCTTGTAAGACCATCATTAAAAATCTCACTTTCGGCCGGGCGCGGTGGCTCACACCTGTAATCCCAGCACTTTGGGAGGCCGAGGCGGGCGGATCACGAGGTCAGGAGATCAAGACCATCCTGGCTAACACAGTGAAACCCCGTCTCTACTAAAAATACAAAAAATTAGCCGGGCGAGGTAGCGGGCCCCTGTAGTCCCAGCTACGCGGGAGGCTGAGGCAGGAGAATGGCGTGAACCCCCGGGGGGCGGAGCCTGCAGTGAGCCGAGATCGCGCCACTGCACTCAAGCCTGAGTGAAAGAGCGAGACTCCTTCTCAAAAAAAAAAAAAAAAATCTCACTTTCGCTGTTCTCCGGGTCTATGAGTCCATTCTTTAGGTTTGGATGGGTGACTTTGTTTCTCACAATACCTAACATAATTACATTGGAAAATGGATGTTTTGTTCCACTATAATAGAAAGATTGAATGATACTACATGAACCCCTTCTACAAGGATGATGCTGAATACCAGTATTTTGCTGATTTGATATAAGAAATTATAATATTTTTCATCTATTGGTTTCTATTATCTTAACAAAATAAAAGGAAATAATTTTTGGTGATGTGATAGAATAGGAGGGATGAGTGGAGCTGAGAAAATTTGAACAAACTGCTAGGGAGAGTCAAAGGAAAACTTAAAATTGTGAACTTTCTGAAACCATTGAGAGCCTTCTAGATAAAAAATGTAAATCTGTGACTGTGTAAATTAAGATCTCATGACTTTCCACTGCATTTGCTGAATAATTTAGGTAACAAATATATTAAGCCAGCTTTGGGATATTGCCATGCTGGAAAATAAGTAAATTGAAATAAAAGGGTTGAAAATAATGACAATAAATTGGTTGAAATAAAAATGAGGAGTCTGATATATTGTTGGATAAAAAAGAATAAGCAGAGCTATTCATCACAGGAGAGATATTGTTAACAGATATTTCCTGCTGAGTATAACAAAAATAAGTAATTAGAAGTAAAAGAATTAAGACCTGTGAATGTTAATGTTAGATTTTCTAATTTATGAAGTGAAACAGCTCCAAGAAATGACAAATTTCAAAATTTAGAGTGAGGTTAAAAGTGGTCAAGAAACTGAGGGTTCAGTTCTGACATCCTCTGACAGTCCCAGTGCTTATATTAGTTTCCTGGTAAATCCCATAGATTCTGCATTATTACATTTTGGAAAAAATCCAAACATTTTTGGTTCATTCATTATCTGTGGAAATAGATGTCATCATTGATGTTAGTTTACAGTGTTGTGTTTATTTTTTCTGCTTGCTAAACTCATAGCTATCTATTTAAAAAAAAAGTTTGGTTGCTTAAGAATATGAGAAAAATACTTAGAATAATTAAAATACAGATGCTACTCAACTTACAATGAAGTTACCTCCCCAAAACCCCATTATAAGTTGAAAATGCATTTAAGAAGCCTAACCTACTGATCATCATTGCTTAGCCTAGTCTACCTTAAACATGCTAACAACACTTACATTAGCTTACAATTGTACAAACTCTTCTGGGAACACAGTACACTGTAGAGTGTTCATCGTTTACCCTTCTGATCTCTTGGCTGACAAGCAGCTGCATTTCGTGGTTGCTGCCCAGCATTGCCAGAGAATATTGATATGGTTTGGCTCTGTGTTCCCACCCAAATCTCATCTTGTGGCTTCCATAATTCCCGCATGTTGTGAGAGAGACTTGGTGGGAGGTAACTGAATCATGGGGGACGGTCGTTGCTGTGTTGTTCTCATGATAGTGAGAGTGAATATGTCTCACGAGATGTAATGGTTTTAAAAATGGGAGTTACCCTGCACAAGCTCTTTGCCTAATGCCATCTATGTAAGACGTGACTTGCTCCTCCTTGCCTTCTGCTATGATTGTGAGGCCTCCCCAGCCATGTGCAACTGTAAGTCCATTAAACCCTTTTCCCTATATAAATTGCACTGTCTTAGGTATGTCTTTATCGACAATGTGAAAACAGACAAATACATTAAATTGGTACCAGTGGAGTAGGGCACTGCTGAAAAGATGCCCGAAAATGTGGAAGTGACTTTGGAACTGGGTAACAGTCAGGGGTTGGAACAGTTTGGAGGGCTTAGAAGAAGACAGGAAAATCTGGGAAAGTTTGGAACTTCCTAGAGACTTGTTGAATGGCTTTGCCCAAAATGCTGATAGTGATATGGACAATAAAGTCCAGCCTGAGGTGCTCTCAGATGGACATGAAAAACTTATTGGGAACTGGAGCAAAGGTGACTTTTGTTATGTTTTAGCAAAGAGACTGGTGGCATTTGGCCCCTTGTCTAGAGATCTGTGGAACTTTGAACTTAAGAGAGATGATTTAGGGTATCTGGCAGAAGAAATTTCTAAGCAGCAAAGCATTCAAGAGGTGACTTGGGTGCTGTTAAAGGGAGCATTCCATTTTAAAAGGGAAACAGAGCATACAAGCTTGGAAAGTTTTCAGCCTAACAATACAATAGAAAAGAAAATCTCATTTTCTGAGGAGAACATCAAGCTGGCAGCAGAAATTTGCAAATGTAACAAGGAGCCTAATGTTAATCACCAAGACAATGGGGAAAATGTCTCCAGGGCATGTCAGAGAACTTTGCAGCAGCCTCCCAGATCACAGGCCCAAAATTTTAGAAGATAAAAATGTTTTTGTGGGCCAGGCCCAGGATCCCTCTGCTGTGTGCTGTCTAGGTACTCGATACCCTGAGTCCAGCCACTCCAGCCATGACAAAGAGACCAAGGTACAGCTCAGGCTGTTGCCTCAGAGGGTGAAAGCCCCAAGCCTTGGCAGCTTCCATGATGCTGAGCCAGCGGGTACAAAGAAGCCAAGAATTGAGGTTTGGGAACCTCCGCCTAGATTTCATAAGATGTACAGAAATGCCCGGATGCCCAGAGAGAAGTTTTCTGTAGAGGTAGAACCCTCATGAAGAGCCTCTGCTAGGGCAATGCAGAAGAGAAATTTGGGGTTGGAGCCCCCACACAGATTTCCTACTGGGGCACCACCTATTGGAGCTGTGAGAAGAGGGCCACCATCCTCTAGACCCCAGAACTGTAGATCCACTGATAACTTGCACTGTGCACCTGGAAAAGCTACAGACACTCAATGTCAGCCTGTGAAAGCAGCCGCAAGGGAGGCTGTACCTTGCAAAGCCATAGGGACAGAGTTGCCCAAGACCATGGGAATGGACCTCTTGCATCAGCATGACCTGGATGTGAGACATGGAGTCAAAGGACATCATATTGGATCTTTAAGATTTGAGTGTCCTGCTTTATTTTGGACTTGCATGGGCCCTGTAGCCCCTTGTTCTGGAAAATTTCTCCCATCTGGAATGGCTGTATTTACCCAATGTCTGTATCCCCATTGTATCTAGGAAATAATTAACTGGTTTTCGATTTTTGATTTTACAGGCTTATAGGCAAAAGGGACTTGCCTTGTCTCAGATGAGACATTGGACTTTAGACTTTTGAGTTAATGCTGAAATGAGTTACGACTTTGGGGGACTGCTGGGAAGGCATGATTTGTTTTGCTATGTAAAGACATGAGATTTTGGTGGGGTAGGGGCAGAATGATATGGTTTGGCTTTGTGTCCCCACCCAAATATCACCTTGTAACTCCCACCTTTCCCATGTGTGTGGGAGGGACCCAGTGGCAGGTAATTGAATCATGGGGTGAGTGTTTCCCCTGCTTTTCTAAAGGTGATCTGATGGTTTTAAAAATGGGAATTCCCTGCACAAGTTCTATGTATATGTTATAGACACATCTGTATGCATCTATATTTCATTATTAAAATGTGTTTACCAGAAAACAAAAGAGAACAAGTTTTCATGTAGAGTATTTTATAAAAGAGAGGATGATTTCATTCATAAAAATAAGTACATTTTATTCTCCTAACAAAGTGCCCATGTTTGCCTGGGAATTCATTACACTAATAGTGTATCCAGTGAAATGTAATTTAACCGTTAATTAAAAGATCATTTATAGGATATAGCATTTTAATGAGACAGCTAAAACAAAATAATTGCAAGTAAAGGAAATATTTATACTTTACTGTAGTGTATGATAGATTATAATTAGGTAATTATGCCCAATATTGTATATAAATGAAAATTGTTATTTAAATTATAACCTGAAGTTATTAACTTAATATATAACATGATCACAATAAAAATTAAGTAATTATTATATGACACTGAAAATATTAACAGCATATTAAAAATCATAGCCAACATCATTAATACTTTAAATATTATTCAGAATGTCATAAAGGATTAAAATAAAGCTCTTTTTAAAAGAATTAGTTAATGCAGTTCTTAATAATAAGTTATTTTAAAGTAACTTTCTTTAAAAATTAATAATATATGTGCTTTTATATGCTGGATTGGAGCACTATTCTTAGAGTAGCCTAATACTCTATATTATTTAATTTCTTTAAAAACACTTGGTTATAACACGTCACACCATGTAAATAATGCACATGAAATAATTCCATTTCCAAAGCACTTTTGCAGAGCAAAGAATTTTACCTGATGTGAAACAAGATTTTTTTTGTTAAATATTAACATATCAATAATTTTATCTGAAATTGAATTGAGAAATTTATTGTATGCATTAACAAACACAACAGATATAAATGGAATAGTAAAAAGAGGAAATGCTTAACATAATGTATAGCTATATACATTGGAGATAATGCTACTAAAACCTGTAAATATTACAATAACTTGTTTAGACAGAAAAGTATGAAAACATGCTAAAATGTAGATTTTTAAATACAAATGAGTAGTCTTGGAAATCATTTGAAAAAAATTCGAGGAAACAATTGGAGAATTCAGTGATATTTTTCAATTTTTTAAATTATGTATTCATATTGCTAGGATAAAATACAATACAATTGATCATAAATGAGGTATTAGAATGTGAAGAAATTACGTTTTATTGAAATATTTGTGGTATACAAAAATATGTAGTCTAAAAAAATGACAGTGACAACACAGAATTACCATATTTCAGACTTTATAAACCAATGTTATCATAATTCTTATAATGAATTACCTATATGATATAATTTTAAATTGATGATTTACATATTGGATCCTTTATAAAAACTGGTTAATTACATATGAAGTTAGTATTCTTTTTTTTCTTCTCTTTTTTTTTTTTTCTTTGAGACGGAGTCTCGCTCTGTCGCCCAGGCTGGAGCACAGTGGCGCAATCTCGGCTCACTGCAAGCTCCGCCTCCCGGGTTCATGCCATTCTCCTGCCTCAGCCTCCCGAGTAGCTGGGACTACAGGTGCCCACCACTATGCCTGGCTAATTTTTTGTATTTTTAGTAGAGACGGGGTTTCACCGTGGTGTCGATCTCCTGACCTCGTGATCCGCCCACCTCGGCCTCCCAAAGTGCTGGGATTAAAGGTGTGAGCCACCACGCCCGGCCGAAGTTAGTATTCTTAACAATATTGGTGTTTAATATGTATATGTGCATGCATTTCATATGTATGATCTCCCTTTTTCCTTTCTCTTTTTTTAAGTGCCTAATGTGTAAGTAGATGAGATTTGTTAGTAGTTGCATTTACTAAATATATTATTTCAATTATCAAATATATTATATATGCATTTATATGAATTATAATTAATGAACTGAATTGTAATACTGTTAATATAGAGTCAAACTGTTATGTACACCAACACTTAATCTTGGCTCAACTTGAAAAAAATACCCAACTTTCTTATTTTTATTTTATTTCTGTGTTTTTCTTTTTTTTTTTGGATACAGAATTTCAGTCTGTCGCTCAGGCTGGAGTGCAGTGGCGCAATCTCAGCAAACTCCACTTCTCGAGTTCAAGCGATTCTCCCACCTCAGCTTCCCAATTAGCTGGGATTACAGGCATGCACCACCAGACCCAGCTAATTTTTGTATTTTTAATAGAGATGGGGCTTCACCATATTGGACAGTCTGGTCTCGAACTGCTGACCTCAGGTGATCCACCCTCCTCAGTCTCCCAAAGTGCTGGGATTACAGATGTGAGCCCAGAGGAGAAATATTTCTTCAATGAGCTCTGTGTATTAGGCAAAGCAAAAACAGCAAACCCCCGTGACACAAGAATATCTGTGTAACAAACCTGCACTTGTAATCCTAAACTTAAAATATAACTTAAAAAATAATTATCAAATAAAAAGTAAAGAAGGAGATAATAAAAAATATTGAATTGACTTCTGCTTGTGGTCAAGATGGAATAATTGGAACTAGGCTTTATCTAACTAAAATATAAAATAAGAAAAATATGTTAAAAATGTTAGTTAAACATGAGAGCTATCATAGAGAGAGATAAAATAAATGAATAAATGAGTTGAGCCTTAAAATTGCCTAACTTCCTCAATGGAAAGAGTCTCTAGTCCACAGCATGGTGAAGATAAATCCCAGTGTGTGTGAGAAGGCTCTCTGAGGAGAGGATATAAAGGTTGGATTCTAAGGAGACCAAGGAATCTGGCATTCAAACGACAGAATAATTTAATGGAGAGAGGTAAAAAAAAGAGGAGGAAGAGAAGTAGGGTGGGCAGAGAGAGAGACAGGGAGGGAGACTGAGATAGAGAGAAAAAGAGAGAATCTGCAGGTCTTCAGAGAATTCCCCTTGAATCTTTAGTGGAGTACTGATCAGTTCATGCATATAAAAAAACTCAAAGTTGGGAAAAAGTACCACCCTAAAGAAGCAAGGTGGCCACAGTGAAGAGCACCTGTAGTCCCAACATTCAGAAGGCAGAGTAGGGAGGATTTGACTGAGCCCAGAAGTTTAGGGCTGTAGTTTGCTACGATCGCACCTGTGAATAGTCACTGGACTCCAGCCTGGACAGCACAGTGAGAATCTGTCTTGAAAATAAAAATTAAAATATAAATTTAAATATATAATTAAAAGAAAAAAAGAAGCATAGAATCCCAGAACTCACAATGGACTGAGAATAGGTTATTTTCCCAATGGCATAAGTAAGGAATGTAATTCATTAGGGATCTGGTAGGATAATCCAAATGTATTTTCTCAGTAATCAGGAAAAATGGATATTAGACAAAGGCTGCTTTTGTCATGCAGAACCAAATGCTTAGTAATATTTCCAGGAATGTGAAAATATCCAGCATCAGAAAAGATACACTTCACATTAATCAGCATCAATTAAAAAATTACTACACATGTGAAGAAGTAGGAAATGACCAACAATGGGAAGAAAAAATAAATCAATATGAGCAGACTCAGAAGGTATGGCTTTTAAACAGATGGTATGGCTAAAAAGATACAATGTTAGGTTAAGTATCTCTAATCCAAAACTATAAAATCTGAAAGGCCCCAAAATTTGAAACTTTTTGAGCACCAACATGATGTCACAAATTGAAAATTTCATACTTGACATCAACTGGCAGGTCCTAGTCAAAATTTGGTTAAAGCTGTTTCATGCATACAATTGTTTAAAATATTACATAAAATTACCTTCAGGCTATGTGTATAAGGTGTATATGAAACACAAATAAATTTTGTGTTTAGACTTGGGTCCCATTCCCAACATATCTCATTTTTTATATATATATATATATATGCAAATTCCAAAAATCTGAAACAATCTGAAATCTGAAATACTTCTAGTCTCAAGTATCCATACTTCCGGTCAAGTATCCCTTGACTTCAATCAACTTGTACATATGTTCAACAAGATGGAATTATGTGGAGACATGGAAAATATATAAAAAATCTATATTGAACTTCTGGAGATTAAAAATATAATATATTTGATTTAAAACATTCTATGTATAATCAACAGCAGGTTATACAACATACAGAAAGATTACTGAAACTGAAGATGCAAAAGTAGAACATAACTGCAATTGAACATAGTAAAAGTTTTCTATCATTGAAAAGTAGGACATATTTATGGAAAATAAAATAGGGTAAAATAAATGAAAAAATGAAGACAACAGTGAGATATGGTATAACTCAAGCTTCGTAATATATATGCTGATGGAGTTACTAAGGAAAGGAGAGAGGAAGTAAGACAGAAAAAGATGATACAATGGCCAAGAATTTTCCAAGATATAATGACCAAGATAGAATAAAATTCATAAATCCACAGATCCAAAAAGGTATAACAGGCCCAAATCCCTCCCCTGCCAAAAAAAAGTAACACTGTACCAAGACATATCATAATAAAATTTCTTAAAACTAGTGAGAAAGGCACACCTTAAAGTGAGTCAGAGAAAAGAAATTATACCTTGCTGTACAAAGAAACAAATATTAGAATGACAGAAGACTTCTTTTCAGAGACAATGCATATTAAATACTATGAAGCAACATCCTCAAAGTACTGAAGAGTAAAAATATCATTACTATAGAATGGTAATAAGTTGAAAAACTTTCTAAGAAGAACCTTAATCTGTGGGGAATTATAGGAATACTAGCAAATAATAAACAATTTAGTTTTTTTCAGGTTAATATATGTTAATATAAAATATGCTATATTGTTAATTTCTCATGTAAGTGTTCTTCTGCACACCTCTTTTATTTGTCACTCACACAGAAATAGGTATCTGTTAGTGTCACTATGTAAAGCTGCATAAGATGGTAGAACTACAGCATCTATATTTTTCCCAGGCTCCACCTGAGGAAGACTGTAGTTCAGGGAAGAAGGAAAACCACTCTGTTACTCTTATAGTACAGAAGTCAATGAAAAGAAAACTTAAATAAAAGTAAGAACTCAGATTCAAAGATGAGACCCAGATGAAACCATGTTTCTGGAGAAACTTCCTGATTATAACAATTATGAGCCTATGAGCCTTGTTACTTTAAGAGGTGTATTAGTCTGTTTTCATGCTGCTGATAAAGACATACCTGAGACTGGGTAATTTATCAAGAAAAAGAGGTATGATGAACTCACAGTTCCACATGGCTGTGGAGGCCTCACAATCATGGTGGAAGGTGAAAGGAACGTCTTAAATGGCGGCAAGTAAGAGTGAATGAGAGCCAAGTGAAAGTGGAAACCGCTTATTAAAGCATCAGATCTCATGAGACTTGTTCTCTACCACAAGAAAAGTATGGCGGAAACCACCCCCATGATTCAATTATCTCCCACTGGGTCCCTCCCACAACATGTGGGAATTATGAGAGCTACAATTCAAGATGAGGTTTGGGTGGGAGCACAGCCAAACCATATCAAGAGGTATGTGCATGTCCTGATAGCAGTTTTGTTTTCTGAGCCAGTTATCAGTTTGTTGACACTAAGCTACAAATTCACCTTCTTTGGCTTCCATTGTAGTACTGAAACAGTACCCTCTAAATATTTCTCATTTGCTGCTGACACAATGCTAATCTTTATCAGTAAATTTCCCTGAAGGGTGGGTCTTCTCTTTATATTCCAGCGTGCTGTTTCCTTCTTGCTCTTATGGCCGGTGATAACCAGCTGGTTATAAAACATGTAGTGGCCCTCACCCTTCACCAAGTGGGTGGTTTGTTAGCAAGATTAATGGACACTTCAGTAGACAGCGCTTCCCAGGAACTTTAATCAAAACCTTGCTCCCAAGGAGTCTCACCCAGCTGAGACACTTCTTGCTGTACCTCATTCAGCTTCTCAGCCATCCACAGGAACATAGTCACAACCCTTTCGATGAGATGTGAAGAATCTATTCCAAGTCCATTTCTTCCTGTGTCCTCTGTCTCAGCCAATATACAGTGGCTGATCCTATATCTACTATTTCCTTATTTTTTATGTTTCTCTTTAACCTACCCTCTTTTACCAATTGAGATAACTTTATATTAAAATGTTCAATCAAATTACTGATGTGTTTTCTGTCTCCTGACAGAACGCAATTTAATGAAATTCTCCAGCTGCAGTCATTTCTCACTGCACTACCCAATGACTGCAATAAAAGTAGTGGTGATTTTAGGGTTTGCCAATCCTATACTTAGGAAAGTGAAACTGATTCGAAAGATTTCAAACTGTGCCCCAAGATGATGAAGGGTTGTTCAGATGTGCATCATTCCCAATAGAATATGTGATGTTGGAATTACTGCTTTTAAAAATTAAAACCAAATTTATTTCAATTTAAAAATCAGCTAAGTTATTAAATAAAAATCTATAAAAACATAAAATAAGTGGTAAAATAGCACTTTCTATCCACAAGCACAGAAAATATCTAGTTAAATATGCAAATGTAATGGCAGTCAATTTACTCCCCTTTCTGAATCACAGCAAAAAGTAGAGACAAATAATGGCATCATGAGAAATGTATGTTGAATAAATAATTTTACAAACTTATACATAATTTCATACATAAAAATATATTTAGATTACCCCAAAATATGCCAATGTATGTACATGCTGTTTATATAGAGCAGACATAAAAATTGAAGAGAAACAAATAATAGCAAGAAAATAATAACAAAAACAAGAAACCCTAAAAACAGAAAGAATGCTGTCATCAAATTTTGAGTAGAATCTGATAAATATGTCTCGAGAAAACTAGAAAGATTGTCACTGATTTTTATCCTAGGCTTAACATTGAGCCTTCACTACTAACCATAATTCTAAGCTCTAAAGATAAAAATAAGTCAAATTCGGGGGAAAAAATATAGTGTCTTCTTTTTTCTATATCATAGCATTATCTGCCTCCAAAAAATACATCAAAATCTAAAACATAAAGAAACATTATATTCAATAAATTTTATTTTCTTCAAGCATATATTTAAATTTTCTGAAGCATGAAAATATGCAGATAACATTGTCTCCATGAACCCCTGTTAAAAGAACTCAAGAACAAAATCCAACCAAGCAAAAAATAAAATATTGTCAATAAAGAGGTCTTTGTAAAAATCTGGTCAGTATAAAAACAGTTTAAATATGTTTTAGAAACCTAACAAATCTTGTAGTGGTTTCACAATAGATAAGTAACAGAAATATTGATAAAGTAAAAACAGTGTTATAATTTATATAACAGAATAATTATAATGTTTAGCTTCATTAATATTCCTAGTTTGTTAGAAAGGAGCTATTTGATGACATTGAAAGAAGTAATTCAAAAAGTAGAAATGTATTCTTACATATTATTGTTAGAACTAATATATATTATTTTATTTCTGGACACACATTCATATACATACATGCCACACATTTGAAAACCATGTATCCATTTGGAAAAGGGTTGCAGTGTTTAAATTTTGAAGCCACAATACACATGGAATCCCAAATGGAGTGCTTGAATGAGTGTCCATAGTCTGACACTCCCTTTTTACACTATCCTTTGTCAAACAGGGGGATATATGGGACACATTGATTTTCGTATATTACACCCTTTGCTCAATTTGTTTTAAGATCTAGTCATAGAAGTAAATGTTATGCCTATATTCACCTCAAGACTTCATTTCTCATTCTATTAATTTACCATGTAGCCATAAATATACACTTTAATGTGTACATTTCTTCTTTCTCAGGAAAAAGAAGAAATATACACATTACATATACGAAGCTCATAATTTACCTTTGCCTCAAATATATGAATCCATGTGTTTTCCTTCCTTCTGATTGTAATTTGAACAGGTGAGTCATGTGTGTTATTTGAATATTATAAAATCCTATCCAGTTTTCAAAATAAATGTATCTTGAAGAATTTTAACAATTCCCATTAAATATCAACTAATTACACATCTCATATTACTAATGATTTAAAATTAAAATAACCGTGTCCTAATTTAAAAATATATTAAAATTAAAAATAACCATTTTGGTTATTCATGCAATTAAAAAAATCAAGTCTGTTTTTATGTAACTTCCATAGCAGTCATTGCTATAGACATTTATATAGTGTCCTTATAAAAGACACAAAGGACACCCTAGAGAAGATGATGTGAAGACAAAACAGAGAAATAGCTTCAGCCACAGGCAAGGAATGTTCACAACCACCAGGAGCTGCAAAAAACAAGGAACAGGTTTTCCCTGAGACTGCACAGGGAATGCAACTCCACGAACACCTCGATTTTACAATTGGCCTCCAGATCTGTCAGAGAATAAAGCTGATAAAGTAAAAGAAAAAAAAAAACCACTAAAAGTTACTCCTGGTATTTTCTATTTACTCAATAGAACTATTGTTAACTAACTAATGTTAGTATCATTTACTACAAGTAACTACACACTATGCTTACATCACTGTAACTTATTTATTGCCTTATTACACTTGAACATATTTGAACATATTTTCTTATCTGTTAATACAGACATGCCACGTTATTTTGGACTCATATCTCTTCATAAATATATGTATGAGTATATGGGGGATGTTTTCTATATTATAGATATTTAGCTTGGGCACATTATTTATAGAATTTCTACTAATAAAGTATTACAAAATATTCTTGTGTAAACACTTTTACACTCTCACATGAGTATATAATGGAATGGAATACTAGAGATGAAAGTTTTTGCATCTATATGTTTTAAAATATTACTTACCAGTAATAATGTTACAGTACATATTCAGGCAGACATGAACAAGGCAGGAGAGAGCCTCCCCACCAGGAATGTCAGGTGACCATCAGGTGATGGTTAGGCAGTTATTAAATTGTCTCTCTAAAATAAGAATTCACCACAGCCAGTGCCAGGGAAAGGTAGTCTTTCAAAAAATAGAAAAAAAACCCTGATAGTGTTGATCAGCAGCTTCCCAATAAGACCACAGGAGCTTGGTGAGAGACCTCAAGCACGTGCACTAAGAGGCAAAATGGTGGAATTTAACTAGTATATGACCTTCCTCTAGAATCACCTGACTGGTAAGGGAACTCCTCAAGTGAGCATGTGCACAATTTCGGTAAATGCACCATGCATACAGCCCCTCCCAAGTGCGGGCAGGCCACTGCGCATGCAGATAGCCCACCCCAAATGAAGAATCACAGGAGAAGTAAGTCGAGACCCCGGAAGCATGCCAGTGTATAAAACCCTGAGTCAAAAGGTCAAAATGTGTACTTGATCTCTCAAGTCACCTGCTTGGCCCTCTTTCAAGCATGTATTATTCCTTTCATTCCTGACCTAAAACTTTTTAATAAACTTTCACTCCTTCTCTAAAACTTGCCTTGGTCCCTCTTTCTGCCTTAGGCCCCTCAGTCGCATTCTTTCTTCTGAGGAGGCAAGAATGGAGGTTGCTGCAAGTTCCGTATGGATTTGTGGTTAACAATAAAACATTTTACTTAACATCATTATTAAACTGAAGATTCAAATACATGTCATAGGGATAGTTTGTTGGATTTTAATCACTGTTTAATAGTCACATTTTCAATGCAAATACGTCAGATAAATCATACTGATATATTATTAAGCATTCAAAATATGGAGTGACGTGTAGCCTGCTTTTTAACTTTGTTGTAAAATGTTTTTACTAATACTTACAGGGAGAACTTATAAAGTATACTTCCAAATAGCCAACCATGACAAAAGTGAGACAATGATAATGATAGAAAATAAAATGTTAATAAACACAGACAGATTTAAAGCAAGAACAAACCATACAGGTTATCTGAACAATAATGAATTCACAAAGCAGATAAACATTTTATCAAAATGTTGCTGGAGGGCTCAAGAGTGTCTCCAGATGCCAGTGAGACACCACCCCCAGCCAGTATCCAGAGAAAGAATTCAGGGATGAGTCAGAATGAAGCAAAAGGCAACAAGCTTTTATTGCAAAGCAAACTACACATTGAGTACAAAACCCATTCACACTCAAGAGCACAGTGTGGGCATACTTGGAGGTGTGAGTAGTGCACAATGGAGTTTGGGTTTCTAATTTTATGGGCTTTTCTAACCAGGGGGTAGAGTAATCATGAGGTTTTCTAGGAAAAAAGTGAAGTTTTATTAGAATTGAGGTGCCACCCATTTTTAAACAAAATATGGCTATGCTGAGATCTGTCATGGCACTGGTGAGTTTCCGATTTAGTTTGTAATAAGATCTGGGGTAGGGCATGGGTCATATCAAGGGCCATAATGGATCCAGCTGGTCTCAATCAGCTCCGCTCCCACCCATTCTGTTAGAGTCTTGTCAATCAGTCTCTTCCTTGTCCTTGTAGCTAATTTTAACAGCTCCTTTCTTACTGTTTTCTGAAATTACTGCTTGATATTTTCCCACCTCCCCTGTGACCACCAAGCATTCCTATTTTATGGGTATTTCTTTAATTTGGGGGTAGAATAATCATTCGTTATTCTGGAAAAGCAGGGTATTTCATGGACCCCATTCCTGACCACTTTCTTCCTTGTTTTGATTTTTCTGGAAGAGTCATGGAGATGTCACCCTGACCACAATTTTGGCCATTTTATCTTGCATAGTTTGGATTTTCTGTTATCTTCTAGTTTCTTTGCTTACTTCTCATTTTAGCTGTTGTTTGTGTTTTTCCATCCTCCTGTGACTACTCAGTGCTCTTCCTATCTCAAAAGGTAATCCTGGTGTCCTTCTCATCCTCATTGGACTGATAAGCCAATTAGTATTTGTATTTTCAATTAACTTATTTAAAACATCCAGTATCTACCTTTGTGTATGGTTTTTGTTAAATATACGTATTGCCTTGTTTTATTTTTCTGCATAAAGTCATACTGTTTTCTAAGAATATGCACTGGTTTATAATTTGTTAATATGTAGTGCTAAATTTATAAAACCTCAATTACATATATGATATATGGCATATATAATCTGTTTCAGAATTCTCCATTTTGCTTACATTCATTTATTTGTATATTTCTGAGCCAGTAAGAATAATCAGAAGTATTACTATGATGGAATTGTATATTATTTTGCTATCAGGTAGTATATATCCCCTGCATTTGCTGTTTTTGTTCATATTTTATTTTACTATTTACAAACTTTTATTATTCCCTTTATGGTCGATTAATCAGAAAATTACCTCCAATTATTTCCCTCCTTGAACCTACAGCCGTTGTAAAATGACTTTGCACCTTCTTAATTTAAGATTTTGAAGCTTATTTTTCGATTTCTTGACTCTAGGATTACTTTGTGACTTTCTTTGGCCACCAGAATGAAACAGATATAAAAATGTGCCAATTCAGAGCCTCAGAATCAGGAGGACTTGCACATTACAGCCTGGTTTTTCTCCTTTATTCAACATGAAAACAAGGCTTTTTCTAGCATCACAAATGACAAGAGAGCACATATAGCAGAGCCAAGATATTTTAGCTGATGGATGCCGTCCAAGACAATTGCCAAAATCAGTGAAGCTCAGACTAGAAAGGAAGAAGCTCTCAGAAAACACAAAAAATGTTTGCTTGTTTAGGTTACTAATGCATGGGGTAGCTTGTTGAGGTCCTCACAAAATTAAAAGTTAATTTTAATTTATTAAATATGTATATTAAGTTGAGGAAATTGACATATTTTGTATTACGATTTTGTATCCAGGAGCGGGGGTTGTCTATCTGTTTTTCAGATCTTCTTTCATATTTCTTAAAAATGATTAATCTCTTCTTTATATAAATTTTGAACTGTCAGTGCTTTCTGTTTTGTATTTTTAGTGTAATGGTACTATGATTAGTAACTTTACAAGCGTTCTTATTTTGTTCTTAGGCTTAAAGAAAAAGTAAATGTATTGTATTTTATTTGCTACTATTATGAACAACATAGTCATTGTAGCTTAGCAAAGGACATGAAAGAAGAATAGCGCGCGCACACACAAACACAACATCTGTTCATGTCAATTTTTCTGAACTGGGGTTATCTAGAAAAGCTAGTTTCTTTAACTGTGACCATAAGAGTTTCTCAGCTGACCCTCTGAAGTGTTAGCCTTCACTGATGGGCTACATTATCCCAGAACTAGACCCTGAATCTGGCAAAGGATCTTGAAAGTGATAGTTAACATGCACTGTCAAATATTATCAATTAGATCAACTGACCCCAAAGTGAAATTTGAAATTCTACACTATCCAGCTTATGCCACTCAATTAGGCAAATTATCAAATAATTTTGACATTTTCACTTTATATTTTACTTATAAATATGTTAACAGAGTTCAATGCATTATTTGATTTTATTCTTGGGGAAATTTTAGAGCTTTACGTGAATGAGTGACTTTCTGGTTTAGTTACCTTTATCTAAAATTTTAGGTGAAAATTTTGCATTGTAAACATTCTTTAAAACCAGTGTGGTTTTAAAAACATTCCCATTCTGTCTGAATTCATCTATGTTTGTTTAATTTTGCAGAAAAAAACAAATATTTTGAGGATTTAAAATCTACTGTATATTAGACATCTTATAGAGATGATTTCTGATGTAAACTAACACAATATATAACATAAATCTTTTTTCAGTTTGCAATACTAGTAGTTGTTACAAATTTCTCATTTAAATATGATATTTTTGTTTCATGTGTAAGTTTATGTAATATATAAGTTGGATTACATATTTGTCTTTGTTCATGACTTTATTAATATTTGCCTTGTTTTTATACTGGAATATTAGACTATACATAAAATTTTTAAAATTAAACAAACTAATTTTTAAATTTTCAGTAACATTAACTAAGGGCTTCACAGATAAAACACAATCATCGAAAGTCAATGTCCTTTTAGTGTACCTTTGTAATAATGTTAACAATAATGAAAAAAATAGTCCCTACATATTTTTAAATATGATTAGCCTTGTTTTATTTCATTGCCTTTTCACTTTGCTTCTTGATTTTTAGTATTCTGAACAATAGTCTTATGATTATTGTTTCATAATAACCAAACAGTAAAATGTTTGATTTTATGAAACAGTTATAATGTAATTTTCACAACTACTAGAGTAAAATATTGACTATGTAACGAAGTGTTTTATTAAATACATATGACTCCCAAAAGCTATAATTTAATTGAAAAACTGTTATTGTTAGGTACTTCATGAAATCAATAATTGTTTGATATGGTGGTGGAGTTAGACTTTGTAAGACTATAATATAATCATATAATATGAGAACTTTAAAGTACATAAATATTCAGTTTATCCTTTAACATTGCGTAAAGCTTACTACAATGTTTAACCTGGGGACTTTCCTTAAATATCATTCAATAATAGCTTGTTCATATTAGGCAGCTATGTAATTTTTTTAGACCACCCTATCAGAAAGTGTCTAATCATGTTAAAATCAAAGACCTTGCTGAGGCTATTGACCAGCCAAAGGGCATCAATAGAAAACCTTATTGTACTTTTCATGAACAACTTTCTGGATATTGTGGGGTAAATATTATGCCTTTTAAATCGTTTTTCCCCTTAGGGCAAAACATACTATTTAAGACTCTATTATCATTAGCTGTATGACACATATCAATTCTCTTTATATTCTCATTGCTCTTGCAGATTAATTCAACAAATATTTACTGAGAACCTACTACTGTCTACCAAAACGTGGCAATACAATGTGCATTCCAGAAAAATGGTCTCTGCCAATTGAAGAACTTATATTTTTATGAAATATCACTGTGGCACTAGGTTTTGAGCTTTATGTAAGAGACAAAGCTCATGGGCATGACATCTATATCTTCATCTTGCTGAAAACTATATTGACTAGGACAGGAACAAGGAAAGAATCTTTTTTAAAAAAAAAGCACTGGAGATTTCCCTTTATGGTGATATAAATCCATTAATTTCAGTTTCAAGTCCAGCTAATTCACTGAATAATTGATTTACATCTTTATTTTGTTTTCACTACAAGAGGGATGAGGCATTGTCAAATATGCTGTACATATACTGTGAGTAAAGAAAAGTAAAATAATGTAATCAACCATCAACAGATTTCTGAAATTTTAAGAAATGTCTAATTCCAGAATGAGGCTAAGAGACAACATGCACATTTATTCTGTAGCAAATAGTTTGAAGAAATTTGTTTTTAGCCTTTAGTAAAAGTGTAAATAAAATGTAAGACTAAAAATCTAAATAAAATGTCAGCAAGAGTTATATTAAATAAAGATATCCTGAATAGCACAAATACGGTAATAGGAAAAATCGAATTCAATATATATAAAACTGTGTGCTAGCTTTGAATTGTCATTTTATCTGATAATGAGGGTTCATAAATTAGGCCCATGTACCATAAAAATATGCTCAGTTGCCTGAGTGAATTTCTGTGTTTCTGCCATCAACCAAATATTATAGTATGATCCTTTCTTTCCTCATGACTATTAGTACATAGAAGAGGGTGAATTAATAAGTTAATATTCATTTCTTTTAAAATCATCATTTTAAGCTTTTTAAAAGTAACTTAATAAATCACATCCCTTGCAATATCATGAATGCCACTTGGGGTGAAAAATAATTATTCTGTGTCATTGAAGAGGTGATGCTCAATGAAACTGTTAAAATAAAATGGCTACTTCAACCAATTTTTATCATGTACTAGGGACCTTCGATGGTCAATTAGTCATCAACAAGATGAACGATTTTAATAAAAATACAGCCTTCCATCAAATTCTAGTCAATGAATTATAGATTAATATCACGTGTTGTGATTTTATGACCTATATTACTTAATTTACCTCAAGTTGCTCACTTCGCTTATAGAAAATGCATCAGATTAATGTTTTTGAAAAAATCAATTGGGGACTTTTCAACAAATAAACTTAAATAAAACACAAAAATACCACTGTGCTACACAGTGGTAGATACATGCAAATTTCCAAAATACTAGAATACCATTCATAGTAGAATACATCATGTTAATAAAAAGTGCTAAGAAATGCATCTTAAAGCAATACCACAGAAAATAATTTGCATTTCCAAAATGCTGTTTAAATGACATATAAATCAAATAATTCACTTCCTATTTTTGAGATAAATATGTTTACCCAAGCATCTGAAAATAATTTAAATTAACATAAAGAATAAAGTTGAATACTCAACAGAATTGTATAGTTATGAGTGTATTGATTATTTTCCAAATATGTCTGTCTCTAAGTGTATCATATTTTATCTCAGTATTAAGGAGATAATATGTCAAGGCATTTATAATAGTAATTAAGTATTAAAACACTATATTATCACTAGATCCTTTGTTTGCTAGATATCATATTTAGAAAAGAGAAACTAAAACAAGCACTATTTAAAGCTAAGGGAAGGGAAAAATAAAACTCTCATTATTTGCGGATAGCATTACATTCTCTCCTGCTTTGATTAGCATTTGCTGTTTCTGAGTCAAGTTCTGCCACTTTTAGGCAGGGTCAACTGGCATCCACAGGGCAGTATCTTTCTCCTCACTCTTGGTTGAGACTAGTACTTCTCAAATTGAATATCCAGTTTGTTTTTATTTCCTTTCTTCATGTATTCTTTTTCTACTACTCTCTTTCTTTATGTAGATTCAAGTTTCTGACTTGTATCACTTTTCTTCTCTTTGAAGAGTTTTTAACATTGTATGAAAGAAAGTTCTACTGTTGACAAATTGCTTCAGTTTTTGTTTATCTGTCTTCTTCACTTTTGCTGGATTCAAAGTTGGGCTGGGCGTGGTGGCTCACGCCTGTAATCCCAGCACTTTGGGAGGCCGAGGCAGGAGGATCACGAGATCAAGAGATCAGGAACATCCTGGCCAACATGGTGAAACCCCATCTCTACTAAAAATACAAAAATTAGCTGGGCATGGTGGCTCGTGACTGTAGTCCCACCTACTCGGGAGGCTGAAGCAGGAGAATCACTTGAATCTGGGAGGCAGAGGTTGCAGTGAGCCGAGATTGTGCCATTGCACTCCAGCCTGGTTACGGGGCAAGACTGTCTCAAAAAAAAAAAAAAGAATTCAAAGTTGGTATGTTTTGTCTGTTTAAGCTTTTAAATATTTTGCTCAGCACTTTTATTGCTTGCATAGTTTGTGAAAAGAAATTTGATTTTGAAAATAAATTTGATGTAATTTTTATCCTTGCTCAACTTCAGGTAAGGCCTTAAAAAAAAATCCCCTCTGGCTTTTTACAAGGTTCTCTTTTTGATATTGGTTTTCTGCAGTTTGAAAATGGTATCCTTCAGTTTAATTTTATTATTGTTATTATTGCCATTGTTTACCCTGCTTGGTGTTATCTCAACTCCTGGACTTGTATCTTGTTTTCTATCACTAATTTTGGAAATATTTTTAATTATTACTTTTAATAATTTTTTTTCCTTTTTTTTCTTCTGGTATTCTTTTTTTTTTTTTTTTTTTTTTTTTTTTTTTTTTTTTTTTTTTTTTTTGTTTTTTTTTTTTTTTTTTTTTTTTTTTTTTTTTTTTTTTTTTTTTTTTTTTTTTGAGATGGAGTTTCACTCTTGTTGCCAAGGCTAGAGTGCAATGGCACGATCTCGGCTCACCACAACCTCCACTTCCCAGGTTCAAGCGATCCTCCTGCCTCAGCCTCCAGGGTAGCTGGGATTAAAGGCATGTGCCACCACATCCGGCTAATTTTTTTGTATTTTTAGTAGAGACGGGGTTTCACCATGTCAGCCAGGATGGTCTCGATCTCCTGACCTCATGATCCACCTGCCTCAGCCTCCCAAAGTGCTGGGATTACAGGCGTGAGCCACCACCCCCAGCCTCCTCTGGTATTCTTATTACAGACATGTTACACCTTTTATAGTTGTCTCATAATTCGTGAATATTCTGCTCCATTTTTATTCTTTTTTTTTCTTCATTAATTTTGGTAAGGGAGTGTCTATTGACACATGTTCCAGCTCACTATTCTCCCCTCAGCCATGCTCAATCTGTGGATAAACCCGACAAAAGCACTCTTCATTTTCTGCTACAGTGCTTTTGGTTTCTAGCATTTCTTTTTTTCTTTCTTTCTTAGAGTTTCCATCTCTCTGCTTATATTATTCATGTGTGTGTATTTTTTTCCTATTCTTGAATATTGTCCACTTTTACCATTAGAATCATTAGAAAATGAATTATAGCTATTTTGAATTCTCGGTCTGATCATTCCAAAATCTCTGCCGTATTTGTGTTTCATTTTAAAGCTTGTTTTGCATTTTCAGATTGTGTTTCTTCTTATCTTTTCTCAGTCCCTGTAATTTTTTATTAAAAGCTGAGCATCAGTATTAGGTAATAGAAACTGAAGTACATAGGTCTTTAGTATGAGGTATTATGTACTAGGTTAGTGCAAAAGTAATTGTGGTGTTGCCATGACTTTTTAAAAATGGCCAAAGCCACGATTGCTTCTGCACCAACCTAATATATCTGCCTAGGAGTTAGTCAGTGTTTACTGTTTTCTGCAGCCATTAAATGACTGAAGTTTCTATGTCCTCATGTAATTTTGTTTTTGTTTCTATTGTTGTGTTTGGATTTTCTAAAAACTCTTTCATAAGTAGATTCTGTCTGTCCCCTGCAGCTGTTTCAGCTGTAGTCCACTGTTAATAAGGAGGAGTCTTGTTGACGTGGTGAAAAAGTGTGTGTATGGGATTGGGTCGGGGGAGAAAGGGTTTATAGTTCCCTGTTTAGTTCTCAGTCTTAGTAAGCCTGTGCCTCTGGGCTTTGACCTTTGCAAGCACTTCTCAGCATTTTTTTCTTATTTTTAATGTTTCTCAGATAATACAGAAAGGCTAGAGTGAGAATTGCTTGGGTAATTTTCAACTCCCAATCCAGTAATTTTAGTGATGTATATTTCCTTGTTGAGTAATATTTTGTTGTGAGAATTCCCTGGGCTTTTTAAATAATAGCTATTTTTCACCTGGCCATAATTCAAAATAGTTACTATTTCTACCCCCTGGATAAACATGAGGGGCTTTTTCTCTGATTTTACTGTGAGAAGGTAGTGGGTTTCCTGGATGCACAACTTATGAAAATGGGTGGCCCATTATAGGCCTGGTCCCCAGGAGTTTTCAGATCTCAAGTTTGTCCACACATATCTCCATTAACTTGATAAAATTATAATTTAAGGGTTTCCATCAAGAACTGGCTGCAGTGGTTTCTCACAGATCAGGCAAGTTGATGTGCGTTCTCTGTATCTGCCTGTCTGCAGTTTTCAGTGATTCGTTCTGACTTCACTTCTCTGATGGACCAAAGAAAAGTTGAGCTTGAGTTTGTTCAGCATTTTTCTTGTTGCAGGGACCTAATTATTTTTTACCTTTTTTATTTTTATTTATAGTCAGTTCCTCCAGGGAGATGTCACGTAACAAAACGGAGGCAATGTTTTGCTTCTACAAACTAAATGTATGGTTATGGTTAAATAAAGAACAGAAGAAACAAAGAAAACCAGTAAAACACTCTCCACATTTTATAGAGAAAATTGTGTTCCACGTTCTCTTGCTACTTAACGTTATGATTGCAGGACAGGAAAGTACAGGGTCAAACAGAGCTGCCCCAGAGAAACCCAATGCCATCTCCATTTGGCTGAAAAGAAGTGTTTATAATATTTCTTTCCGATTGTCGATTATTTTTCTCATCTTGGCAGATCTGGATCACATCTTCAACTTAAAAAGCTGGAAAATGTAGTTTTCAGAGCTCTATCTTCTTTACTATAGGTATACTTATTTTAAAAAGTGTTATTATTAGAGCTGAGAGAGCCATTTCAAAATATCAGCCACAAAAAGTTATTATTTTGAACTTTCATTAAGAATTCTGTCTTAATGGTTCATGCTTATTTTTTCTAAAATAAAACCCTTATAGTCCTTTCTCTAATTGATTCTCCTTAAATAATACATAGTTTCACTAAATTAATTGTAGAGTTGTTATTTGTGCATTCATGGTTACAAGTTTTATGCTAATTGTTCCTAGGGAGTTATTGGAGTCATTTTTGGTTGATTATGTTTCCTTCCCAGATATAGCTGTAAAATTAAAAAAAAAAAAAAAAACAAAAGAAAACCATATCTATCATTAGGTGGATGAAACTCAGACAGAAAATTCAGGAGCTGTTTGCAGACATGTATTCTGCCATGTAAGAAAAGACATTCTGCCAAATGTAAGAATAGAGTCCACACACAATGAGAAACAGGAAAGACTGGGTCCTTACAGCTTTAGAAATACATTCTAGTTGATCTTCAAATCTGTTTGTTTCAGGGTATTCTTATAATAATCAGGATGCTTGGCAAGATCCATTTCTAAAAGAAAAACAGTGTTTAGACAATAAATTTCATAACGGTTTCCTGGTCACTAGAGAGGCACCCAGTAGACTCATCACGGTGAGTCAACTTTGCTTAATCTGATTCAGGAAGAGTTCCCATCACATTAAACCAAAGTAACCTGACCACTTTGTAAGCAAAAAGGTGCCAACTATCATAGTTACTCATAGCTATGTTAATTTAACTTAAAAATTGCTAAAATACTAGTTCTAACTTATTTTGAATTTCCAAAAAATATTCTTTAATATGATTAAGAAAAATACTATAAAGAGAATTATTTATCATAAATAAATGATGATCATTCCACTTAATGTAATGAGGTAGCCCAAATAAAATGTAATGAACATGTTTCAGCATATATACAAAAATTACCTTAAAATATATATTAAGTAATTGTATTAGTCCATTTTCACGTTGCTGACAAAGACATATCCAAGACTGGGAAGAAAAAGAGGTTTAACTGGACCTACAGTTCCACATGGCTGGGGAGGTCTCAGAATCATGGCAGGAGGCAAAAGGCACTCCTTAAATGGCACCAATAAGAGAAAATGAGGAAAATTCCAAAGTATAAACCGCTGATAAAACCATCAGATCTCAAGAGACTTATTCACTACCATGAGAACAATATGGGTAAAACCGCCCCCATGATTCAAATTATCTCCCACTGGGTCCCTCCCACAACACGTGGGAATTATGGGAGTACAATTCAAGATGAGATTTGGATGGGGACACAGAGCCAAACCATATAATTCTAACCCTGTCCCCTCCAAATCTCACATCCTCACATTTCAAAACAAATCATGCCTTCCCAACAGTCCCCCAAAGTCTTAACTCATTTCAGCATTAACCCAAAAGTCCAACCCAAAAGTCCATAGTTCAAAGTCTCATCTGAGATAAGGCAAGTCCCTTCCACCTATGAGTGTGTAAAATCAAAAGCAAGCTAATTACTTCATAGATACTATAGAGGTACTGGTATTAGGTAAATGCAACTGCTCCAAATGAGAGAAATTAGCCACAACAAAGGGATCAACAGGGCCCATGCAAGTCTAAACTCCAGTGGAGCAGTCAAATTTTAAAGCTCCAAAATGATCCCCTTGATTCCATTTCTCACATCCAGGTCACGCTGATGCAAGAGGTGGGTTCCCATGGTCTTGGGCAAATGTGCCTCTTTGGCTTTGTGGGGTACAGCCTTCCCCCTGGCTGCTATCACAGGTTGGCATTGAGTGTCTGTGGCTTTTCCAGGTGCATGATGCAAGCTGTAGATGAATCTACCATTCTGGTGTCTGGAGGACTGTGGCCCTCTTCTCACAGGTACACTAGGCAGTGCCCCAGTAAGGATTCTGTGTGGAGACTCCAACCCATTTCCCTTCTGCACTGCCCTAGCAGAGATTGTCCATGAGAGCACTGCCCCTGCATCAAAGTTCTGCCTAGGCATCCAGGTGTTTCCACACATCTTCTGAAATTTAGGTGGAGGTTCCCACACCCCAATTCTTGACTTCTGTGCACCTGCAGGCTCAACACAATGTGGAAGCTGCCAAGGCTTGGGGCTTGCACCCTCTAAAGCCATGGCCCTAGCTCTTTGTTGTCCCCTGTCAGCCATGGCACGAGTGGCTGAGATGCAGGGCACCAAATCTGTAGACTGCACACAGCATGGGGATGCTGAGCCCTGCCCACAAGACCATTTTTTTCCTCCTAGATCTCTGGGTCTGTGATGGGAGGGGCTGCTGCAAAGGACTCCAACATACCTTGGAGACATTTTCCTCATTGTTTTGGGGAGTAACATTCAGCTCCTCGTTACTTATGCAAATTTCTGCAGCTGGCTTGAATTTCTTCTCAGAAATGAGATTTTCTTTTCTATCACATTTTTGGGCTGCAAATTTTCTGAACTTTTATTCTTGGCTTCTTTTTTAAAACTGAATATCTTTAACAGCACCCAAGTCACCTCTTGAATGCTTTGCTGCTTCGAAATTTATTCTGCCAGATACCCTAAATCATCTCTCTCCAGTTCAAAGTTTCACAGATCTCTAAGGCAGGGGCAAAATGCCACCAATCTTTTGGCTAAAATATAGCAACAGTCACCTTTGCTCCAGTTCCCAACAAGTTTTTCATCTCCATCTGACACCACCTCAGCCTGGATTTCATTGTCCATATCATTATCAGTATTTTTGTCAAAGCCATTCAACAAGTTTCTGGGAAGTTCCAAACTTTCACACATTTTCCTTTCTTCTTCTGAGCCCTCCAAACTGTTCCAAACTCTTCTTGCTACCCAGTTCCAAAGTCGCTTCCACATTTTCAGGTATATTTTCATCAACACCCCACTCCTGGTACCAACATACTGTATTAGTCCATTTGCACACTGCTGATAAAGACATACCCAAGACTGGGAAGAAAAAGAGGTTTAATTGGATTTACAGTTCCACATGGCTATGGAGGCCTGAAAATCATGGCAGGAGGTGAAAGGCACTCCTTACATGGTGGCGGCAAAAGAAAACGAGGAAAATGCAAAAGTGTAAACCCCTGGTAAAACCATCAGATCTCATGAGACTTATTTACTATCACAATAACAGTATGGGGTAAACCATCTCCATGATTTAAATTATCTCCCACCAGGTCCCTCCCACAGTATGTGGGAATTATGGGAGTACAATTCAGGATGAGATTTAGTTGGGGACACAGAGCCAAATCGTATCAGTAATCATAATAAAGAATATCAAAATTAGAAACCACCTAGAGAAAACTTTTAAAATATATTCTGAAGGAAAAATACAACCTGGGCAGTGCAAAGATGGAGGGCAGATAGATGCTGCTGCCATGGTGTGGGGGGTGAGGTTGAGGTTCCTGTGGTAGTGGGAACCAAAGTGGAGCCAAGACAGAGTCCATGGCAGGCATCATCTCCCTGAATTTCAGGTGCCATGATCTCCGGGACTGCAATAATGTCTGTGGCAATTGGAGACAGAGCTGAGAGAACAAAAGATGTCTGAGGTCTCATCTTTAAACTACTTCCAGGGCTTCTGCCAGACCCTATTGCAATATGAAAGCAACAAAAATGCATGAGAGCATATTGTGTATCATCAGGAGGTATATTGTCTTGTCATCCAAAGCTTTGCCAGTGCATGTCAGTGTTTAACTAAGGAATGTGAAGATGTCCTCTTAGTGCTCAGCAGAACAGTACTGAGTTGTTTTTAATTATTGCTTTCAGTGTCTGAAAATTAACTGCCATGTGAAGTCTGGGTACTGTTCCTTCAGTCTCTACGGTAGTCACACGATGAATGACTACAATCTGAGAATAATAACCTACAAATATTGGTTCATGTTTCCAATGAAAGGGTGTGGAAAAAAAAGGTTTTTCTTAACTTCTGTCTCAACAGTCAGTAGAAACAGAGGGAAGACTATCCTGCAGGTCTTTTGGTTGGTGAAACACACTTTGAGAAATGCCTGGTTTAGAGGAAAGAGCACTACTGTCTTTAAAATCCTTGTCAATAAATTGATTACACAGGAAAGCCCTTCCTTTCTGCAAATGCAAATAAAACATTTCTTGAAATCTAACTGTATCCCCCTTATTAAAAGTATGTGCAGAATCTAAAAAATTTCAAATGTGCCATTTTTTCAGCAAGCCTTTATAACATGATTATGTTCCATGCCTCTTAATGAATATGCTATTAAGGAGATTGCAAGGGTCAGCTGCAAGAAAGACATCATAGACGTCATATGTAACCTGGAATCTAAGGGTTGGGATTACAGAGGCTTTGTTCTTTGTGCTACTTACCTTACCCAGCAGCTGCAAACTGCAAGTGTGTATTGTTCTTAGGAACTGACTCTTTTGGAGTACTCTGCAAAGAGAATCAACCCTTCTTTAGATACTTTTTGGAGCGCTGTTATCAGTTTGTAGCTAAAACACAGCAGCATTTATTTTGCCTCAGTAGATTTTTACAAACTGAAGCACAAGACGCTGGTCTTGGGATGTCGATTTTATTGTGTCTCAGAGCTCCAGTGTAGGCTGGCACTGCTGGGGGACCCAGTACACCCTCCGCAGCCGCTGGCCCGGGTGCCAAACCCCTCATTGCCTGGGGCCGGAGGGGCCGGCCAGCTGCTCCGAGTGCAGGGCCCGCCAAGCCCACGCCCACCCGGAACTCCAGCTGGCCCGCAAGCGCCACATGCAGCCCCGGTTCCCGCTCGCGCCTCTCCCTCCACACCTCCCTGCAAGCTGAGGGAGCCGGCTCCTGCCTTGGCCAGCCCAGAAAGGGGCTCCCACAGTGCAGCGGTGGGCTGAAGGGCTCCTCAAGTGCCACCAAAGTGGGAGCCCAGGCAGAGGAGGCACCGAGAGCGAGCGAGGGTTGTGAGGACCGCCAGCACACTGTCACATCTCATTATAACCTGGAAATATATGCCATACTCATTTTTCCTTCTAATATTTATGACTTTTTAAAAATTTTCTTTCTTTTTTTCTGAAATATGTTAATGGAATTTCTAGTTCTGTTTTGAATAACAGTATTGAAGATGAGAGCATGCTTTATTTTTGATCATCGGAGGGAAGCATTTAGTCTTTTATCATTAAATATGATGTGTTAGCTGTAGGTATTTGGTATTTAATAAATTAATTTTTCTTAAGTAGTACCTTAATTAACTGCATTATTTATGGAAGATAAAAGTGCATCGTAACTATTATTCATTTTTCTAATTATTTTAAAGAAGCCACTTTTTCTATTCTAGTAATTTTCAAAACATGATCGTATCAACATTTTATAAGATTATCATCATACTTAAACTAGCTCATGTGTTTAACATAATTACACTTTTATTATTTAATTAATAGAAACTAACTCATAAAAAAATAACAAAGCATGTATAACAAAGAGAATATAGGCTTTGCTATCTTATACCAACTGAAAAACTTTGGCCTTATATAAATGGAATTTATTTGTTTGTGAAATAAATAGTTTCCTCAGATTTTGACCTCAATGAAGTTTTATACAAGTAGAATAACCAATTTTTAATTATGGAATGCAGTTTTGTAAAATGAGCTTTGTTTTTTTTTTCCCTTTACTACTCACCAGGAAGTCACAGCCACAAACAACAACAAGAAAAAATTAGATATTAATCTTCTTCTTAAAAAAATTGAGATATCTTTCTTAAATTCAAGATAATTTTGAAGATCTTAATGTAAGTATTATGGATAAACACTCTTTCAAAGAAATAAGACATCTTCATAGTTCAAGCTTTTTATTCACTTACATTTCTATATGGATGTGCTGTTTTTGGTATCTTATGTCACTAATATTGGCAATTAAATATAATGAAACAAATATATGCCAATTCATTACACACGTCAGATCAATTATTCAGGCTATTTGTTCCTGTAGTACACATATGTGGTATATGACCCAGGAGAATATCTCCTCTTTCAGGAATGAAACATGTGTTTCCCATTTGTTGGAAGTCTTGGCAGACAATAGCTCTCATTTGAGTCTCTCCTTGAGTCTCTTTTCAGCTGAAGACAGTTTTTTTGCCCAAGAAAGATTACACATAATGACAACTAGTGCAGGGGTAAATAATTTGAGCTAGCTTGCCTAAATTCAAGACAAGTCTAAAAAGCCATCTCAACTCTTGATCTCTTCATAGTATCTGCTGAGTCTTGGTGCAGCAATATGGCAGCTCAATCTCTTCTCTGCTCAATTATGCTTCCTTCACTTCTGTACTGGTGTTGGTCTCATGAGTAATCATAAACTTTATATACAAACATAGAAACAACTGCAATAGCACCTATGTGAATTCTTTCTTATAAAATAAAGTCCATCATTGGCTTCCAATGGCAATTAAAATTTGTATATGAAAAACTCTATAGACGAAACTAGGAAAATTTATAATAGCACCTAAGAAAGTTCAGTAATGACCCCTACACAACTAAGAACATTAGAAACAATAGAATATAAGTCAATGTGGAGTATCAGGAAATGAAATGGCAGAAGAAAATAAGTACAATTTTTTTGCAGACAAAAATGTTTTATTATTCTCAAACTATATGCCAATGTAAAATACATTAAAAAGTTATATATTGAGGCTTATGGTACATTAACTTTGCAATGATTATCAGTCATTCCCACACTTGTGTTTTTGTTCTGTTCTTCTTGTCAAAAACAAAAACAAAAACACACATTATTTGTCCCACTGAATTTGGCCTATCCTGGAAATATCTTTTAACTAACAGAACGTGTGAAAATGACATTGTGTGATCTGTCGGCTTAGCTTTTAAGATGCTTTGCAGTTTCCTTTATATCTGTCCTCTCAGAAGTCAGTCAGCTATCATGTAAAGAATTCTGACTTTCTAATGAAGAGTAAGACTACTTATAGGGACTGCAGAATGAATGACAACTTACATGAAAAGAGAGGTCTAGCCAACCCTCAGTCATTCTAGCAATCCAGCTGAGATGGCAGATGTGTGAATGTAGGCACATGTCTGCCAGCCAACATCATAACATCATATGGAGCAGCAAGAATCCATTTGTGGAAAATCCAACCCAAAGTGAAGAACGATGAAGAAATAAATCATTGTGTTGAACCAGTAATTAATTATACATCATCAGATAACTGAAATAATAACATGATAATCAATTGAAAAGTGTTTGTCTCAAATTTCTAAACCTAATAATTACCGAAAGACATATTCAGAAAGATGCAAACTGGTAAATGTGTCTACTGGATTTTCTTAAAATATAGATTTAATTTATTTGAGGAAAAAATATAATGAATTTATTCATTTACTGTATAATGCTTTTATTTAATTAAAATAAACCAAGGGTAAGGGCATATAACCCAGTTATAAGTTATAGGTCACACTACTGAATTTTTATAAACATGATATTTTTCACAGAAATATATAAAAAATATAATATCCTGCTTAACATATAGTAGCTGATACTTTTATTATCATTTACTCTATAGTCAAAAATTGCATATGGTCCTGGACATAGTCTATGAAAAAAACTTTAATCTTAACTCTGCTAAGTTATGAGAAGAACACTACAGAGGAGAGAAAAGAGGGCATATTTTAAAACTTGATAAAATTAAAAGAAAGAAAATAGTGCATGTTTGGGAGAGTATCACCAACCTGAATCATGTCTGCCTTTGATTCTCTGTGCTTTGGATGTTCAAATACATTTTCTCAGCCCATCTCTCCATCCTTTCTCAGCTCACTATCCCTAGCTGGTAGTTTCCACAAAATAATGTCCTTTATGTTCCATCTTAGAGATGAAGATATTAACCTAAATTCTACAAGACAACAGCTGAAAAAAATTGCCTTATATAGTGGGTTCATTAATAGAAGTACATGTATGCTAACAGATGACTTACAGAAAATAATTCAGTAAGGTTGGCTATCTTTGAATCATATTACTTCAGCTTTATTGATTGCTACTATTTTAAGTCCTTGACTTTAACAGCTAGATATGAAGGAATATATACATTAGACTAAAAAGAAAGTTAATTTTAGATAATAATGAGAATTATAGAACTACGCATTAGTTCTGCTCTTTTAATACTGTTTTTATTCTTACATTTCCCTAATTCTCCACCATCTGCTGTTACTTTAATTGCTCATCAAGTATAGTGATCTTGGCATTAATGGAAATAACACATCTGTCCTAAACCTTTTTTCTTATATCCTCTATTCCTTCCATTGAAACTTTCAGTTCATTTATATAGAGCAATTACAGTCTTGCATCACTTAAAGATGGGGATACGATTTGAGAAAGACTTTGTTAGGCAATTTTGTCTTTGTGGGAACATCATGGAGAATACTTACACAAACCTAGATGGACAGCCTAGTACAACTGTAGGCTACATGGCATTGTCTATTGTTCCTAGGCTATAAACCTGCACAGCATGTTACTGTACTCAATACTGTAGGCAACTATAACATAATAATAAGTATTTGTATATTTAAACATAGAAAAGGTACAGTAAAAATATAGTATTATAATATTATGAGACCACTGTAATATATGCACATTGTTATTGATTTAAGCAACATTATGAAGCAATAATGGTATATTAATTGAAATAAAATATTAAAATTACTCTAAAACTTCAGATAGTATTATAAAATATTTTAAATGGTCACCTTAAATTTAAACCAGAGTTTTTTCCATCTACTTAAAATCTTAAATTGTTTTATGAAGAGGAATATTACTTTTCAATATAACCGTTGTTATTGCAAACTTATATTCCTAAGGAATTTCATTAAAAATTAATATAAGTTGTTAAATTGAAGCACAAAGATTATGTTTAAAATGACTATAAATGATGCTGTACAATGTAATATCCGTTTTGGGAAATTTTCATTTCTCATAGTGATTGGAAGTGCAGGTATTATGGATGTCAATAAGTATAATGGAAGGCTAAGATAAGAATATAAAGAAAAATAGTTACTTATTCAAGCAGTGAAATTGCAAAAGTAAAAAGAGACATTCCTGTTTATTTACCCCAAGTGTATCTTTCATCAGTCACACAGTAGCTGAATGTTCCCTACATATTTTTTTCCTTAGGAAATCCTCATGACAGTCATATTTGTTGTAGGATTTAATTTAAAAAAAAAAAAAACTTTCATATGACATACACTAACAAGCATTTGAAATATTTTCTAACTTTCCTAAGATATAAGTAGGGAGGCAAATGTAGCCTTCCTCTATATACACTTTAATTTTTAGACATAGTCACTTAAAACATTTGTACAATAGAATAAAACAGATGTCAAGATTATGTTGATATTTATTAATATACTGTTAGGTGCTGCATTCTGAAAATATAGTTAAGAAAATTAAACATTAACATATTATTTATGCTATCATTTAATGGTCATTTTAATGGTAGAAACTATATTCTACACTTTAAGTATATTATATAATAAATCCATGTAAGAAACCTAAAAACAAAATGTATCCACTTTTCAGATTTGTGAAGTGTATAGCTTAAACTCTTAAATAACATAACTAGCTTCATCCAACTAGTTAGTGTTAAAGCCATCCAGTGAGCAAAATATTTCTAACTGGAAACATTTGGCTTAGTCTCTTCCATTTTACATTTGGATCATCTAACTCCTAGGAAATTATTATTTTGATGTTTCAACCTAGAAACTCCTGAGGCAGGAAGTCAGAATCAGAGCATTTTTGCTATGATCCTCAAACTAGTCCTTAGGGTGATTCTAAAATAATCATTTTAAACATTTTGCAACACTAAAAATTTTCTTGACCTCAGCAGATCATCTAAAAATATAACAAGTGTGTGCAGGATCATCGTTACTTGGATCATAGCTTGTTCTTTTTTGTTTCCCTTAGCCTGGTTGTTTCAGGTTGAATCCTTCAAACATCAGTTGATAATTGACTACTCATTCAGTGACCAAGGCACAAAATTGCTACTTTTATGGTGTGTGTATGTACATGTGTGTGTATGTGTGTGCCTGTTGTGTATACGCCTCCGTGTGATCACTGACTTGTGGAATTCACATTAGGATAAATGAATCGTAAAACTTCTTGCTTCTAATAGCCCTTACCTGAACATACCTAGTATGGTTTGGCTCAGTGTGCCCGCCAAATCTCATCTCAAATTATAATCTTCATAATCCCCATGTGTCAAGGGAGGGACCTGATGGGAGCTGATTGGATCATGGGGGTGGTTTCACCTATGATGTTCTCGTGATAGTGAGTGAGTTCTCATGGGAGCTGATGGTATTATAAGGGGCTCTTCCCCTTTGGCCTCTCTCTCCTGCCACCATGTAAAAACGGTGCTCGCCTTCTCTTCACCTTCCACCATGATTGTAAGTTTCCTGAGGCCTCCCTAGCCATAGAAAACTGTGAGTCAATCAAGCAGTTTGGAGGGCTCAGAAGAAGACAAGAAGATAAAGGAAACTTTGCAATCTCTTAGAGACTTTTTGGATGGATTTGACCAAAGTGCTGATAGTGATGTGGACAATGAAGTTCAGAATGAGGCGGCCTCAGATGGTAATGAGGAACTTATTGGGAACTGGAGCAAAGGTTACCCTTGCTGTGCTTTAGCAAAGGGACTGGTGGTATTCTACCCCTGCCACCAGCGGAAAAGGTCTGTGGAAGTTTAAACTACAGAGGGATGATTTAAGGTATCCGATGGAAGAAATTCCTAAACAGTAAAGTGTTCAAGAGGTCACCTGGCTTTTTCTATAAGTATAGAGTCATAAGCATTCACAAAGACATAATTTGAAATGGAAACTTATATTTAAAAGGGAAACAGAGCATAAAGCCTTGGAAAATTTACTGCCAGATCATGTGGTAGAAAAGGAAAATCCATTTTCTGGGGAGAAATTCAAGCCAGCTGCAAAAATTTGCATAAGTAAGGAGAAACTGAATATTAACAGTCAAGATAATGAGAAAAATGTCTCCAGGGTTTTCTTACATCTGCATGGCAGCCCCTCCCATCACATGCTTGGAGGTCTAGGAAAAATGGTTTGGTGGGCTAGCCCAGGGCTCTGCTGCTCTGTGGAGCCTCAGGATGTGGTGCTCTGGGTCCCAGCTGCTACAGCTCCAGCTGTGGCTAAAAGGGGCCAGGGTAAGCTCAGGCCATTGCCCCAGTGTGTGTTAGCCCCAAGTTTCAGTGGCTTCCACATGGTGTTGGGCCTGAGAGTATACAGAAGACAAGAGTTGAACTTTAAGAGTCTCTGCCTAGATTTCAGAGGATGTATGGAAATTCCTAGGTGTCCAGGCAGAAGTCTGCTCAGGGGTGGAGCTCTCATGGAGGACCTCTACTAGGCCAAGGCCAAGGAAGAATGTGGGGTTGGAGCCCCACACAGAGTCCTCACTGGAGCACTGCCTGATGAAAAAAAGGCCACTGTCCTCCAGATCTCAGAATTGTAGATCCACCAACAGCTTGTACCATGTGCCTGGAAAAGCCACAGGCACTCACTCCAGCCTGTGAAAGCAGCTGCAGGGGCTGAACCCTGCAGAGCCACAGACTTGAAGCTGCCCAAGTCCTTGGGAGCCCACGCCTTGCTTCAGTGTGCCCTAGATGTGAAACATGGAGTCGAAGGAGATTATTTTGGATCTTTAAGATTTAATCAGTGTCCTAACAGGCTTTGAATTTGCATGGGTACTGTAGCTCCATAGTTTTGGCCAATTTCTTTCATTTGTATTGGGAACATTTACCCAATGCTTGTACCCCCATTGTATCTTGGAAGCAACTAACCTGTTTTTTATTTTACAGGCTCATAGGTGGAAGGCACTTATCTTAGATGAGATTTTGTTCTTAGATTTTTGAGCTAATTCTGGAATTAGATAAGATCTGGGAGACTGTTGGGAAGGCATTATTGGTTTTGAAATGTAAAAAGGATATGAGATTTGTGAGGGGCTATGGGCAGAATGATATGGCTTGGTTTTGTGTCCCCACCCAAATCTCATCTCAAATTGTAATCCTCACATGCTGAGGGAATAACCTGGTGGGAGACACTTGGATCATGGGGATGGTATCCCCCATGCTGTTCTCATGATATTGAGTGACTTCTTACCAGATCTGCTGGTTTAAAAGTTTCACTTCCCCCTTCACCCGCTCTCTCTCTCCTGCTGCCATGTGGCAAACATGCTTGCTTCCCCTTCACCTTCTACCATGATTATAAGTTTCCGGAGGCCTCCCTAGCCCTGTGGAACTGTTTCTTCATAAGTTACTTTTATGAAGGTAACTTAACCTTCATAAAGGTTAAGTTAAATTAAACCTTTTTCTTCATAAGTTACCCAGTCTCAGGCAGTTCTTTATAGCCATGTGAAAATGGACTAATACAATACCATCATTTTGTTAATCTCTGTCTTCCTTTATTGCCCTCTTACACAGGCAGAGTCCTAGGAGTCTGAAGATACTAATTTGTGAATCTGGTATAAAGAAAGTATTATTTATGCTTCCACTCAGAGCTTTACTGAGGATAAAAAAGGAGAAAAAATATCAGAGAGGTAATTGTAAAAATAATATTTTTACCATTCAACTGTATTGGCCTGATAATAAGCACATTTACAATATTAGGTATCTAAGAAATGGCACATGTGTTATTTCACAAGATTCTATATAACCATATTATATAATATAATAATAAGTTAAAGTAATTTCAACAGGTACAGAATTAAAATATTACTGTATTAAGTAGTGATAACAAAATAATAGATGTAAGAAAATGTAACTGGGAAAATAATATTTATAATAAAATTATTTCAGGATCCTGATGTCAGTCTAATGGAAGTTGTCCTGTGAAATTATTTCTGGAAAAGATAAAGTAGAGTTTGATGTATCATGTATGGCATTTTCTTATTTTACTAATAAATGGCTGAGTAACATTGGCAAATATATATATTTCTAAACATATAGAAATGAAGGTTGTTATACCATATAGGTTTGCTTGTTTCTCTAATAATAGATAACATGTATTGAAAACTAATTTTATATTAAAGCCTGGATATAAGCATTTTTATGCAAACCATGATAGCCCTATGAAGTATTTTACCATTATTATTCCCATTTTACAAGTGAATGGCATAGGTTGGTCTACCATACAGTTAGTAAATCACAAAGATCTGAATCCCTGCAAAATAATCTTGGGCCCATGCCTAGAACATTATGTTATTTGATAGAAATAAAATCTCAGGCTAAAATACAAGCAACTTATTGTCCGGGCACGGTGGCTCACGCCTGTAATCCCAGCACTTTGGGTGGCCGAGGGGCGGTGGATCACGAGGTCAGGAGATCGAGACCATCCTGGCTAACACGGTGAAACTCCCTCTCTACTAAAAATACAAAAAATTAGCCGGGAGTGGTGGCAGGTGCCTGTAGTCCCAGCTACTCGGGTGGCTGAGGCAGGAGAATGGCATGAACCGGGGAGGTGGAGCTTGCAGTGAGCTGAGATCGCGCCACTGCACCCCAGCCTGGGTGACAGAGCGAGACTCCGTCTCAAAAAAAAAAAAAAAAAAAAGAAAAGAAAAGGGAAAAAAAGACGGAACTTACTTGTTCTCATTGTAATTATTCTTCGCAATTCTTTTCTCAAAAACATTGAAGAATCGACATTTCCTCTAACATCTCTCACTCTGTGAGAAAGTCAAATGAAATTTGCTCCCTTTATAAATTATTTCTTGTTCTAACTTCATTTTATAGCCCAGTATAAAATATCTAAAATAAATAAAAAACAGATTAAATGTATAAATTAAGTACAGTGTACCCTCTTTTCTGCTTAATTGCATAAAAAACCACACCTTACTTGAACTACAGTGACATCTTGTGGCCTAAAGTGTTTCATTTTGTTTTTATACATAAATCATTGTTTTTGTTTTCTGATTCTCTTCAGTTCTAAGTTTTAAAGCAGGTAGTTTTCATTCAAGAAAATGCCATAGGCATAAATTCTGAACAATCACTAAATATTCCAGAAATAAAATATTAAATCGTGAAAAAATTAATAACAAATACGGCTAAGAATAATTGCTGACCCTAGTTTTTTTTTTCAGAGTAGTGTGTTTAACTTAAGTATATTTTGTTTTAAAAATATGTGGGAAAAACTCATGTCACTTCATTTAAAATTGGAGATAAGCAGTTTCAATCATTTTGCTATTTTTGTGTAATTAAAAAGGAATCAATTTTTTAAAATTGTAAATATGATCCCAATATCTGCACGTTAAAAACATTTTTCTATGGAATGCACATCATCTTTTTAATGTATGACTTTTAGTTTTATTCTTTAAATACATACTAATAAATAAATTGAAGTTATGATTTCCTCAAGCCTCTGATTTCTTCAGTTATTTCAGTATTTGCCAGATGGCTTCTGATTATTTTCACTGTTTCCCAGGGTTCCATATTAAACACATTAAATCACATCTTCAAAATTTAAAGAGGAAGTATAATTGCACCTCAAAAGCTCTTATTATACATCTTACAAAAGTATAATTATGAATTAAACAATATTATCTTGAATATACAGAGAGCTGCAGTTTTAAAGCTAATTTGTAAAGAAACAAAATAATGGTGATATACAATTTAAACTAATTCATTTATGTGTGTTATACATATGGTATTCAAAATTAATTTAAAATAATGGTTAGTTAACTCATTTCATACGATGAAGTATATATTAAGAGTTTAATAATGTGTATCTAAACCTATTTCTGCTGTATTGTCATTTAAGTTTTAGAAAACAGTTCATTATAAAAAGTATAATTAAGATATTCTTCTCAGCAGTAGCAGTACATATTGATTTCTATAATTCTGTTGTTTTTGTTCTAATTGTAATATGTGTGCTACTGAAGCAAACACTGTTGTTGTTCCATAGTATAGCATCTATTGTACAAATTCCAAAATGAGTGTAGCTCTTTTTATAACTAGAATAAGTAAAGGTAATAGATTATATGTATACTAATTATCATTGCAAAGATAAATATGTCAACAACAAAGGCATTATTTTGTGTGGCTTGTAAATGAGTGCTTCACAAGTATTGGGACACTAGGTTAGTTAACAGCCAATTTTGGTACCTCTTCTAATTGATAACTGAAGAAAGGCTTTTAACCTTAGTATGTTCTAGATTAATTACATGAATTAATCCAAAAGTCTACTCTCACTCTCTGGGATACTATTAACTTTAACATAAATCTAGAGTAAATTATAAATATCAAGCAGATATATAATTGTTATCACTATATCTACTCATTTGTTTTTACTAGAATATTGGTAAAGTCTACATGCACGTTGGCTAAGGACAAAGGTATGTTCCCCCAGATAAGATCCTACTATTCTCTATTTTTAATGTCCCAAAATGATGTATATTTAATGATTTTATTACTTCCTATATTTACGCCATAAATCAGGAATTATTCTTTAAATAATTTCTGAAAAAATTTTAAACCATGATTTTTAATATAATTATTTCAACATGCTATAATATGCATTTTAAACAAATCTTACAAAATTCTTCTTATGACATAGGGAGAAATAGGAATAATAAATGTATATTATTAATAGTAGTCTTTTATTTATTGAAGTATATGTTACATTCTCAAGCTTTACTGTGGTCTAATTGATAAAAATTATATGTAGTTGTGGTATAAAATGTGATAATTTTATAAATTTATACATTATGAAATGATTACCACAATCAACATAATACATCTGTCACCACAAATAGAATAAAACAAGTAAAGTAATTTATTTTGAGGACTAATTTCTTTTCATATTGCAATTGCTATAATGAGACAAATTATAATAACCTTTTCTGGTTCGATGCTTTATAAATATAGTACTTTTTTAAATTTCTAGTATTATTTATGTATCATATTACAATCATACTTTAATAAATAATACTTTAATAAATAAGCAAACTGAAGCTAATATGTGTTATCTTGCTTGAGGTCACAAAGTTTCTATGTTTTCAAAAACATTATTCATTCTGAGTTGCTTCACCACAAAAGCTTGATCTCTTTTTGCTCTATATTGCTTGCTTTTCTCTCATCATGTCTCTTGAACATACTTACGTTTTTGAAATTAACTGAGAAAAATTTAGGTCAGCATTCCAGTTGATATACAAACAATAATAATGACTCATAATATCCTTACAAAAATAAGCCTTTGTGTGATCACTTAAATATTTAGCACTTTAAAATCTTCCTAACATCTTCTTCAATGTCACTGGGCATTCAAAAATATGACTTAACGTTACATAGTGGCTGTAGATGTGGGTGTTTATTGAAAACCTTCAAGAATTTCTTTATTTGATAATTTTCCAATCACATAAATATCATATGAATTATTATGTATCTTATTCTGGACCTGCAAATATTCTACATTTACATATATATTTGATTTCCCATGTATTTTATTATAAAGTTTTCTAGTTTTCACTGTATTATAGTATCTTTTATTTAATTCTGTGCATAGTATACACTGTTTAATTTTACATTTATTTATATTTATATTTACATCTAATTTCTATTTTAAATCTATAGAGGTAATAAAATTAATTTATACTGATTGAGAAAAAAAGGCTGAATTTTTTGACTTGTGTCAAAAACTCTCTGTTTATGTTTACAAATTTAAATGCATGAATTTGGACTTACATATTTTAATTTTTAAAACCACCCTAATAATGTATGACTGACACAAAAAGATGCAAATATTATTATATGCAGCTTGATAAGTTTGCAGATAAGTATGCACATGTAAAATCATTCCCACAATCTATGCCATAAACTTAATACATTACCTCCAAAAGTTTTCTCCCACCCTCTTCAGTTATTGTTGTTATTATTACAGTGATAAGGACATTTAACATAACATCTACCCTCTCGGCACATTTTTAAATATACAAATGATATTGTTAACTATAGACTCTATGCAATGCAATAGATCTCCAGGGCTTACTCTTTTTGTATAACTGCAACTTTTTAAACTTTGGCTAATAAATCTTCATTTCCCCTTCCCCTCAGTCCCTGGAAACCACTATTCTAGCCTCTACTTCTACGAGTTTGATTATTTTAGATTTTTCTCATATAAATGGGATCATGTAGCATTTGTCATTCTGTTTCTGGTGTATACCACTCAGCATAATATCTTCCAGATTTATCTGTGTTGTAGCAAGTGGTAAAATTTACTTCTTTGTAAAAACTGAATAATATTCAATTATATGTATATACCATATTTTCTTTTTGCATTCATCCATTGATAAATATTCCGGTTGCTTCCATGTTTTCCCTATCGTGAATAATGCTGCAATGAACATGGGAGTGCAGATATCTTTTTGAGATCCTGATTTCAATTTCTTGAGTGTATATACAGAAGTGGGATTGCTAGATTATATGATATTTTCATTCATAATTTGGCGGGGAACGTCCACCCTTTTTTTCCATAGTTGTTGCACCAATTTGCATTTCTATCAACAGTATATAAGGGTTCCCTTTTCTCTACATCCACAACAATATTTATTATCTGGCTGGGTGCAGTGGCTCATGCCTATAATCCCAGCACTCTGGCAGGCTGAGGCAGGCAGATTTCTTGAGTGCAGGAGTTTGAGACCAACCTGAGAAACATGGCAAAACTCTGTCTCTACAAAAATAAATAAATAAATAAAAATATTAGCCGGGTGTAGTAGTGCACACCTGTAGTTCCAGGTACTCAGGAGGCTGAGCTGGGGGGATCGTTAGAGCCAGGAGGTGGAGGCTGCAGTGACCTGTGATTGTGCCACTGCACACCAGCCTGGGCAACAGAGCAAGACCCTGTCTCAAAAAAACAAAAGTTATCTTTTGTAATTGGTCCCTCATCATACGCCATACAGAAAAATCAACTTAAAATGAATTAAACAATAATATGTGAAGGATTAATAAAATTCCTAGAAGGAAACACAGGAGAAAAGCCTCTTGACATTGGTCTTGACAATGATTTCTTGGATACGACAACAAAAGCATAAACAACAAAAACAAATACACATAAATGGAGCTATGTCAAACATTTTCTACACTTCAAAGGAAAAAATGAACAAAATGGAAATTCACCTATAAAAATGAAGAAAATATTTGTAAATCATATATCTGCTAAAGGGTTAATACCTAAAAAATATAAAGAAGTCCTATAATTCAATAGAATAAAAACAAACATACCAATTTAAAAATAGACAAAATAATTAAATAAACATTTCTCAAAAAAAGACATAGAAATGACCAATGAGTTTACAAAAAGGTACTCAGTGTCACTCACTATCAGCGAAATGTAAATCCAAAAACCACAAGGAGTTTTCACTTCATAACCAACAGAGATTATTATTGGACCTATATATTTTAAGAGGAAGACTGTATCTGGACATATGAATACTATAAAGAGTATTAGGTACTATTAATCACCTTTTCTTTCCTGTACCATATGCTATAATTTACTGTAAAGAGCACTACATTATCGTAAAAGGACTATCATTTTAATTAGACTCCAGTGTGACTTATGTGGACATTTACGTTTTTCTACACATGGTTACAGGTGGTGATGTGAGTGAGAGTTTTAAAAGTGCGTAATTTATATGTATTAAACTAAAAAAAGCAGAGAAAGAAAAAATAAATACTGTAACTTGACTTTTCAAAACTAACTTAAATGCAAACACCAAGTATGGATTTATTTTGTTAGAACATTGTGGGTGTTTAGGCAGAGGAGGATGTAAAAACAAATTGCTATTTTTTAATTACAAAAATAATACAAGATCTTAGAAAAAATATGTATGAGAACATAAGAAGAAATAAACCAGTAGTGCTATATATAGAAATTTTAAAAGTAAAGTAACACTATGTTCTAAATTTTGAAAATCTTGATAAAATAGGCACATTTCTAAAGAAAAATAGAAATGTCCAAAAATCTGTGAATAAAATATACTTAATAGTTAATAATTGTTAACAAAATGAGGAAAAGATATCAAAGAAATACATTAAAACTTCACAATTTAGATTATCTTTAGCATGGATGATTCATAAACATATTATCATACTATCCTTAAGTAAACTATTCCAGGAGTAACATAAAGAATACTCGTATTGAATAAAACTAGCAAAATGTTTATTACAAAGCTGATTAATCAATTATAAAAATTTAAAACTATTCCTGTAAAGTACTTATGAATGAATATAGATATAACATTGGTAATTAAAAAAACTATAATGAGGCTACAGCACTAAAGTAAAAGTTACCTAAATAATGCAATAATTATTTAGTAGGAAAGAATACATAATATAAACAAGAGGGCTAAAAGTATTATTAAAATGTAGCATGCACTTATTAGAGTACATGCTGAGACAGGATATATAAATTATAAGAACAGAGGTACTCAAAAAATAAATCTAAAGTCTTTATTAAGAATACAAGGAATGCCTCATAACAACATAAAGTTAATATTGTTTTATAATAGACATGTTTATTAGGAATTATTAAGAACAAATTAATCATTTAATTTCTAAAGAACCTCTTATCAATAAAAAATAAGGTATCTGCATATCGAATTTTGTAGAAAGTCTGAGAATCTTAGATCACCACAGAAGAAAATGTAATAAAAACATTTGTGATGTAAATTACCACAAGATAGAAGTCTATGGAACATAAACATTTAAGCAATAGTTTAATAGAAAATATGAATGGGAATAATTTTATTGAAAAGAATGCATAAAACACCAAAATATTGCAAAATGTTTTAGCTATATAAAGGAAATTAATGTACTAAAATATTTAAATTAAAACTTGAACAAAGGAAAGATGTGCCATGTTTCTATCTACAACAATCGACATTTATAAAGGTGCTAATTACCCAAGATAAATGTATATATAAAAAAACTACTATAGAAAATAATTTAACAGACATTTATTAAAGTTTGAAAACTAGTTTTATAATTATTATGTTGTCCTTAGTGGTTGAGAAAAACTAAAATTCAATCAGTGGTCAAAAATCAAAACAAAAACATTCTTGACAAAAATGGTAAGCCTGCAATGACTAATGATTTTGTACACATAGAATATTCTGGTAATGTACCCAGGACCTAAAAGTTAACACTTCAAAACTCACTTCAGAAAAAGTTATATTACTAGAGGTAAAAAGAGCAAATACATAATAATGTAGTCAATTCTTCAAGAGAACATAAAACTCCTAAATGTGAATGCACCTATAGCCCAGAACTATAGAATACAAGTACCAAAACTCACAGAACTAGAACTAGAAATAAACAAATCAAGTGTTATGGTTGGAAACTTCAACACTTCCTTCTTATTAACAGAACAAGTGGACAGAAAATCAGTAAGCATAAAGAAGAAATAAACTATGTCATTGAACAACTTGACCTAATTGATAATTGTAAAACACGTCAACATCAGGAGAATATATGTTCTGATTCTTTTTAATTATACATGGACTATTCACTAAAAATGAAAACAAACAAAATCATATATTGGTCCATACAAAAAACTTAGTGCACTTTAAAAACATGAATCATAAAAAGCATATTTTTAGAACGTGATGGAAATAACCTAGAAATCAGTAGAGAAAAAAATGGAAATACTCCAAATATTTTATAATTATACTCGAAACAAACTAGTAGGTGTAAACCTAATAACATTTAAAAGATATTTATTTCAGAAACTGCAAAACACTGATAGAAGCAATCAAAGAAGATCTAAATAAGTGGAGAGACATGCTGTGTTCATGGGTCAGAAGACTATGAATAACCAAAATGTCAAGTCTACTCAAATAGACATACAGATTTAAGACAATTTCTACTAAAACCTCAGAAAGTTTTTTTAGATATAAATAAGATTTTTCTAAAGCATTTAGGGAAAGACATAAAAAAAACTTGAAAGTAAACAGTTTTGAAAAAAAATATAGTGGAAACAATCAATTTGCCTGAATTGAAGCCATATAGCTGTAGTAGTCATCCTATGTGTTATTGGTAAAGAAATAGACACATAGATTAATAAAATAGAATAGAGAACCCAGAAACAGTGCCACTTCAGTACAGCCAACTGATTTGGACAAAGGTGAAAAATCAATGCATTGGATAGAGGACAACATTTTCAACATATGGTGCTTTATTAATCGAATATCCTTAGCCCTTCCCCCAAGCAAACCCTTACCTAAATCTCACATCTTATTAAAAATAATAAAAATCTTGGGTAAAAAGATTTAAATTTAAATACAAACCCACAAAACTTTTAGGAAACTACATCAGAGAAAATCTTCAGGGCCTAGATCTTGATGAAGAGTTCTCAGACATGACACTTAAAGAACTATACATAAAAGAAAACCAATCTGAATTTCATTTCATCAAAATTGAAAAATTTTTTCTGCAAAATTCCATATAAAGAGAATGCAAAAGAAAAAACAACATTGTTATAGGTTTGGGGTTTGCAAATATTTTTTCCTATTCTTGTGATATGAACAATGAAAAAACACTTATTTCTAAAATATATAAAGAACTCTCAACATTAACCAACCTTTTACATGGGTTTCTGAGTTCTCTATTCTCTTTTATACATACAGATCCATACATACAGAGAATTTTATAGCCGCTCCACAAAACAATCAATCATTTACATATAATGTTCAACATACACTTATCCCTTAAGGCTAAAATCACCTATGCCTTAGCAATTACATTTACCCAAGGGGAGAAAAACTTATTTACATACAAAAAGTAACACAAAATGTTTAGAATTGTTATTATTCATAATTTTTTAAAGTCCATGAAAATAACCCAAATGTCCATCATAACTGAATGGTTTTCATGCTGTGAATAGTTCTTGTGGATGAATTTGTAGCATGTATATTAAGGGAGAGAATACATTCTAATATATTCATATGGTAAATATAAACAATAGAATAAAATAAACTAGGTGAAGCAAAATAAAACGGACACAAATAACTACATACCATATAATTTCATTTATGTGACACTCTACAATTACAATGTTCTAGGGATGGAAATAAGGTTAGTGGTTTTCAGGGGCTGAGTGTAGAGAGTAGTAATGGCAACTAATGTGTGTGGATGGATTTTTTCATTGAAACATTCTACATATTGATTATATGATTAAAGAACTGTATATGTTTGTCAAAATTCATCTAAATGTACTTCTAAAAATATTGAGTTTGATTGTATATAAACTAAACATCAATAAGAAAAATAGCCTCAAACTTATAATTCATCAATATTTTTACTGTTTTTGAATTTCAATTGAGAGAAGTGTTTATATAATATCACCTTAAGGATATTCTGTACTTTATTCTCCTACATAACACATATTTATATATCTATATTACAATTTTTAATCTTTCAATTTTTTTGTTTTGCATTTTGATAATTTAAAGACATATATTAAAAACTTCAATAAAAGCATTTTTTAACTATTGTGGCTGCTTTCATTTCATAATTACCCTGTAGGACCAGGTGAAGCTTTCCTCTGAGATCACCCCGTATCTAACTTTCTCCGTTTTTATGTCCTGCCATCTCTACCCCTTTGCTGCTGTTTCTTTGCTTCTTTCCTTCCTTCATGTCTAGCTTTCTCTAATTTTATGTCCTACCATCTCTACTCTTTTACTAATCCTTCCTTCCTTCCTTCCTTCCTTCCTTCCTTCCTTCCTTCCTTCCATCCTTCCTTCCTTTCTTTTTCCTTCCTTCCTTCTCTCTCTCTCCCTCTCTTTCTTTCTTTCCTTTCTTTCTCTCTTTCTTTCTTTCCTTCTTTCTCTTTGACAGTGTCTCAATCTGTCACCAGGCTGGAGTACAGTGGTGCAATCACTGTAACCTTGACCTTCCAACTCAAGGTATCCTCCCACCTCAGCACCCGAGTGACTGGGACTACAGGCATGCACCACCACACCTGGCTTTATTTTTTTCTTTACTATTGTGTGTGTGTGTGTGTGTGTGTGTGTGTGTGTGTGTGTGTGTGTGTAGCTGGGGTCTCATTCTGTCATCCAGGCTGGCCTCAAACTTCTGGGCTCAAGCAATCCTCCCATCTCAGCTTCCCAAAGTGCTGGGATTACAGGTGTGAGCCACTGCCCCCAGCCCTTTAGTGATTTTTTCATGGAAACACTTCCTTAACAAATCATTTCAAAGGAATATGACCTAAGATAGTTGGTACTGAAAATTATCTCAGAAGTGAATATTAAGAGTGGAATTCTTTAATCAATATATTGATTTCATTTCATTTGGTTATATGCTCAAAAGATGAATTGCTGAATCATATAGTAGATCTTCTTTTAATTATTCATGGAATTGTTGTATCATTTTCCATAAAGAAATCTATGATTTGCATTCCCACCAGCGTGCATGGGTTACTTTTTCTCTCTATCTTTGCCAACATTTGTCATATTTTTTATTTCTGATTATAGCCATTCTAACAGATGTGAGGTAAAATATCAATATATCATTGTGGTTTTAGATTGCATTTCTCTCATGAGTATTGATGTTGAGCATTTTTTCATATATCTGTTAGCCATTTGTATTTCTTTTATTGAGAAAGGTCTACTCAGATCCTTTGTACATTCTGTAAACAGGTATACTTTTTTTTTGCTACTGAGTTGAGTATATTTTAGATGTTAGCTGCTTATCAGATGTAAAGTTTGCAAACATTTTTCCCATTCTTTAAGTTGTCTCTTCACTCTGTTCATTGCTTCCTTTAAGGTGCAAAAGCTTTTTTTTTTTTTTTGAGATGGGGTCTCGCTCTTTCGCCCAGCCCAGAGTGCAGTGGCGCAATCTCGGCTCACTGCAAGCTCTGCCTCCCGGGTTCACGCCATTCTCCTGCCTCAGCCCCCCGAGTAGCTGGGACTACAGGCGCCCACCACTGCGCCCGGCTAATTTTTTGTATTTTTAGTAGAGACGGGGTTTCACCGTGTTAACAAGGATGGTCTCGATCTCCTGACCTCGTGATCTGCCCGCCTCGGCCTCCCAAAGTGCTGGGATTACAGGCGTGAGCCACCGCGCCCGACCGCAAAAGCTTTTGATTTTGATTATCCACTCACCAGATCACAATAGGAACCATATTTTTAAGGTTAAATAGAATGTCGAGTATGTCGACATGCTGTACTACAAATGATAAAACTTTAAATATAATTGAGATTTGATGAAGTGGATAGAGGTTCACTGACATGTGATAGTTCTCGGAATTGAGAGGTATGAAGTAAGAAAATTGTGAGATAGTCAAATTGAATGGTCCACGTTAGCACAACTGTGCTTTCAGGAAATTGATGAATTCAGCTAAGCCAATACCCAAATTAACTGTGATTGTCAGAAAACCAATATCTTCTTATCTCAGAGAGCAGACTGTGCTGCCAGGAGATGAGTTTTATAAACTAATTATAAAAAAAAGAACTTCTGAAAAAGCTAAATTCATAACTCACATCTTGGTAAAAATTGTTCTTCAAAGTTAGCATCCTACTAGGAAAGCTGTGTGACCCTGAGTTTGGGCCTGTATATAGCTCAGTCAATGTGTTTGAAACAATGAAGCCCAGGTTTTCCTGACCTCAATTGGCCTACAGAAGTGATGCTTTCAGTGTCTAGAGAATAGCACCTAATACAGTGTGGATTTGTCCCCACCCAAATCTCATTTTGAATTTTAATTCCCATAATCCCCACATGTCATGGGAGGGAACTGGTGGGAGGTAATTGAATCATGGTGCTGGTTACCCCCATGATGCTGTTCTCATCATAGTGACTGAGTTCTCATGAGACCTGATGGTTTTATAAGGGGCTATTTCCTCACTTCACTCTGCGCTTCTCCTTGCTGCTGCCATGTGAAGAAGGAATTGTTTGCTTCCCCTTCCACCATGATTATAAACTTTCTGAGGCCTCCCTACCCCTAGGGCACTGTAAGTCAATTACACCCCTTTCCTTTATAAATTACCCAGTCTCAGGTATGTCTTTATTAGCAGCATGAGAACAGTAAATTTGTACTTGGTAGTGATGCACTGCTGTAAAGATACCCGACAATGTGGAAGCAACTTTGGAACCTGGTAACAAGCAGAGGTTGGAAAAGTTTGGAGGGCTCAGAAGAAGACTGGAAGATGTTGCAAACTTTGGAACTTCATAGAGACTTCTTGAATGGCTTTAACCAAAATGCTGATAGTGATACAGACAATAAGGTCCAGGCTGAGGTGTTCTCAGAGGGAGATGAGAAACTTGTTGGGAACTGGAGTACAGGTCCTCCTGCTGTGCAAAGAGACTGGAAGCATTTTGCCCCTGCCCTAGAGATCTGTGGAACTTTGAACTTGAGAGAGATGATTTAGGGTATGGTGGGGAAAAATTTCTAAACTGCATATCATTTAAGAGGAAACACAGCATAAAAGTTTCAAAAGTATGCAGCCTGAGGATGCAATAGAAAAGAAAACCCCACCCCTTCCGGTCCTGGAGGATGCAATCCAGGTCCGGTGTTAGCCTCCAGCCCTGGTTGTGGAAGGTGACAGTAGTCATGGCAATGTTTGAGCAAATGAGAGCCAACAGGGGCAAGTTGGTTAAGGACATTGACAGATACAATCCTGGCCACGCGGGAGCGCTACTGGAGATGCAGGCCGAGGAGAATGCCTATGATCTAGAAGCCAACCTGGCTGTCCTGAAGTTGTACCAGTTCAACCCAGCATTTTTTCAGACCACGGTCACTGCCCAGATCCTGCTGAAGGCCCTCAACACCTGCCGCACACCAACTTCACCCTGTCCACGTGCATGATCCACCAGCACAACAAGAAGAGCAGGCAATCCAACAGATTTTGCACCTTGGGGACTTGCTGGAGACCTGCCACTTTCAGGCCTTCTGGCAAGGAAAACATGGTCCTGTTGGAAGGTATAACCGGCTTTGAAGACTCTGTCTGAAAGTTTATCTGCCATGTCGTGGGTATCACTTACCAGCACATCGGAATGCTGTCTGCTTGGTAAAATGTTTGGTGATCTGTCAGCCAGCCAGCTAAAGGTGTAGATGAGCAAATATGGCTGGAGCGCTAATGAGTCAGGGCCGATCTTCATCTGTAACCAGGAAGAGAGCATTAAATCCTTGAATATTGTAGAGAAGATCGACTTTGACGTGTGTCCAGCATCATCGCCTCCTCCCAGTAACTGCAGGTGTTTAATAAAGATGTGTTGACTTAGGCAAAAAAAAAAAAAAAAAAAAAGACAGAAAGAAAACCCCATTTTCTGGGGAGAAATTCTAGCTTGCTGCAGAAATTTGCATATGTAATGACAGTAGGGAAAATGTCTCCAGAACATGTCAAAGACCTTCATGGCAGCCCCTCTCATCATGGGCCGAGAGGCCTAAGGGGGAAAATACAGAGATTTTTCCATTTCCCAATTCACAAATTTTAATGATTTCTGCTGGACTGTGCAAATTGAAGAAAGACATCAAGGCTCATTATAGATTATCCCTACATCAAAAAAAAAAAAGATTAAATCACAAAAAGTAATTAAAATATGTCTTTAAAAGCCCCGTGATACCCTTAAAGTTGGAGAAGCTCAGGCTTCAACTTGAAGAGGAGATGGAAATAAATGTACTTTGAGGCTCTTCCTCCACTGTGGGTCAACTTCATGGCAAGCAGCTGTCTTGGAAAGACACTTTATGTGCACAGTTCTAGCAAGTGGGGATATCAGCCAAGCCAGCTTCCACCTGGCTTGTTAAGGCCTCTTCCTTCCCTTTGATGTGACTGGCTCTGCCTGAGAGGCCAGGCATATTCACACTGTGTACCTGGCTTTCAGCAATGACAAACAGTAAGACGAATATAGAAATGTGATCTCAGTCCTAGTTGCTTCTGCAAACACTCAGAAGTGATTGTAAAGAAGCTCCGGCTTTGGCTGGGCATGGTGGCTCGCGCTTGTGATTCCAACACATTGGGAGGCTGAGGTTGGCGGACCACCTGAGGTCAGGAGTTCAAGACCAGCCTGGCCAACATGGAAAACCCCGTCTCTACTAAAAATACAAAAAAAAATTATCCAGGCTTGGTGGCAGGCCCTGTAATCCCTGCTACTCAGCAGGCTAAGGTAGGAGAATCGCTTGAACCTGGAAGGTGATGAGTGGCGATGAAAGGCACCACTGCACTCGAGCCTGAGTGACAGAGTGAAACTCCGTCTGCAAAAAAAAGAAAAAAAAAAGACAAATAATACAATAACTGAAAAGAAAAGAAGCTCCAGTTCTATCTTCACAGGCTTTCTGTCTACTTTATAAAGGCATCTATCTATCTACCTATTCATCTATCTATCTATCTATCTATCTATCTATCTATCTATCTATCTATATCAATTATCTTTCTAACTGAACCGCATGTATAAGTGCTATTACAGTTATAGTTACAGGTAATTAAATAATTAGTTATCCCTGGCATTACATTGGTTGTGGCTATATTATAGTTCATTTTATAATACATGATGAAACCTAAAAAGACTCCAATAACATAAATATAACACATATGTATCACAATTCTTTTAAAAATCTCATTGCAATAACATTAAAGATATAAACAATCAAATGAAATAACAGTTGCCAAATGAAAAGAAAGAAAACACCATCAATAGATCAATTATTTGGGACACTCCTAAAAAACAGGTATTCTAATACAATTCCAGGAAAGCTAGAATTGAGTTACCATAATTCAAGTTGCTGAAAAGGTAAGAGCAGCTTTTTTTTTTCTTTTTCTGCAGTGGAACTCATGCAAATTTCCATGTTTGGTTGTTTTAAAAGTACAAAAACAAACAGATATGGATTTTATGCACTTAAGATAATCATCATTATCAAATAATGAAGTTAATTGTTTCTTAATGAACAAATGGCCAGCCTTGTTTGAGTCCCTCCTCTTCCCAATGAATACACAGCAGTTGTCAAAAGTGATGTGACACATAATGAAAGCATAAACAACTGTTTCCCTGAGAAAGTGAACACTCTGCCCAGTAGTGATGTTTCCAGAGGTAGAAACAGAGAAGAGCCTGTAGTGACTTAAACTTGCTCAGTGGAGACACTGGAGTAAAGATAAAGCAGTTCCAACACAGAATAAAGAGGCAGCCTGCTCTCCTGATCTTAAGAGCTTTAACTTACACAGACTCCAAAAATCTGTTCTTTTATTTAACAGAAGAGGTAGTTGAGTCGAAGACTTTATAATACTGCAGAGAAAACTCATCTTTCTGCCTATGTGCTCCTGAACAAGGGCTGTAAAATGGAGTCAAATGGAGGAATTTTAAAATCACCAATGCCTGACGATTGTGATTTACCTTGCTGAGGGTGTGTATTGGGCATTGCTACATTTTAATGTCTCAAGTAAGCCTAGTATACAGACACAGTTGAAAAATGCTGGCCTACCATTAATGTACTCAGTAGGATCATTTCAGCAAGGAGTAATAGAAAACTGAAACAATAAGGTATATTGTTTAAAATAAGAAGTTCCTAAGTACAGCAGGGTTTGGTTAATTTAGCATCTCAGCGATGTTTTCAAGGACCCAACTACTGCCTACTTTTGGCCCCTGCCATCCTCTGTATGGTCATCTCCCTCCTTTATGGTCGAAAAAGAGTAGGAACTACATTCTTATACACTGACTCCAAAGGGAGAACATGGTTCGTTCATCTGAGTTCACTTCTAAAAGTGATAAAACTGTTCCAAAAGCTAGAACTGAGTCACTTGTCTACTTCTGAGCTTACCGCTAAGAAGAGAAACAAACTCATTATACTTACCCTGTAACAAATAGTATCTACTCAAGGCGTTTAGGACAAACACAGGCACAAGAACAGATGGTCATGTATAGCAACCTGATTTGAAACTCCTACTCATTTTCATGATTAAAAAAAAGAAGTTTACAATTTCTTTCCCACATTGTTAACTTTCTTTTGGTAACTCACATTTGAGTTTTTTACAAGCATTATGTATAGCTTTAAAAAAAGGTTATTTTTCCCATATCTACAAGTTTCGTTTGTGAACAAACATAATTGATTCTTGTTAATAATATAATTTAATTGATGGATTCTGAAGAATATATCTATATTTATATATAAGATATATCATATATATAATATATCATATAT